>NC_061770.1:51829432-52151724 GCF_022458985.1 Mugil cephalus | reverse complement strand
CGTCCTTGTCCGACTATCTTACCTAAATAGGTAACAACAGCCTTCCCAAACTCACATTTGGCCAGATTGAGAGTTAAGGAAGCTTTACACAAACGTTCAAAAATCTCCGAAAGGGTTTTCACATGTTCAGTCCAGTTGGATGAATCGGCCACAATGTCATCCAAATAAACCTCACAGTTTCTCACCCCGCAAAGAACTGTGCTCATGAGCCTCTGGAAAGTGGCTGGGGCGTTTCTCAGACCAAAGGGCATAACAGTGTACTGTAAGAAATGGTCGGGGGTGACAAACGCACTTATCTCAGAGGCACGTGGGCTCAGGGGGACCTGCCAATATCCTTTTAGAAGATCTAACTTACTGACATATTTAGCTGAGCCCACCCGATCGACGCAGTCCTCCATGCGAGGAAGTGGAAAGGAGTCTGGTTTAGTCACGGCATTTACCTTACGGAAATCATTACAGAAACGGGGAGTCTGGTCAGATTTAGGAACCAGGAGCGAGGGAGAGCTCCATGGACTAGTACTCGGCACAGCAAAACCATTTTCAACAAGGTATGATGCTTCTTGTCGCATGATGGCACGTTTTGCTGGAGGCACCCTGTAGGCGTGCTGTTTTATCGGGGGGTGATCTCCCACATCAATATCATGACATAACACCGTAGTTTGAGTGGGGATGTCGCCAAATAGGGTTGGGTAACTTTTTACCAGTTTGCCAATATCAGATCTGGCAGAGTCAGACAGGTGCGTCAAATGGGTCTCTAGATTTGACAGGATTTCGGAGTTTCTCAGGCGCGCGCAGGCAAAGGAGCTGTGTCTGTCACTCAGCCCGTCATCACAGGGATCGTATGGAGGCTGTGCAACCGACACTGCGGCAACAGACGTAACCATGGGAGGTGGAACACTCTTCTCACGGTCAACATAAGACTTCAGCATGTTAATGTGGCACACGCGAGTCTTCTTTCTGCGATCGGGAGTGTGGATTACATAATCGGTCTCGCTGAGCTTCCGGTCAACCACATATGGACCACAGAACTTTGCC
Organism: Mugil cephalus; assembly: GCF_022458985.1. Classification (NCBI taxonomy): domain Eukaryota; kingdom Metazoa; phylum Chordata; class Actinopteri; order Mugiliformes; family Mugilidae; genus Mugil; species Mugil cephalus. The sequence goes on along the minus strand of NC_061770.1, from coordinate 52,150,689 downwards.
TGTAGACCAGAACCAGCAAGAGGTAGGAGAACTAGTACGCGCTCACCAGGGGCGAAGGTCCGCGCAACAGACTTTTGGTCAAAACACGTTTTCATTTTGGACTGAGCAGTGGAGAGTGAATCACGGGCCAAATCACAAGCGTGATGCAATCTCTCCCTAAAGGAACTAACGTAGTCAAGGATGTTTTCACTTGAACTAGTTTTGTTTGAGAGAACTTTCTCTCGCAACAGACGGAGAGGGCCGCGCACGGTGTGGCCAAACACCAAATCGGCTGGGCTAAAACCTAACGCTTCCTGCAACGTTTCCCTCACAGCGAACAACAACAGGGGCAGTCCCTCATCCCACTCACGATTGTTCTCGGTACAATATTTGCGGAGCATAGCTTTCAGAGTTTGATGAAAGCGCTCTAACGCACCCTGACTTTCAGGATGATAGGCGCTGGAAGTGTGGTGTTTCACGTTTAGCTCTGACATGACCTGGGCGAAAATTTTTGACATGAAATTCGATCCCTGGTCACTTTGGATGCGCCTTGGAAGGCCGAATGTGGAAAAAAACTTGACGAGCGCTTTTACAATGGCGCGTGCTTTTAAGGAGCGCAACGGGACACCCTCAGGGTAACGGGTCGCAGCACACATCACAGTGAGGATGTACTGATTTCCAGACTTTGTTCTTGGCAGAGGACCCACGCAGTCCACGATGACATGTTCGAATGGCTCTCCAACACTAGGGATTGGCTTTAATGGAGCTACAGGGATTACTTGATTGGGTTTTCCTGAGACCTGACATGTGTGGCATGAACGGCAAAACTTCGCAACATCTGACTTAAGCCCTGGCCAAAAAAAATAACGGAGGATACGGTTGTAGGTTTTTCTGATACCTAAATGACCGGACATGCTATGGTCATGAGCCAAACCTAGCACCTGGGAACGAAACTGCTGTGGCACTACAACCTGAGTCACAGACTCATATGCTGGACCAGGATGAGGGGACCAGCGGCGCATCAGAACTCCATCAGCTATCAGGTAGGACCCAGACTTATCACATTTTGGATCTGTTGCAGGAGAGAAACATGGAGACAAAGTGGGATCAGTTTTCTGTGCTTTGATTAGTTGTTCTCTGTCTATTGAAAGTGTGAGGGTTTCAACATCTGGCTGGAGCTCAACAACAACATTCTCTTTAGCATCTGAGAGAGAATCTGTGGGGTCAGAGGACATAAAAGAGTCACTGAGATCCACCAAGTCTCCAAGTTTCCGGGCCTGAGCACGGGTTACAGCACACACAGGAAATAAAGGAGGTGAACCGGGTGCAGCAGAGCTGGAAACGCACAAATCTGTTACTGGGTTTTCAGTTACCTCTGGGGATGGAAAAACCTTACCACCTGCCAAATCATTGCCAAGGATCAGATCAATACCAACTATTGGCAGCTGGGGTCTCACAGCGACTTTGAGTTTGCCTGACACAATCTTGGAGGTGAGCTGAATGATATGCAATGGGGCCCGCACAGCACTTAGCTTAACCCCCCATGCTATGATGTCAGAACCACAGTATGACTGAGCTGAAAAGGGAAGAATGCCTTCACACATAAGGGACTGTTTTGCACCGGTGTCCCGAAGGATAGTGATAGGAACTGGTTTATCTACTCCCTCAAGAGAAACAGACCCTTGAGTTACAAATGGTTTGAAATCCTCATCAATTCCATCTACTACATCCAATTGTTGCTGGTGATGTGGCTTGGTGTGTACGAAACTGATAGGGGATGGTGATTTGACATTCTTAGATTGGTCTTTTCTTCGAAGAGTGGGACAGACCGCAATGAGGTGACCCTGCTCATGGCAGTAGAAACACTCTCGTCTCTCAGTGTCACCAGAAGCAGCAGTGGAGTTACGACGGGAGTTTTTGAGTGGTCTAGGGCTCCGGCCACTGGGGACTGGTTCACGGCACACTGGGGGGAGAAAAAACACTTTTGTGTGTTAACAAAAATTCATCAGCAAGCACAGCAGCATCAGTGCGTGAGGTGACTTTTTGCTCATTCAGATAAATGACAATTTTCTCAGGTAACCGGTTTTTAAATTCCTCCAGCAAAATGAGCTCCCTCAAATGATCAAAAGTAGTTACCTTACTGGCCTGACACCACTTGTCAAACAGAGCACTCTTCTCCCTCGCAAACTCGACATGTGTCTGGTTGGCAGTTTTTCCACAGTTCCTGAATTTTTGTCTATATGCCTCTGGTACCAATTCATAGGCTCTAAGGACAGTGGCTTTCACTGAGTCATAATTGAGGCTGTCTTCAATAGACAAGGAGTTGCACACTTCCTGTGCTTTCCCAACTAGCTTACACTGAAGTAGCAGAGGCCACACACTCTTTGGCCAATGTAGTGTAGCAGCGATGCGTTCAAATGCACTAAAATATGAATCGACTTCAGATTCCCTGAATGGAGGAACTAGTGCAATGTGCCTGCTCACATCAAAGCTGTCATGGGGACTGGGCGTGGTTGTCTGCGTGGGTACAGGGCTGGCAGTTACAGCAGTTCCCCGCTCTAACTCCAGAGCCCTTACTCTCAGGTGCATAGTCTCCACCTCCAGCTCCCGCTGTCTCAACTCAACCTCCTTTATACGCAGGGTGAGCCTCAGCTCCTCTGCATTCATGCCAGCTTGGGCCTGGGCGGTTGGGAGTGGGGCAGAAACACCTGCAAGATCACCTGGCTCAGCTCCGACCATGGGAGCTGGCCTGCCGATTAATCCCCTCTCACTCAGCTTCACATAGAGTAGATCATGTATCTCCTCTTTCTTTGCACCAGTTGGCACATGCACCTCAAACGAACTGGCAATAAGGCCCAAATCAGCCTTTTTACACCTTCTTAAAACCTCTGCGGTTGGATTAGCCACAAACTCCTCCAATTTGAACTCCATTCCACTTACACATCTGCCCCCACCACAAAAGAAAACTGCCAAACAGACAAGCAGAGACCACGAGAGAGAAAAGGTCAATTCACTTTACACAACGAAACAGAGAAAGAACGACGAGCCCCCATTCATGTTACGTCCGACCTAGGGGAACCGAATGTAACATGGAAAGGACGCCCCCCTTCTCTCCCACTCCCAAGGAAGACCATACAACAGAGCTGCAGACCAACAAATAATTATTTATTTAATCAACAATGGTAGTGATAGGCTTCAGGGTGAGCATGGCCCAAAACAACAAACAAAAAAAACACTGTGCCCCAAGCTGACTTACCTAATCAAAAATAAAGGAAATCAAAATACAGGTTTCTAACCTGACTCCCTATAAAAATAAACAGGAGAAAAAGGTCCCAACAAAAAGAGCCACTCACCCTTATGCCAAAAAGGTCCCAACAAAAAGAGACACTCACCCTTACCACTACCTGGTCTGCTAACAAATACAAATTGCCAAATCACACACAAATGCCTGGTTCAGTTGGGAGGAGGGTCAAGAGGAGAAGAAGAACTCCAAAACGACGGCCATTTTATAGGGTTTCCTCCCGCCCATTCACCAATTGCCAGCCAGCACCTGGAGACCAACAGAGGTGGCACCACCCTCAGGCAGGGAGGAACAGCACATGGAAAAGGGAAAAAAAAAAAACAGCACAGACAAGTCATACATCCAAAAACAAATATTACACAATGACCCTGGGTCATAACAAACCAAATATAGTTTTGAAGGTAGTATTAGAAATAAAGTTATAATTATATATACATAGTCGTGTATGACTTAGTACAGCCAAACAAAACATTTATGTTTATAATAAAAATGATTAATTTGCCTTCTAAAACAGGCAAATTAAGTTAATTGATTGATGTGAAAAATGTTAACTGCTCTTACCAAACACTATCCAACTTCATGTGGATATATCTGCAAATGATGCTTAAATAAATCAATATTAGTTTGTCAGCTAAATGTGCTCAAACATATTTGTTGCAGTTTTCATTGATAAACTGATTCAGTATGAGATTGATCCAGAGACAGACTTGGGATTGGAGCTGGTGAGTATCAGGTGTGAATCCCATGGGTTGGGTGGAAATTTGTTTGGCCCATCACATCAATGTTCAGCATTCACATATGGACTGAATTTTCCTGCCCAGTGAGCTCTGAAGGAAAAGAGAAGACTTCTGCTGACTTGTCAGCAGTGTTTATCACACTGCATACAGGATCTAATTCCCTTGCCACTGCCACCTCAGATACTGGTGCTCATAAAACACCGGCTCAACCAGATGTGACCAGAAGTTCCTCTTAGGGCCTTGGTAGCCAAAATAATGGGAAACTCGGACCATGCGACGATCCACCAAAGCATGAAATGCTATCAGCGACATCTGTGACTCCTGTGAACTCCTGATTCTAATATTCCTTGGGTGCCATGATTTGATTTGACAGTTGACAGCAACTTCTTTGGCAGCTGTGTCTGTGTTTCTTAGTAATCCTGGTAAACAGAGTTGTAGGACCTCTGTGACTGCCTGGAGGTGCAGAGGAGTCAGACAGGGCTGCAGCAGTGTTCCGGCTTACTTTGAGGCCTCTTGCATGGGCATCGGCTTCACACCAGACCCCTGGACCCCTGGAGCTTAAACATGTACACAGACATTTAGAGTACTTGCATACCATGTCTGCACACACATCCACCCCTTACCCTACAGCTATGGGCCCCTAAAGTTACAGGTAACTTTGAGCATGTTGCAGTAGCAGCTGGTTTCAATGTGTTACGAGCACCAGGGTCAGTCTTAACAGGTTTGTTCATGTCTTCTTCCATGTTCCATGAACATACCATGCCTCCTCCTTCCTTCAAACTAAAGTATAGACCTACTGGATTATCATAGCCTGCTGAGATGACATAATTATACCACTACTACACATATACATATATTTGCATACTCACTGCAAATATTAAGACCTGTCATTACATTAGGCTGCCTGACACTGAAACCCAAAACTATTTCATACGTTTCTGCATATAAATTATATTCTGCAACAATAAAATGGATAAAACAGATGACCTTTCTCCGCATGCTCAAATTGCTTGATATTGAAAGTTACTGTGTCCAGTACTGATTTAAAGGCCTTGACAGACAATGCCATTCCCATTGGGCCATTGGTTATCATCTGTGGCCTTAGTGACAGCGTGTGTGTATCACCGTTGGTACTAGTTGCACAACGGTGGGAGGCTTTTCAGAAGAGTGAAGCTTTGAGTTGAGACCGAACAGAGTTATTTCTTCCTTTATCCAATAAGAATATAATAAGATCTAATCTAAAAAGATACAACAACACAAGTTGTGTTGATGTAAAGGCTTGATCTCTAAGATACAGTCAAACCAAAAATGCCCTGAATAATGTTAGAAAGTCATCAGCTAGTTGAGAATTAGTGCCGACTGTTGAAAAGAGATACCCATCCATGTACCCTAACCTCCTACTGAATGCTTTTGTTGCAGCAGGACTCTCATGCAAGATGCACTGTATGTGCCACTGGTCACCTTTTTGTAATGTATGTGTCACCTTGGATACCTGAGGTGATGCCTGTCATCCTATATTACCATTAGTATTTAGTGTGTCCAATTGTGACCCGACTCTGCAATACATACCTAAAAAATAATTCTGGATCCACCACATCTGTCTTATATGTTGGAATTATGTAATTATTTGATGTGCAGACTGTGTGTGTGCACAGCCTGTTTTAACATTAAAATGCTTGTGGAGCAAAGTTGGTCTGTTTCAAGATGAGACTATAAAACATTAAAACACACACACACAAACTAGTATTTCTACCTTTGAGAGGATGTTTGAAATAATGCATTCCTTAAGCATTCATTAATTGCAACCCATGGACTCAAAATTAGTATTCTGCAAGAGTTTGGATCCAGCAACAGTATAAATACCAGTACACATAAACATGTTTGTACAGTCAGACAAACAGAGTTAATCTGAAATCGTTCAGCACCTGTAGACCAACTCACCTTTGTTCATGGTTTCTCCACTAGAGGGAGCCGGAAGGTCAGACTCCATTTAAGCGTGTTCAGTTTGAAAAAAGGAAGAAAAGAAAATTTGTCACCCAATATTCTGGGTGGGGAGAGTTTAATTAGCAAATTATGTGGTTACTTTATTATTAGTTTCCTGGTTCAAACTTGGGATATTTGTTTTGAGGAGAGTCTGCAAAATAATATTTACAAGAAATGAAAGTTTAAGAAGGTGCTAGAGCTTAAATGTAGCATATGAACTTGAACTACTCGATATCGGCACATCAGTGTGATTTCAGTCTGCTTCTTGTTGACGTAGGTTGTTGTCTGAATGCTACATCGTCATGTTGCTGGACTGGCGTTTTTTTTATTGATTGATATACATTTTACAATTGTGTCCTTCATGTCAGACTTTTACTCAGTAGATTTTGTTGACTTTGCAATTATTATTTTTAATTTCCAAACTGTTAACACCTTTGTTAGATGCTAATAAATGATTTGCAGAGTAAATAAGTGCTTGCTATGTCCCTGTAATTTCATTTTACAGACATTTCAATTTGCCACTCCAGATGTTTTGGCTAAGCAAAGTTCTGTTTGTAGAGAAACACTGAGCTGTAGTGGAGCCAGTTTTACAACCTGATAAGGCCTACTGAGACGCAGATTGTAATAAAGGGGCATCGCACACTGCCAATAGCGCTGACAAGGTGTTTTACAAGGGCAGAGCCAAAGCCCTGACCTGACTAATCCAATAGAAATGTTGTGGCAGGGCCTGAAGCAAGCAGTTCATGTGCGGAAACCCACCATCATGCTCCTGAGCCTTGGAGATTACGTCCCTTCCTTTAGCAGATAAGGCAACAGTGTGTGACAATATGCAGGCCACTGTTGATGTGCAACAGTCCAATATATCAGCAATATAACTGAAAAACACATAATGAAAGGGCATCACAGACTGCTAATAGCGCTGACAAGGAAAAGGAAGGAGGAGAAAGGGAGTGAGACAAATGCTTTAAAATCATTTGACTTGCATTTATGCAGGAATAGATTACGTTAAGTCTGATTTTTGCCAAAATTATTTTCCTTGTGAAAATTTTTGTGAGTTTCTGCTATGTCTAGTGGGTTGTAATGTTTGTAATCACTTGGGTTCTTTGGTCAGAATACACAAAGTACTTTGTACGTTACCTTAGGCAACTTAAAGGCATCTTTAGGTTGTGCAGATTTACATGTGGTGTGTGAGTGCAATTTCTGGAACAAATAAAACAAAATAAAATAAGTAATCGCTAACAAACAGTGAAGCTGGTTATTCAGTGTATGCTAAACTTACGTCACTACAATAATTAAAACAAATACATTGCCAGAGTATAAATGAGAGACCTTTCCTGTTTATGTGTATCAAGCTGTAACTTGTGAGTTTTCAAATTCAAATTGTCACTTTATGAATGAACAACAAAGCTGATCCAAGTTGAAATTATAAATAAAATCCATGTGGTGCAGATGTAGACCAAGTCACATGTTGCCATCTCAATTAGCCAGTCAAGCAACATGTTCTAAAACACTGAACACTCACTTAAATAAATAAATCCCATAAATGTAGTAAAAATAAAAGTACTTGCATATTATTCTCTCTGGAATGAACCAGACCAAACTACAAAAGCCAATACCAAATAACCAATCAAAGAAACTGATTGGCTCCCTGACGTGTCCAAAGAAACCAAGGCAGCTATAGCTCTACATATCTACAAGAGCTATAAACTATCTCAATCATCTTTGAAAAACATAGACTGTTCCCTCCTCCCAAAATTGATTGTCCAGTCGAAGCTTAACAGCTGTAGCTGGCCATGACAGATTCAATGTTTTCAAGACGTTTTACAGAACTAACAGAAGCTTATACGCTTTTATTTTCAACCAGGCATGTCACCAAAAGTCTTTATGACCTTGAGCCTGTTCTTCATTTTTGCATAAAGATGAATTCAATTACAGAGGATTGTCAAACATGAGGATTGTAATGACAAAATTAATGTTTTACAATGGCCTAATCAAAGCCCTGACCTGACTAATTCAATAGAAATGTTGTGGAAGGACCTGAAGCAAGCAGTTGATGTGAAGAAACCCAAGAAAGATTTTTTTCTTCGCAGGTTTCACAAGCCACTTGCATACAGTAGAATTGCACACATACACATAACTTAATATTTATTGCACCTCAGAACCCGACTGGTAGCCTATACCGCTTTTACATCGAATGTCCTGGTTTGACCCGGGTCGACTCGCCTTTGGAGCGCTTTCACATTGGTAAAAGTCGGACCTCCCGCTGTGAGAGCTGTGTGCCTGTTTTTTCCTCCCTCATACGTCATCGTGTACATTGCAGATAAAGTTGCGGTTTGTTGATGACCTGAAGAAGAACACACTAAACAAATACTCAAAACCACAAGAAAGGTAAAATAAAATTAGATTAAAGTAAAATAAAAATGAGCAGTGTAATCAAAAAATGTACAAAATTAGCATCATGAAAATATACAAAAGTAGTTGGCAAAATAGTGTCCAAGGTGATGTGGATGTTTGACCAGTTGCATAGCAACAGTGGTGTGAATCGTGTCGTCATGGTGTTTCTCGTCAATGGTGTTTCCTTATCGGCTGAGAGATGGATGTAAATTTAAACGGAGTGTCTCTGCCCGTAGAGTCCCGAAGCCAGGCGCAGACGTACTAAGCCAGCCTGGCATCCAAAGCACTTCTGAAGTTTAGTGGGAATCTCAGGCCTCACTCCGGGCAGCTCAGGGGACAGTGCTAGCAGTGCTAGCAGCCAATACGAGGAATACACCAATGGACGCAGCGGCTGCTATGCCAAACTCCACAACCAACAACGCAGCCAAAAACAAAAAGTCCAGAAAAAAAATAAATAAAAACAGCACGAAAATTCAAAAACGACCAAAAACCATTTGATTGGTTCAAGAAACAGAAAAACTATTCGCTGAATTCGCTGTGGTTCTTAATTAAGCAAGGGACCTTATCACTTGAGTGAGAAATAGGAAAATAACTTGTGCGGTACTTCCACTGAAAACTTACTGTGCTATGTGCTAGCAAAAATAATGTAAACCACTCAAATAAATACAGTTTACTCTAAAGGAATATTAAACCACAATATGTAAAAGGTAAATACTTATTTTGCTTTAAACCTTTTAAATCAATAGAACACTTTTTTCGTTTTTTTTTTTCATTTTTTATTGAAAATAAACCTATGAAAAGAGATTTTTAGCCTATTTGAAAAGTCAATTAAATTGTGGTTTTCTTTTAATAAAGCATTCAGTTATGAAATTATTAGATGTGTTCCTAATATTTCAACTGCATTCACACCTACTAAATGTTCAAAATATGACTTCTATAACAAACACAGAAACAGAAATATCAACCGAATGCTTTTGTGTACTCAAAACACAATAATAGTTCCCACCACACCTGTAACAATATATGTTCACAGTTCACATGGAAATAAAGATAAATGATAATGGTACCATGAAAAGTCTAACCCAAGCGCTTGAATAATTTCCCCTAACCGTTGGGGCCCATTCGTAGCGTTGGTGCACATTAAGTTTTATCCAGTTATGAGAAGAAGTTAACTTTTGAAACCGGGACAGTTCACACAGTCTACTTTAAGACACTCTTGTGCCTATACCCTGCACTTGGTTCCGTTCCAATGTCAAGTATGTCCAGAAAGCTCCGCTCTGCGTCCTGTGGCTCCGGCTTTCCTGCGACACGTCCTCGTCCTCTCTCGACCCGCATGAATGTCGTGTGAAGACATCGTCGTGTCCGTGTGGTGAAACCACAGTCAATGGGTGAAACAGTCGGGTTCTCTGCCACCTAGCTAACTCACAACACGCTAATGTCGGAGCTAACGTTAATGAAGGAGACAATGCTGTCACGGCTTGGACAACTTCACCGTTGTGTAAACTACATACAGTCGACTGAGGTACGTGAAAAGAGTACCCTGACCTATTAAGTCTCTCTGGGCAGGACAATGTGGACCAACATTAAGTTCTCCAAACACTGACTTCTTTCTTCTTTCTCCACTGTCCCGGGGAACTCTGGGATGCTTACCCTCGCGGAAATGTTTTTATCAAACAGGAAAAACTTAACCTTTATCATTTTTAAAGAGCATAGAATATTTTCAAACAATATATAAATTACAAGTTAATATATGAACAGTATTAATTTAAACATGACTATCGCAAAGTGGGAAAAACAAAGGATTCTGGGAAATAAAGTCCTGGTGACACGCAGCCACTCTTTCGAATTTATTATTTTTTCTTCATATGGAACATGAGTACTGAAATATTGGCAATACATATAAAGTATCCTTTAGTGCAGTGGTTCCCAAACGGTGTGCCGCGGCACACTGGTGTGCCGTGAGGCAAGTCCAAGTGTGCCGTGAGATTATGTGACAACCATACATTATTGCAATAGCGTATATACAACTAGACAAAAAAAATTGTTTTAATTTACCATATACAGTACTAATTTGTAAACACTTTATCTAAAAAAATTTTTTTCCCCCCTCAAAGAGAACCCCCCATTTCGCTGTTCGCGCCGTTGCGCAGGTGGGACTTATATGACTGTGACACATCAAAGGCTGTAGGTCAGCACAACATTAAAACAGATAAAGAGAGGGAAAATGGAGTGCTTTCTTGTGCGGAGCAAACCAACAACCACCAGTGCCGAAACTGCCGACAACCCACCGAAAGAAAAGAGGAAAAAATCTGTCAGCAGACAGTATCACGAAAGTTACCTGTCTTATGGCTTCGGTTGGACTGGGGATGTCAACTGTCCTCAGCCGGAGTGCGTCCTCTGTCGTGAGAAGTTAGCTAATGCTAATATTGTTCCAAGCAAGCTGAAGAGACACTTGGAAACCAAACATCCTTTTCCCTACAAATAGACGAATCTCAGATATAAGCGGGGCTGCCCAACTGCCCAAACGTCAGATATGTTGACGGTGGCTGTATCAAAAAGACTTTTTTTTTCTGCAAAGAAGAATCCATACGACGGGAGAAGAAATATTCAAGGTCACAGATGGCTATTTAAAAGAGAACGATCTGACCTGGAATATGTGCGTTAGTCTTTGCACTGATGGTGCGGCATGCATGACGGGGAGAGTGAAAGGATTTGTTGCGAAGGTGAAAGCACAAAACCCATACATTGTGACCAACCACTGCATTTTGCACCGAGAGGCATTAGTTGCCAAAACCATGCCCCCGGATTTGACGGACATGCTGGATCAGGCTGTGCAGATGGTGAATTACATCAAATCAAGGCCCCTGAAATCTCGCCTTTTCTCCCAGCTGTGCGCCGAGATGGGAGCCGACCACCAAAGCCTGATCCCCCACACCGAGGTACATTGGTTCTCATGGGGGAAAGTCCTATCCCGTCTTTACGAGCTTCGGGAAGAGCTTTTGGAATATTCACGTGAACACGCTGTCCAACACAAGGACAGGCTCACGGATGAGAGGTGGTGCGCCAGGCTGGCTTACCTTGCAGACATATTTGGGCATCTCAACGAGTTAAACGCCAAGCTTCAGGGCAGGAATGAAAACATTTTATCATTCACAGACAAAATTCGGGGGTTTATGGGCAAACTGACCCTGAGGCGCGAGGCTTTGGAACAGGGCTCCATGAACATGTTCCTGTTGGCATGAACTGCACCACAGGCAGCCATTGAGCTCGCTGTATATAACGAACACCTTCAGATCTTAAAAGAGAGGTTTGAGCGCTTTTTTCCATGTGTGGCCGACATTGAGGAATATGACTGGATCTGAGACCCATTCAACCAGGAGTCCAAGTCCTCAACCGAGAAGCTCACTATGAAGGAGAGAGAGGAGAGCGAAGAGCTCCGTGTGGACCACACGCTGAAACTAAAATTTAGTGAGCGCACACTCGATCAGTTTTATTTGTTTTGTGCATCAGAATATCCAACCATCTCCCACCACGCTATTGACCAACTTCTTAATTTCCGCACCACCTACCTGTGTGAGCTGGCGTTCTCCACTCTTGTTTACATGAAGAGCAAGACCAGGTCACGGCTCTCTGTTGAGCAGGACTTGCGAGTGGCCCTCTCCTCAGTGCCACCAATGATTAAAAAAATCTGTGCACCCCGACAGGCACAATTAATTGTCCCACTTATTTGTTAGGAGGCAGAATATTCTAAATGTTAGAGTTATAATTTATCTTTCAGTTTTCTGTATTTCTGTTTCCTTTGCCTCACCTGTCTGGTTTAAATGGGTGTGTTTGATGAAGCCCAATTTGATAAAGTTTAAAATTTTCTTAGGAATATTTTGTTAATAAACATTTCATGAGTAATATAGTTGTCTTTGTCACATCTTATTTGGCATTAGTAAATAATTATGAACTTTACAGATGATATGAGTGATAACACGTGTTATTAGGCTATTTTGCACAATAGGTGTGCCTTGAAATTTTTATTTGTCTTTTGGTGTGCCTTAGGCAAAAAAAGTTTGGGAACCACTGACTTAGTGAGAAGAATGTTTCGGAATATCAATTGAGAAACTTCATTGTATATAGTCTTATTTCCTTTCAGTGTTTTTTTTTCTCCTCTTCTGTCTCTCGGTCTCTTTCTTACCTCTCCAGGTGAACAAAACCTTCTCATTTGTGTCCTTTCAGTGACAGTCCATCCTGCCCTCCTCCCTAGAGATGACCAGAGTGAATGAGTTGAGGGAAAAAGGATAAGAGGGGAAAAGGTGAAAGACAAGAGAAGCTGTGTCATTCTTCCTGGTCAGGCCATCCGTTTTGGCCATCAGCTTATTCTCTGTGTGCTTGTACAGGTGTGTGCAGGTATGTGTTTTTACTTTGTGAGTGTGTTCCTGGACACTGGCACACATTCCTTTTTACTTACCAGATCCCTGGTCCACACTGTCAGAGAGGACCACCCCACCTCCTGATGCGTCCCAGGAGAGGTGCTCTGACCGGGGCAGATGGAGAGAGGAACTGTGTAGAGGGTGGGTCTATAAGCTAGCCACTCTGCAGACAAAAAAGAGAGGAAGGTGAAGAAAGGGACAAACTAGTAGAGGAGATCACTATTTATTAATTTAAACAACTTCCCTCCACCATCCTGCTCTTAACAATTAACCAATCTTTTCTTTTGGCCTTATGAAGTTAAAATCACTTGCTTTGTGTCTGGGGAGTTTCCATGGAAACAGGGACAGCAAATCAGTGCTTTAAACAACAGACACCATCATTAATATATGAAAGATAAATTATTACTGTCTTCTCTCTGCATTATTATTATATGGGGCTTTTGGTGGTGCGTTATAGTACACAGAAGGGCCCATGTGGTGCTTTAATTTTGAAGGAGGATTCATTAAAAAAAAAAACAAAATCCCAAACATTTTCACTTTTTTTTAAAACAAAGTCAAAGAAAAACAAACCTTGGACCAAAACAACCGTGGAGTACAACCAGGCGCTGCTACTTTTCTACATCAAACTACAAACTTCTTTTCTGTTGTCTGGTCTTAAAGTTGGGTTTAGCTCAACTTGACAAAGATTGATCATCTCTTCCTGAGTGTCTTAGTCAACAAAATGTCTTTGCAGAAGTCTTTTTATAAACTAAATTGGTTTAAATCTTCTTAATTCTTAATTACTGTGGATGTTAGACCTCCAAGAGAGATATTTTTGGGGGTGTGCCTCGGTTAACTGATGTGTTTGGTCTGGAATAACTTACTAACTGCTTCTAGTCACCATGGGCTCCAAAACAAAACAAGATGTCCACACCCAAATGCCAAACTGAAGGATTGAAAAGGGCAGAAATGAGGAAAGTTACTGGTTACATTCATAAAGAATTATGAAGCAGAACAAATTAAATATCTTTTTAAACAAACACCAGCAAACAGAATAATATTAAGGGAATTAAGCAATTCTACCTGACAAATCCTTTGACATCTATGTCTTTCACATAGTGACTTGCCTGACAGAATCTGTGCCCTGTGTGTCAAATTCATACATGAAAGATAATAAACACAATATAGTTATTTTGAATGGCATGAAAGCTTTGCAAAAAAATATGTAATGCCATAATTGCCTACAATTTTTACTAAAACCTTTACAGAACATGCATGCTTTGTAGTTTTTCTATGAACTGTTCTTATAGTTACAGTCAAGGGATTGCTGACTCAGTTCAATGGTATCCCATCTCTCTATAGACTGTTTTATACTATCTAATCTATAAGCAAATTTAGATTACATACTTTATTTATCCCAAGGGGTAAATAAATCCTTTCTCTGAAGTCACCTATCTATCAAGAACAGGGTCAAATGGAAAAAGTAATGACAATTATGGAGTTATTCCTGATTGATTTTGGGTATGCCCCAGTTAATAAGAAAGTTACCAGGATCTCTGAAATAAAGCATTAATTATTAATTACACCCAGAACGACACATTCAAGATGAACACATCCATTCAACAGGTTGGAACATGAAGAGAAGCAGGAGCAGGGTGAAAATGAATAATGGAAATCAGAGGGAAAAAAATCTGAGAGGAAAACTGACACATCTTCAGATTCTCCGGTGAACACTCAATGATGAGCAAGGGATGGAACGTTTCCTTGTATTTCCTCATATCCGTTCCAGTGTCGTTTCATCTCCTCTAACTCTTGTGCAAGTTGCATCAGGCGGGCCAACCTTCTACTGAACCCTGAGCAGCTTGTTTCCCATACAAGACATCGCTACCTGAGGGACTACCCACTGTGTGTGTGTGTGTGTGTAGACGCCATTCCAAAAAGCCTGGCTGACCTTGTCTTGTGAAACTGTGAATGAATGGATGGGTGTTAAACAAAGCAGAAGAAGAGAGGATGATTGGCGTCAGGGGTCTGAGAAACTCGTCGGCCTCTGACACACACACACACACACACACACATACACTGAGTCTCCGGCCTCAATTGAGCATCAACAGATAAACCTGCTCTTTCCCTTATCTGGTAAAAGAGGAGGAAAAAGAAGGGATTCTCTTACTGCGAGGAGACAGTTTTTATCTCCTAACCACCCCTCTTTAAGCCCCCCTCGCTCTCTCCTACGTCTCCTCCTATCTCTCTCTATCTCTCTCTCTCTTTCACCCAGCATTGTTCTTGGGCTCTCTGGTTACTGTTAAAAGGGCGAACGAAAGGACAGGGAAAAAAGGAGAGAAGGGAACCATGAAGGAGGACAAAGAGACCACTTAAAATGGCCAAATGGAGGCTCTGTGTGGAAGCGTGTTTAACCCCCCCACCACCTCTTTCCTCTTCATCCTGTCTCTTTTTTCTTCCCATCATGCCCTTGTATCTCTCACAACACCCGCTTTCAGTCCATCTCCTTCCTTTGTGTTTGTCCGGTGTCTTTAAGCTTGTTGACTTGACTCAGAAGTTAGGATTTGGAATTCTTAAAAACCCATTGAATGTATTTCTCTATATTTGAGTTTTGGTAGAAAAAAAAAAAAAAAACTGTTTCACCACAAATTTGATTCAGGAAGATCCCAAAGTGGATATCTGATTTGAATACTTTAAGCCACTTCAATACATGAATATTGCATATTTAAATATTCTATCCACTGTAATTAATACAGTTACTTTAAAATGTGTAATATACCAGCTAGAATGTTTACACAGAGATTGTTTTTATTTTAGGTATTAACAATTCATATCCTAGCTCATTTAAAAAGAAGACATGGTTAAGGATTATGACCTGTATTAACATTTATAATATCTGCAGTAAGGGGAAGTTAGAGGAAAAAAGAGCTCAATTATTTAGGAGATAATACAGTGAGAGATGGACTGAGAAGAGAGAAGATAAATTAATTGCTGGTGATCTGAAGAAACAGCAATCTATTTTCATCCGGAGCCGAGCAGTCATCGAAGAAGCAGTAAAAGACAGCAACCTTGCTAATGAAATAGCATTAACATCAAAGCCGTATTCCGACGGTGAGTTCGTTAAAACATGCATGATGAAGGCTGCAGAACTCGTGTGTCCCAAGAAGCGACAAGCTTTTGTCAACATTAGCCTACTGAGGAACACTATAGCAGAGAGGATTATCAGCAGATTTGGACAGCCAGTTGAAACACAAAGTCAGTAATTTCTTGCATTTTCTGTTGCAATTTATGAGAGCACTGATATTACAGACGTTGCTCAAGTGGCTGCATTTATTCGTGTTTTTAATGAGACATTGATCATCACTGAGGATTCTCTTGAGTTGGTCCCTATGATGGACACCACAACAGCTGAGGACATGTTCAGCTCTCTGGTTGGAGCGCTGGATAGAGTCGGAGTGGACTGGTCCTGCGATGTCAGCCTGGCTATACATGGCACACCATCAATGATAGGAAAAAAAGAACGATATGTGAACAAAATGTTGCCAGGCTGCAAAACAGTTTGCACAGTTTTATGACATCATACATACGTTTAAGTTGAAGCTGATTTTGTGGGAGACACAGCTGGCAAGTGGTGACCCTGCTCATTTACCCCATCTAAGAGAGGTACGTGCAACAGTCATTAATGATGACATGAAGCAGTATAAAGACAAGATTGCGGGATTACTCTGGGAGTTCGAGAAACGGTTTCAGGTCTTTGGTGAATTTGAGACAGAATTCGCAGTTTTTCGCTCACCCTTCACAGTCAAAGCTTCTGCTGTGCCTTTGGACATCCAACTAGAAATAACTGATCTGCAATTAATTGAATTGAATCAATAGTGTGTGAAAACATGTCATGAAGAGAATCCAAGGTGCTCAGATGACATGTGAGACTACGTTGCTATCCAACACCACTTAGAGCCCATCCAAGTAATTCGATTGGACCAGCAGATTTTTGCATAATGAATTCCAAACTGAAGGAGTACGAGTACGAGCACAAACCCCTCAACTAAAGTTTTGCAGGAGCTTCGGGCTGGCTTCCACACTAATGCTAGTAGAAGATAGCTAGAAGATAGTTAATGTTAGCTGCTGTTTAGGCTCTGGTTTGTCTGTGTGTGTGAAACTGGATTAATAAATTGAATAATATTGCCAGTGTATGCATGGAGCTAGCTTTTTATATTTGAGCGAAACTACCATCAGCGTTGCCACCATTTCATTTATGTATATCCAATGCTCCACTCCTGCTATCATTATGGTGAATTTGGTCTGAGGAACCACACATTTGGAGAACTTGGTACCTGCTTTTCAACTTGAAAGGTTTTTTTCCTCTATCATTGCTACAGACTTTCCTTCCATTCCATGGTCTCTTTTCGTTGCTGCTAGTCTCTCCCTGTGTGTTCACCCCCTTAAAATTTGTTTGTGTGTGTGTGTTTTAAATCCATTCATGGGAGTTTCAGTGTGTGTTCAAAAGGTCCCCTACCATGTACAGTAAAGGCAGCTCCCAGAGCCCACTAATGATCCCCTCAAGGCTTAATGGTGCCAGTTAACACGAACACATGTCTGAGGTCACACACACTCACACTGAACGCCTTCAGAGGCACCGGAACACCTAATTCTGCTAGTACACATTCCAACATACAGCAACATTCAAAAGAGGTTAAAGGTCATAGCCGTTGGCACCTTGTATAGGGTTTTTACAGCCTCACAGACTTTTTTTCTTTCTTAATCCCTTTTTTCTATATATTTCCACCTTTCATTTAGTTTCCACTTCCTTTCTGTCTCTCTTGCTGTCGACACACACTCATTCACACATACATACCTGTAAGGTTTGGCTTAATAGCAGTGCGTGTTGTCAGTAGTGTGTCCAGGCCAGTGTTTTACAGTTCTGTTCCCATGG
Organism: Mugil cephalus; assembly: GCF_022458985.1. Lineage (NCBI taxonomy): Eukaryota > Metazoa > Chordata > Actinopteri > Mugiliformes > Mugilidae > Mugil > Mugil cephalus. Next base: position 52,132,965 of record NC_061770.1, on the reverse strand, counting down.
CTTTACCATCACAGAACAGACCTGAGGCCAAACCCAGTGGCTACTGCGCCTCCACTGTGATGCCATGAAAAATCCCTGTGCTGGTATCTTTGAGCTCCAAAAAATATGGAGCTGGTCATGCCTGTGTTTGGGCTTTAGTGCTCCTTTTCTGTTAGTTTCTTTCCTGTTTGCATGTTTAGTATATTTTGTGACATCAGAGGAAGCTGTTTACTTTGTGGCCCATCAAAATGTTCATCTTTCCTGGGCACAGAAAACAAAATATGCTAATTTGTTAAGTTTATTTCAAACATTGCATACTTAAATGCTTCAACTGACTGTATGACCAACACTGTCTACCGAATGAAGTTGCTGATTAATTTTCCCATGTGGAATCACAAAGAAGGCATTGTGCTGAATTATGAAAAGTCAAGGAAAATGTAACAATCTCAGTATGATAAATGTAATGATTCATGAGACTGATCATGGAGCCACTTTTATGACTAACTCTTTTTCTCTGGACCACTTGGTCTGTTTACTATGGAAAGCGACAGGAAGTATGCACACAGTCAAACACACATGTGGACAGCCAAGGTCACTTGTTGTTAATCTGTGTATTAGAAGCCATGTTAGTACATATGAAGTCAGGGATGTGAGGGAAATGTATGAAGGGATGAGAGAGTGGAAAGCATAGATAGATGATGGCATTCAGAAGCAGAATAATGCTAATTACTTCATGTTAATGAACTGAAAATATAACTACAGTTTAGAATTAGGAAGAACAATTTTGCGCTTGGATCATAACCCCAAAGCAGGACAACATTCTTGTTTATTCAACAAAGAAGTCCAATAATTGTTGAGACAATTGACTTCAAGAAATTTCTCCAGAAACTGCAGTGAAGCACAGATTTCAAAGCAAAATAAAATGTTATTGTTACAATGCCTTTTCCCTCATTGTAAGTACTCCTGGACAAACGTCAGAGCCCTGGAAGTTGAAATGGAAAAGACTATATTGAATCTCGATGTTTTGAGCAGATGTGGTGGCTCCGGTCTCTCTGTATCTGATATCAAAACCCTGGAAGCAGCAACAAACGATGGTCTGGATCTGGCTTGAGATATAAAACTCTTAACAGCAATGTCACTGGCTCCATTTTAGACCAGCAACTTAAAAACGTATCGCTCTTTTGCTCTGAGCCCAATGGCCGTATCTGTAACATCATTTTAATATATTTTTTTCTTAAAGATACTATTAACTCTTGTATTTTTTAACAGATGTTGCCCATTTCAGAGTTAAGGTGGAAAATCTTTATTATCAAATTCTGGGAACTTGGATCAATTACTGCAGGTCTATCACAGAGACATGGCATGCACTGTTAAACAATCAATAAAAAAAAAATTATTAGATTCATTTCAACCCACATTTCCAATGGTATAATCCCTTTGTCCTGGATAAATATAAAGGCAATATCATAGGATGGAAAAGTTCTAGGAACCCAACACTGATTTTGGTGGTTCGGTAGCTCTAGAAATGTTATTTTACTCTAATCAATGTTTCCGTATAATACTGTAATATCATATTTATTAATCCCAGATTTGAATTACTATTGTTGTTTTGATCTTTACGACAAGGCATAGATTTGTCCTTTTTAGCTGTTTTTGTTTATTTATTTTTTAATGACAGTTGTAAAGCTAGAGCAGTCAATAATTTTATAATCATTATGATATTATTGGCCCAAATTAATCTGTAATGGGAAAGTTATTTGAGGCCTTGGAGAACTCCTAGCAGCTCCTAATCATGTTTTGCATTTAGATTTTGTGTACAAGAAATGGTTTGGCATGAGTTGGACAGAAAAAAAAATGTTGTTTCATATCCTGCGTTAGAGCTCAAATGGGAATAACTATTAATCAGTGATTGTACTTCTGCATCAGTGTGGGCTTGTTGATGTGGAGATATAGGGTGTGTTGCCACCCACCTTTAATTATGCGTACATTCTATTTAAAAATGTTTAACCTAAATGAATTCTATTCTGCCACGTCATTTTAAATGAAATGTTGAGGAGCACACTGCTCTTTCGGTGTTCATGTCAGCATTCATTAAGAAAAAAAAATATCCCAGATCACAATGTATCGTTTTCAGATCATCTTGTTTCATCTTCATGCGCTTATCAAGGTTGCTGAGGCAGCAACTTCAGGAGGAAAGTCCAGATGGCCACTTCCAACAGCTCCTCCAGAGGAATCCCCAGGTGCTCCGAGGCCAAATGGGAGATGTAATCCCTCCATTGTGTCCTGGGGTGACCCCAAGCCCTCCTGCTAATGGAATATGCCCAGCACACCTCTAAAGGGAGGTGGTATGGGCATCACTGGATGCCCGAACCACCTCAACAGACTCCTCTCGACATAGAGGAGCAGCAGTTTTACTCCGAGCTCCTCCCAGGTGTTCCTGTGAGTTCCTAACCCTATCTCTAAGGCTGAGCCCGGCCACCCTGCGGAGGAAACTCATTTCGGCCGTTTGTATCCACGATCTTGTTCTTTCGGTCATTACCCAAAGTTCATGACCATAGGTGAGGGTTGGGTCAATCAGTAAATTGAGAGCTTCACCTTTCCTTTCGGCTTAGCTCTCTCTTTACCACGACAGACCAGTTAAGCGGCCACAAACTGCCCCAGCAAGAGGGGCCTCTTGCTGGAGGTCGTAGTTTGATGAAGCTAGGAGCACCCCATCATCTGCAAAAAGCAGGGACAAGATCCTGCAATCACTGAACTCAACACCCTCCATGAACTGGCTGCACCTAGAAATCCTGTCCATAAAAGTTATGAACAGAACCAGTGACAAAGGGCAGCCCTGGTAGAGTACGACCCTCACCAGGAACAACTCCAACTTATAGGCAGCTACACAGACCAAACTCGTGCTTTGGTACAGGGACTGAATGGCCCTTAACAAGGGGCCATCCACCCCATATTTAGTAAAACTTGAAGCCTGTAAAGACGATTTGGTCCCCGCTGTGTAAATGGCTGTGTAGCTGCTCAGTAGGTAGAGTGTGTTGACCATTGACCACATTCAAAAGCGTCCACCGAACCCCCAGTTGCTCTTCCCCCCACAATAGCCTCACAATAGTGGTTGGCTGCCATGGATGTAAGCAATTCGTAAAAGGCAAACCAATCCATTTCGGTTTGAAGACATGATTGTCCAATGGATACATGCATCATATGAACTCATACGGGGATGCCACACACTCCTTCAAGAGACTGGGGTAGGCCAAGGGCAAAGCCTTGTTCTTGGTCTTGCAGAGCAAGGTGAGGTGCCTCAAGGTTGCAATTTCCACCATGTCAACCTCTTTACTTCCCATGCACTCCTTGATGAGAAAACGAAGATGGGATATGGGAGCTGTCGGACAATGAGGCGAAACCAACTCTTTGATGTTGTTTTTTCACTCTTTTTATCTTCTTTTTCACTCCATATATTTTCTAAAAAAAAAATATTATTAATCACCTGAAAGGGCTACCAATGACACCTGATTTGGATGTTTACTCGTCTGTGAAAAATTTGATATTAAATCAGCAATAGTGTATGCTTGTGTGAACGAAAGGGTAGAGATCATTGTGACTATAAAGCTTTGATAGGTAGAACACATTTAATGCAATGGGTCATGAAAGTACCATTCATTGAGGAAAGAAAACCAGATGAAAACAATTTCCTCCAACTACAGGTGAGTAAGTGGTCATTAACAGACCTGTGTCATGTTTTTTGAACAACATCAACAGATGTTCTCCCACCAGTTTTGAGGAACTGAAGAACTTGAACTACTGGTCAAATATCAACATCAACAAGTCCATTTGATATTGTTTCAGCTTTTTTGTTTGTTTTGAACATTGTGCAAAAAACATGTGAAGGATGAAAGCAGAATCAACAGCTTAAGTTTCAGGAATCCCATCTTATTTAAATAAAGATGACTGCAACCTGTCTAGTAAATAGTCTCAATCGCATTACAGCAAACTGACAGTTGGGAGTGACCATTGATAGTTTTTAGTGCAGACTTACTTTAGCACAAAAGGAATCTGGGCCTGGAACTGCCCGTCAGAGCACTGCCTAAATGCCCTTGAATGAGAAACTGAAACCTAGAATAACTCTAAATCCCTGGGGCCTCCACAAACATTCTTTCCTATTGCGACAAATGCCTGAATGGCGCTTCTAAGGTTGGAATGCCACACTAGCAAACACAAGCTTTTTCCTTTTTTTTTTCTTTTTTTCTAAAAGGCCTCTATGAATGATAAACACAGCTAACAAATATCCAAGTAACTTTCCTGGTCTGACCACTGATGTTTTCACAAGAGCTGATGGTCCACGCTTCATCTGTGATTTATATTCTACTCAAAGAGCTACAGAGAAAATAATCTGATATAATATAGATTTCATGCTAACAGAGAATTATGAGGCAATTATTATGATTATGAGAGAATTATTATGAGGTCTCTCAAATGGCAATCCCAAATGGGATAAACCCCAGTCATGCGTTGCTGCCTCATTGGCTGAATTCAAAAGTACATTTTTTTTTTTTTTTTTACTTCAGATTGCACTTGAAATAATCCAGAAATTCAATAAAGTCTATTGTGGTGACACAAGTGAAACCCAAGTCCAGTTTTAATGGAGAAAGTAGTTTTCTCCTAACACAGCTGTCAGGAGGAAAGGATTTCCACCTTCCAGAATAACCCCAATGTGGACTGGTTTTACCATCAACCTTGTGTTTGTGTCGATAAGAGGAGGAGGATTGGGAACGGAGGGTGGAGAAAAGATGAAGGAGAGACCTTCAAATCCAGAGGGTGTGTACATGTGTGTGGTTTTGTCATTAGTGTTGAGGGGTTATTATGAGTTCCCAGACTGACTGGCCACTGCAGCAATAATGTGCTAATACATGTCTGTCTTTCATTTTCTAACCCTTAAACATTTTTCTCTGCAACTCACTTTGTAAATGCTGTAGAGGAATAACTATAGCTCAGTTATGCTGTGGTGAAAGTAGAAATGCCGCAGAACAATTTGAGTAAAGCTTTCCCTAATGTGCATAGACATTAGAAATAACAGTGAGGTGTAACTAACCAGGAATGGATCATGCGAGCTTCACATACATTGGATGCTCACTAGGTCACTGAATGTGGATCAATCCATCGTCAGAAAACAATCCCCAACATATAAACTATTTAAACTACTACTTTTTAAATGATATTTCACTGGCAAAAACCACACCACAACAATGACAGTTAACAAGCTGAAAAAGATACATTTATGTCCCATCCCATGATGGGAGTGAGGGAAACGATGGATTATCTTTTCAGCGGTTATTGAGGTTCCAGCTTATGGACCCCAGAAGGGTAGGATGGGTCAGAGAGAACAGAGAAAAATTATTCACTGTTCAAAATTACAAGTTCACATTTGTGAACAAGTGCTGCGTAGCAAGTGCTGCGTATTTTTGTTGTTGGTCAACCACTGCGATCAGCTGATTAGTCAATATCAGTGGTTCAAGGACGCACCGCACCGCACTGCACTGCTCTGCATCTGCCGTAAACTTGGCTCTTAACGAGATGCCATCTTGGTTTGGCAGAAGTGGCGCAGCCTACGTTACTCCGTCACCATCTTGGCCATGTATCTCTGCTGCCATTTTGGTCACATGACTCCATCGCATCTTGGTTACGTCACTTACATGACATCGCCATGCTCTCTCTATCTCCGTCTCCCTTTTACACACACACACACACACACACACACACACACACACACACACACACACACACACACACAGACACACACACACACACACACACACATACACACACACACATACCTACACACAGACTGCTTTTGGGAGAGACTCTGTAAAGCTGGGACTTGAAAATGCAGTTGTAGTGCTTACACTCCAGCTTCGTTCTCTCTGCATCATCTGTTCCTCTCAATATCTCTTTAGTATCTTTCAGTCTTTCCATTTTAAACTTTTAAATCTCTCTGGATCTTGCTATCGTCTCTGCAAAACAGATTGTGAAAGGCCACTGGCTCGCTATTAAAAAGGGAACTGCCGGCTGGAAAGAAACACTGGAAGACCAAGAAAGGCACACGGAGGGGTCGATGACAGCCCAGGCTGAGTTATGAAAGAGAATATGAATTGGTGGGGATAAAGTGTGAGAGGGAGGAGAGAGAGGGAGAATGACACAAGGTACAGACAGAGAGGAGGGGAGGAGGGAGAAAGGGTTAAGAGAGGTAAGACTGAGCTGAAAAAAAGGAGAAGAAAGAAGGTAAGAAAGGTTAGAGAGAGAGAGAACCTTTTGAACACGAGAGGATTTTTGAAGAGGGCTACAGTGAATCCCTTTAGCCAGTAATTCATGCTGATGTGAATTTTATACGCATTTCTGAGGCTAGTTCATTGGCCGAGAAAAATGTCGATTTGGAGCAGTCCTAGGCTTTATATAATGGGGGAGCAGAATATGTGTGTGTTTTAGGGGAAAAGGGTAGACAGGGGTCAGGGAGAGGTTCATACACTCATAAGCCTCTCTTTCCCTCAACAAAACCCAGAAACCAGTGCTGCACAGTTTGTCACTGTCACTGTCACTGCCACCGATGAATGAAAGAACAAGGGTTGGACCCAAATATACATATATTCATATATACAATAACATTTCTAGATCGCAAATTCTGGTTGAATCTTCCCACCCAGTACATTTTAGCCTAGATATTAAGACCACAATATTCGGAACACAATTTTAAACACTGTACAATATTTTAAATAATTTATTCATCATTTTTGATTTTCGTCTACTAAGATAACGATTCTTGCTATGGCAGATTGTTTGTATCTTACTCAGTTTTAGTGTTTTGTCCCTAAATGACCGTAAATTATTAAGTTATTCTAAAGGTCTTAGATGAACACTGACAAGTGCACAACTACTTTGTCAAAGTCAGCATCTGTTATTTCAAGCACCAAATGTAATTCGTTGATGTATTTTCAGTCTGATATGCCCATAGATGAAATACAGAACACAGCAATTACTTAAATTCAATGAGTAAACCGTTCTGTTCATATTTTACTTGTGTCAATACAAATACAACACAACTTGATTTTAGTCTAAAACTAGTCGTTTTGGTATACCAAGGTTAGCAGTGTCCAGGTTGTACCTGGTGGAAGACCAGACTAGGCTAGAGGTCAAGGGGCCTCATTTATCAACCGTGATATGTATGTAAGTATGGCATTTATCAATTTGTACTTGTGCTTAGAAAAGTGTGTAAATTTACACACAACTCTGACCGTGCGTACACACAAAATCTAGTGGTAGAACAGTGGAACTACACATAGAACCCATTACGACAGTTCAGCAGCATCTCAAACCTCACACTTACCACATATTGCCGGTAATTAGCGGACACTTTGAATAATTCCATAATTTGAATAATAATTTGAATAATAACCTGAAAAGAAAAGTTGAAGTACACTACTATTGCTTATCTTGTATTATTGGAGGATTTTGAGAACTGTGCATTTGAAAAGAGCGCTAATTAATCTGATCTGTCCAACAGCTTCATCAAAAACATACTGAAGGAGTTATGCCGTGACTAAAAACTCTTGTTTTAAATCAAAGTCAACCCAGTGCACATCTCCTGTCCACCCTGGGATGCTTGGCCATCGGAACATTTCAGCGGCATTTCACAGCCAACACTAAGCAGGATCATCCCAGCAGTAATGGATGAAATAATTTCTCTGGCCTCAATTTATATACAGTTCCCATACAGACATCACCAACAAGCCCAAATTAAACGAGGATTTCAGGCCATTGCCGGATTCCCAAACATAATTTGGAGCCACAGATTGCACCCACATCTGTAGAAACGCACTTCAGTGTAAACCTCAAAAACTCATTCAAACTAGAGAGAGGACCATACAAAGATTTTAGGTCAGCCTGTTAGCTGGTGTTTGGAATGTGAGAAATGTTCTTTATTTTAATTTGCTCTAATTAAATTTATTTAACATTTGCGATGAGCATGCATCAATCTGTTTTGCCAACTGGTTTATTTGCAGTTAAGTATTTGCAATGTTCGTCAGATGATCCTTTATTCATTTATGAATTTGGTGGGGTCTTGTTGATTTTGCGACAATGATTTTCTTCCAACTCCTCCACCGCTTCCGGCTCTGGCACGTACAGGCTCTTTCTCTTTGCCATGATTTCTGTGATGGTAAAAAAAAAAAAATCCCTTCACAAATGGATTGTTGCTACCATATATGGTCAATTCGTGCCATGCACGAGCATGATAGTTAAGAACAGTTGGGATTTATCATCACCAATGTGCGTAGGACCGGTGTCCACACATTTGATAAATCCAGATTTTTTTGTACTTTGTCCATTGTACTAGTAATCAAAATAAAACAAGATACAGCTACAGGAAGAGTGTGTGGGAAATAACAGAATATAATAATAACAAAAAGAACTACAACAATAACAATAATAGATTTCGAATAGAATTTAATAGATTTTATTTATTACATTTGAAGGACAAAACAACTCCATCTGACCAACACTGGGTTCTGCGAGTGTAGCTACAATTCCGACACAACTTACTTTAGCAACTGACGTTAATGTTATATGTATGTATGTATGTTATATGAAACTGATGATGATGATTTAGGAACATGGCTAGCGACGGGTTGGATAACATTAGCTAGCGATGAAACGGCGAGTGTTTATAAACAAACAAATAAGTAGATAGATAAACAAAAATGGCCAAAATAAAGAGAAATTACTCCAAAACAAGCAAAGATGGCCAATAAGGCCAGAACAGAAGAGAAAAACTGTCAAAAATAAGCCTAAATGGACACAGCACAGCCAGTTAACACTCCTAAATGAAAATGAGAGCCTAATTATAATATACAAAAATATATAAAGTAATAAAATATAACGTGTAATACACACGTACATGCACACACACACGCGCGCACACACACACACATACACATTTTTCTTTAAAAGAGTAACCCTGATATTGTCAAACTGTCATAGTTATTAATGCTAAGAACTAGCCTACAGTTAGCTATAGTCAGTTAACTTTGAGTAAACTCTCTATAATGTTATATCTTCTTGCACTAAATAAATTGTATAATATACATAGTATTGTATATGGTATATACAAGAATGAACAAAATGAACTGAAGGAAATTGATCACTAATACTTTTCACCATGTGTGATAGAAAGGAAACAAGGAAGTTTGGAGAAGAAAGTCAAGGTAACACAATTGCCATCTAGTGGTAAATTATGGGAATTCAAAAAATCCTTAACAGTGGGGGAAAAAATATGATCTTCATGACTAAGTTACATATATCATACAGATCATACTATGTTTGCAAACAAGGGTATGGGATCACATTAGTGCCAAAAACCCATGCGCATAAAAACCATATAAGCGTGCAAGGTCTCTTTCTACACACTCACTGTCACTTTCTGCATGCACGCTGTAACTTTCTGTGGCTTTGCTGACTTTTGGCACAATGAGGGCGGGCACTGAGTAGACGGCCTGGCAACACCCCTCATTTCTGATTGGTCACTTTAAATGCCTACTGTCTCCAGCATAGACATATATAAATACAAATAATCACCTTCATAAAATAATGGCTTATGCCATTTTTCTGACAAAATATTTTCAATAATAAATATCGCAGATTTATTATATGTTGTAAGTAAGGGATAATATAGAGTGAGCAATAACCCTGAGTAAGCAATAAACTCGGACAGGACAAATAGTGCATCAATGGTGAAACAGCGTCCCTAACAACGGCCTGTTACACAGGGAAAAAACAGGCCTTAGACTGTAATTGATCAGATAGAATACAGCATCTAAAAGACCTAATAATTATAAATACTGGAATTACTTTTTGTAGACAATTCTCTGTCCCTGGCCACTTTTTTCACATTTTTAAATTTTCCCAAAGACAATATTTTGAGGAGACAGTAACTGGAAGTCTTTCTAACGATAGCAGTTTTGGTTTAGTAATTATATTCAAATGTAACATGTACCCTTCAAGCAGTGCTTCAAATAAAGACCTGACCACATCTGAACGTTTTTTGGGTTCCTTTTGTTCCATTTATTTATTCATTGTTTATTCCATCTCTTTGTCTCTAGCTATATATCTATATCATGTCTGACGTTTGTAACGTTTGTAACGAACAAACCCAATGAAAATAGCTTGATAACTGAGCAACTCATATAACTTTAATTGTGTAGACACAGAATTTCTCTATAAACATAATGCACACAGAAGTGAGCAGCACCGTATCAAGATTGCTCCAATGGGCGGCAGCCGTCGACGCAGCGTCTATGTATATATGTCTATGCCCTATTGTGCCTCGGATTGACTCTGACCTGGAGACAGTAGGCATTTAAAATGACCAATCAGAAACGAGGGGCGTTGCTGTGCCGCCTATTCGGTGCCCGCCCTCATTGTGCCAAAAATCAACAACGCTGAGGGTAGAAGGCACAAAAAGTTACAGCTGCACCGCGGGACCGCAGAGAGTGACCAAGAGAGTGCATGAAGTCGTCTTAATGTGTGCTGATATGTTTTTTATGCGCGTGGGTTTTGGCACTAATGTAATCCCATACATGTGTGCTTCCACTTCATTTGGAATAGCTTGATAGGCTAAGGAGCAGAGGACAGGAGAGAGAGAGAGAGAGAGAGAGAGAGTTATTACTTTTGCATTTTTTTTAGCTAGCCAATAATGCAAGTTTAAATTTATTTAATTTATATAGCTCCTAATAAGTTATTACATTATTCACCAAATATTACATTATTGGCTTGTTACATTTTATAAATGTGAAATTTATTACGTTATTACGTTATCTGCATTATTATGTTCCACACTCATCTATCCTTCATGTTAAAACTTTTCTTAAGTTGAGTTTTTGAATTTAAGAAGCAAATTAATGTTGTCGTTGAAGACATCATGCAACACAGGGCTCATTTTGTTGGACGGCAACACCTCCCTGACTACGACACATCAACTCGACACACTGTAAGTCCTCTCACGCTACCTGTTAATAATGCTTCTCCGTCTGCAGGATTTCCAGCTCAGGCCATTTCGTCTTCTTTGGGACCATGTTTTCAGTAGCATTGCTACTAACCCTTTAACCACAACCCCATTGTTTTAGTTCTCATGTCAGCAGCTGAGTCAAACCATCCTGGTATGCCGGACACTCAAGTTTTTAAGGATAATAAAACTGAATAGCCTATTCAATGTAAAAATAAATTTTATGAATTTAGACTTGGAATATTTGATAGCTTACAATTTTAAAGGATTTTTGAATATATATTTCTTAATTATATTATTACAAGTGAAAATGTAGGTCTGAGACTGAGAATTAAAAACTTCAATGCAAAGAGAAAAAAGAATACAAAATAAAATAGTATATTACAAAGATACCAAAATGCAATATCATTACAATTAGCTAATCATTAACCCTGACCCATTAATGATGACAGTCTTTCTTTCGTTTTTTTTTTTTTTTTTTTTTTTGTCTGTGCAAGGCAGGGCTTCCTGTTCTTTGTTCAAAACATTCTGTTTGCAGTTCAGGAGCTCAACCGTGTCTCTAGCTGTATGTAAAATTGTCAAGAAGCAGAGGGGGTGAATACAAACACTTTGCTATGCCCAAATAATCCTGTGCCCTTGAGCTGACCTCCAGGAAGGTGTTTAATATTTCCAGTGTTGGTATTTTTAAGAGCAGTGGGCCTTCAGGTGTGAAATATGTCTCGGAGTTGGAGTGAGGAAAAACATTCAGTCGGCTTTCCCAAGATAAATACCTTTACTGAATGCTTTTGTTCACCCACAATTTGTAGCTTTGAAGCCAGTGAGGTGGAACATCAAGAAAAGCTCAAGTAGTGTTTTAAGAAGTATTTTCTCCAGATGACTAACCAATATTCCTCACAGGACATACAAAAAAAAAATCCTCCTCTATGAGAATCTGGCAGCCAACCGGTGTTAACATTTGTTAGCAATGCTATTCAGAGCCAACGGGGAACTAAACCAGTTCTCCCAAAATTACACTCAGCTCATAAGCTGTAAGCCGGATTTTTAAGAGTAAGAATCAGGAACAGCAGTTTGGATGGATTTGTGTTTCATTTTAACAGGAAAGTTATGTCCCCTTGATAGTTTTCAGAAAGCTGCTGCCAGGTTCTGAAAGGCCACGGCACAGAAAACACAAGCTATTTCTGGATAAATTAGAAGTGTCTGCCATCCATTGATCAGAGGCAGCTTTGTGAACGCCTACGTTGGGGAGGAGTCTGAGAATGTCTTTTCACTGGATGTGTTGTTCCACATGGTTGTTTAAGAAATGAGAAGCTACTCATTGCATCAGTAGGGTAAATAATTTGTCCCAGCTGAAAGTAAATTGACTTTTTACTCTTGTAACATTGCAGAAGCTTATCGAGACAAATGCCACAAAGAATGCGTGCTGTAATCAAAGCTAAAGGCGGTCCAGTCAAATATTAGAGTGTATGGCCATTTTTTTTGGTGACGACTTTTTTTTCAGTTTTCCAACATTTCTGTCACAAAAAATTCTGACTGCTTTCAAACAAACACTATCAGATCACAACCCACTTATGGGGAGCGTCAGAAAACTCCCAGATCGTGTTCTCAGCTTGTTTAGCTTCAGGTCACTGTGCATGCACATGATTTGACAAAACGTCTCCAGCGACAAATCTCCTGTTTAGTGTCCCACAAGCAGCCAAATAAACAGGGTGGCAGAAAGATGTAAGCCTATGTCTGTTCTCCTGCTTGTCTGGTTAAATAGACAAAGCGATATTTGGTTGTTGTGCCTTAGCATAAAATGTCTGTGCTGGGTTTGTTGTTTGAAGGGCTGGAACTCACCCTACCTGCCAAGGCCCATGTAAATCTTCAGATGAAAGGAACTTGTACTATTTATTTTTGTAACTTGACAAAACAGAGAATTCAATTTAATCATGAAAGCACAGCATGAAACACTGAAATTAAAGGAATGGACACACAAATATTCATCAGGCGCTTGGTCAAAAGTCAAAAACCAAAAAAGACAGAATCCTCCAGGCTCATTAGGATTGATCCTCTGAAGAACACAAATGTCTGTACTAAAAATCAAGGTAGAGCAATAGTTTTTATTTAAATTATTTGACCCAAAACCACAAGTTCTACCACAAGTAGATCAGCCTCACACCAAAAGTGACCCGAGATTATTGGGATTCATCTTCCAAACATAAAATGTACAAAAGACGACGTTTATATATTCAAATATTGAAATATTTCAAAACTAATACAAAAAAAGTCATGAATGTCAGTATGATATCTATATAATCTAGATCAGTGATCATCAACCGGCGGCCCACGGGCTGAATCCTACCCGCCAAACCGTTCAATCCGGCCCGCGACTGGATTCCAAAATTGTAGATCAAGGGAAATAACATGTGTTCCACACTATTAAAGCAACTGAAAACAACAATGACAACTGAGACTCTTAACTATCACACGTTACTTTCTCTTGATCAGTTAAAGTTCGAGTAATAATGCCACTTGCACGGGAGTAGGCAGATTTCAATGTGGCTATTTTTCTCTGTTGGGCCTCTGACTGCTCAGGATATGAATTCTTGAAATTTGTGTTTAGTGTTGTAGTGACGGCGAAGATTATATTCTTTTGCAACAGCAGTCCATTCGTCATTAAAGGATCTGTTTTCCGCATCAGCTTTTCGTTTCACGGCATTTTAGCCTACCTGTGTAAAGAGGCCTTTTCCTTCCACTAACTGAAACTGTATTGAAGCCAGTGATGACCCTATCCAGGCTTTGTTTCAGCTGTGTTTGTTTTTTAAGTGCTCTATAAATAAAGTTTACTTGAATTGAGTTGAAGCAAAATATCTGTAGCACTCCTGGTGGTTGACTGTAGTATAAGTGATAGGGGCCTGGCTCATAAAGGCTAAAAATGCCTTCAGTTTTGTAATGAAATGAAAAAAAATATAAACATTAGTTTACTGTTTATTTAAGAAAGGGACAGTGCAATTTCATAGAACACATGATTACCCATGGTTAAAAAAGCCAGAATTAGCCAGAAGGCTAGTTTTCATCTGTAGTCCCCTGGCCTTGATGTAAAAAAGGCAATAAGCATACAATACATGTACAATATAATACAGATACATAAACAACACTTACTGTATACATTAAATAAACATTAAATAATAATGTTATACCAAAATTTTATTTTTATTTTGTTTTATTTGAGAGTCTGGCCCCTAAGGTGACTGTCCAATAAAATTCTGGACCTGCGACAAATGTAGTTGGTGACCCCTGATCTAGATTGTTTCAAATATGAACTGCTGTATTTTGACATTTCGGTCAAACACAAATTTTTCTGACATCTCTGTATCAGTTTCTACAATCACAGAGAGTTTCCTGCCTGTCCTCAGCAGGCAGGAAGAGGCACTGGCACCACTAATTTCCATCTAGACGCCTGTGTTCGAATGTGTGTTACAGGAACTAAGTAGTACAATTAGCTGCATCACACATTTTTTCTCCACAGGGAGATTTCCTCTGAGTCATGCTGATGTTCCCATCTAGTTTTCCGTCTTCCTGAAATTACCTTAATTTACCTTTTCTGTCCTCGGAACATAAGCCTTGTTCATGTTGTTCCTGTTGCTCAACATGTAATTCCAGAGTTATTTCTCACAATCTTGGATTACCTGACATTTGAACTGTAGTAACCTACAAAATCTTTGTCTATACCAGATTACTGTCACCTCTCATCAGGACATTACATTCATTTGTATCTAGTCATCATATGCACCCATAAGTTACAGACAGAATTACAAATTTATAGGTGTATTTATTTCACAAAAGTAAAAGCATATTATAATCATTGAAAACAATCAATAGTAATCTCTTTAATAATAATAATCCAAGAACATCAAGGATAACTCTAGAAGTGAGCATAAACCCAGACCAGAAAGTTAGGAAGGACCATGAAAAGTCTTATGATCCTATAAAAGTACAGAATGAATCATAGGCCACAAGGAAACTAAACACATTGACCAAGGCCTTTCTAAAAACCGAAATTTTGAAAGAAAACCGTAGCTCCTTTCTCCAAGACATAGCAATAAATAATATCCCAAACCTAAATGTGAAATAAAAATAATTATTTTGAAATGGTCTGTAAGTGCAAGGCCAAGCTCTTAGGTCACAAGTTAAGTGCTTAAAATCACAGTGTACACTCTAAAAAGTGTATTTATGTAGTAGTTGAAGTAATGTAATATTTTGCATGAGTCTCACTCAGTTTTCTGCTTTAGTCATGGCAGTGTACTTTTCTGGATTACATTAACTTGAAATGACACTTCGTAACCTACCATTTTTTATTCAAGTCAGTTAAGTTTTTTTAGGTTTCGTTTTTGTGCATCTGATGTCATGGTGTTTTGTACCAGGCGTCTGTAAGATAAAGGGAAACATAGTAATTGTCAGTGGGCAGTGGTGGGAATACTCATGCAATGTCACCACTATGAACCTCAATGACTTCACGCTACAGTAAAAGAAATGTTGATATGTGTGTTGTAAGCGCTTAGCTGCCAGTAAATACCACTAAAATGAATATATTACATTCGCTGGTGGCATCTGCTAGTTCCAACACATCTTCGCTTCCTGGTCTCAGTGTGGGAATGCACTGCTCACACACTGGAGAGATTTCCCCCAGTTTCAACACGAGGATTGGGAAATAGGGGAAAGAAACGGGGAGAGAAAGACAGAGACATCTGCCCTACAGATTTCTATTGTTTCCGAACTCGTCTTTCATCCCTCCCTCATTCTCTCCTCTGTTCATCTGAACAACATCAAGACCTGGTTCATGGAAATGTCAGAGCGAGAAATGCCGGCGTCAAGCACTCTATAGCACTCACTTGATTTATTACAGTATCTTACAGTACATGGTATTCAACACACAGCCATCGTCATTCAGTTTAAAACCATTGTCATGACTCTAAAGAACAAAATCCATTTTGGTGTTTTTCTCATTTAGTTTTCCCATGAAACGCTGCCACTGCTGTCCCTCCCAGAGAGACAGGACCTACATTCATATTTGTTTGCATATGTTCTCTGGTGGTCAAATGTGTTTGCAGTTATGCTTGTTTACATTCCATATGTTATGTATGCTATGTTAAAGTCTTTGCATCGACTCCAAATGGTGCTTCGGTGCAGCCTCGTCTCTTAGAAATGCTATTTATGTACAGCCAATTTGACAGCAAATATGTTGTGTGAGGAGGTGTAATCCTGACTGGGGTACATGGCATGTTGTTAACTACATGTCTGGAAAAGGCAAAAATGTCATCAGTAAAATTTTCACTGACATTGAATTTCATTTATTTCCACCTAAATAACTGATCTTGGAATTTGTGCAAACTCTGCTCGCTGCATTGAAAATGGTGTTCATGTTGTGATGCTTATGCTACATTGTGCACACAGGTCACACACACAGGAATTGTCAAGTACTGATTTATAGAGAGATATGTAGTTTCATGAATGGCTTGGAGCATCAGATGAACCCAGTTGGAGTGGTGGCAAGATCCGGCACTTCTTTATTTTGGCCTTCCTGTGATCCGGTATTTATTTGGGCAGATCCGGTATCTCTCATATAAAAAAGAAAAAGAAAAAAAAAAAGAAAAGAAAACATATGCAGTTTTCTTAAAATAAAATATATGCATATATTATTTTACAGAACAAATCCCAATAATTTCATGTTGTTTATTAAGATTTAACTATTTAGTGTCATTTGAAAGCGTCGGGGATCTGTTGAGGCACTGAAAAGTTGGGCCAACAAACCACGCCCCTGACACAGAAAACAGTAAATAAACTTTTGAAATTCGCCGCATCTGAGAAGCAAGCAAAAGGGAAAAAACGGTTACCATTTCAACACAAACATGTCAAAAAGAAGGAAGAGTTGTATGACACTTTAAAACGAGTCTGAAAAGCCTCTACAAACGGCCACTAGGGCAGCTGCAGCGGTCATGTTGATGGTCAAAACCGACTGCAGCAGGAAGCTAGCCGGGTTCACCGACAGCTAACCAAGCCGGGGCAGGAGGCTGGCAGCGTGGCATCAGCTGGTCAGCTTCACCGCCAGCCGGAGCAGGAGCCAGCTACAGTGCTAGCAGTCAGACAGGTGGACCACCAACAGCCGGAGCAACAGGTGGGTACCCTGGCATCAGCTAGCCCGGTACAACAACCAGAGCAAGAGGCGGGAATCGGAATCCGGAATACAGGCATGCTCGTGATGTGCGGTGTTTTGGACAACTAAATACGGTGACCATATTGTCTATTAATAGGCCACACGGCCAGCCTAATAATAACGGGTGATATGTGTACTTTATGTGGGAATTTGCCTGTGCTGTGCAGAATATAGCCTAAACAATTGTAAATTATCGTCATAACATTTATACCATGGATATTATTTGAATTTGAGGCTTGTAAGTCCCACAGCGTGGCAAGTGGGCATTTTCATGTTGTTTTCAGTATGTTTTCTGTATACGTTCTGGGACCTGTGCCCGTCTCGTCATCCCTGGGCTGTCATATGTACGTGGTGTTCCGGCACCTTATGATTTACAAATTAAACACTTTGAGTTACAACGTGGACAAGTGGTTTTCAGAGCTGAGTGTCACTGTCATTGGCCTGAAAGTGGATGTGTCGGCTATTAGCACCAGAGTGACCACCATGAAGCAGCCACCATGACAATATTACGTTAATATCAGTGTCATTCCAAAGACCGGTCGTGACCCCCTACCAGTTGGCCTTACGTGCAAGTAGCATTGGAACAATTTGGGTTTGGGCCTGTGTTTAGGAATTGGATAGAGATAATATATGCTCACCCCACAGCCTCTGTTATTACTAATCAAAACATGTCTCTGCCTTTTAAAGTCCATAGGGAACCCGCCAAGGCTGTCCCTTATCCCCATTCCTTTTTGCCATTTTTACTGAGTCATTTCTACCCGGCTGGCCTTCGGCAGATGGGTCCCTCCATATGAGCTGGGTTCTGCTTAAGGTCCTCCTGTTAAGACCTCAGGCTTGCTCTGGAGGTTTCAGGCTGGTTTTTGTGAAGCGTATTGAGACAATTTCTATTGTATCTCTAATCTCTCTCTGGGTTTACAATTAAATTTGACAAAAGTGAAGTTATGCCCATTACAGAAACCAGCAAAGAGTTCTTTGAGAGCGTACCTTTCAAAAAGGCAAACAGTTGTTTTACTTATCTTGGTATGATTGTTACAAGAAAGCCTGATGACTTTTTAAAGAAAATATAATATATTTATATATAAATATTTATAGAGAAACTATGAAACAGAATATTGATTTCTGGAAAACCCTTCCTATCTCTCTGATTGGTAGGATTAATGCAGTTAAAATGATTGCGCTACCTCAATTTAATTTTCTTTTCCAGGGCATTCCTTTTTTTTTTTATACCTCAGACTTACTTTAAGCAGTTGGATTCCATTATCATACCCTTCTTATGGAGTTACAAAGCAGTGCACATAGCAAAAAAATCACCATTACCATTATCACCACCACCATCACCATTATGTAGGCCTATCAGATGCAAGATTTCTGAAGGATGGTCATGGTCATGTACAAAGTTATCTTCCTACTGGTATGATATTTTTCTATGTTTTCCCAGAGCCTTTAAGAAGAGCTTGAGCCCAGACCCAGTGATTGCTTGTCTTAGGGGGAGCTGGGTCTCTGTTGAGGGCTAATTCATACGAAGCTCAGGCTGTATCTTTTGGTATGGTTGTGGGCAATAATTTTGCAAATGTGGATATCTGATTCCGCACCAACGTTTGAAATGTAGCTTAGAGAAATGGGGAGTGAGTTGAGTCTGGAAAGAATCAAATATCACAACAAAGGTAAGTTGAAATATATTGCTAAGACTTTGGACCCCTTGCTACAGTACATGAATCTAAGTAATGTAGTCTGAAAAGCTCCTGATGGTTTGCTCATGTGTTATTTTGGTCACTATTTTTAATTTTAAATTTTGTGATGCCACATTCTGTGTTGTGTCACATACCACTCTGTACTGTGATTGTTTGTACATTATATCTGTTGTGTTCTATTTGTGACAAAAAAAATAATAAACAAACAAACAAAAAAAAACAGGGTCACACACTCTAATATTTGGTTGGACTGCTTTTAGCTTTGATTATAGCACATATTCAGCAATGCAATTTGACAAGAATAATTTCCGTCCAGTGTTGCATTAATTTTTTACTAAGATCTTCTATTGATGATAAGAGAGTCTGACCACTGTGCAAAACCTTCTCCAGCGTATGTCAAAGATTCTCAATGAGGTTGAGGTCGGACTCTGTAGTGGCCAATCCATGTATGAAAATGATATCTCATGCTTCCTTAACCACTCTTTCACAACTGGAATGGAATAACCTGGTCATTCAGTATATTCAGGTTGTCGGCTGACCTCATTCTTTGGGCATAATGTTGCTGAACCTACACTTGACCAGCTGCAGCAACCCCAAATCATAGCACTGCCCCCATAGACTGTAGGCACTAGGTATGATGGGTGCATCATTTCATCTGCCTCTCTTATTACCCTGATGTGCCCATCATGATGGTTCTCCACTATCCTTCTGTGTTTATATAAACTGCTTGATAGTTTTCAGCCCAATTTTAGTAGATTCTGCTTCAGTCCCCTTAGATGTTTTTTCTGCTGGATGCATACTAATGATTTGATCCTTTCCAAACAGACTAACATCTTTTCCACAACGACGGGATGTGTCTTTTGACAAAGTTGTTTAAGAAATGAGAAACTCCTCATTGCATCAGTTGGGGTTTAATAACGTCATTGCCGGCTGAAAGATAATCGCCCATGCAGTAATTATCCAATAGGAAGCTTGTATCTATTTGCTTAGTTATATCCAGGTGGCATCTTTTTTTGGCCAGGCATTGTATACAAGACAGTTAGAATGAGAGCAAAGGTCTGTATCATGAAGCAGGATTGCAGACTTAGCAAGGTAACTTCAGGATTAACCCTGGGTTTCCGGTATTATGAAGCTGGATTCATTTTTATCAAGATAGGTTACTCTGAACAGGTAACCTGCTTTGGGTCAGGGTAACTTTCAGGATTTATCTGAATACGATAAAAAGCTCCACCCACTGGTCAATCAGCAGTTCGGGAAAGAATGGCATGCCCTTTGAAGACCCGATTGAGATTGGAGCCCAAACCACACAAAGAAGAGTATATTTTTTGCCATTTGTCCCCGCTAAGCTCAAACACAGCTCAAAATCAGGATAATTATCTTCAGACCAACAACTCGATGTATTGATATAATGTAATTGTGGCATCAGCTTCCAGCTTTATTGTAGCCCATGTAACATTATGAATTTCTGAAGTCCAACTCCCCAGATGAAATATGTTTTTGTGCTTGGTTTTTATCTGCTCCCACGTTCTTTTTACTCCAGAGGGGTTACACTGGGGGAATGAGACGAATTGTCATACACGCGATTCGTCTTTGCAGCAGTGATTGGGATTCATGGCTTCGTTAAAGGCGTCTCTAAGATGCCACGGTGTTTAACTTTTCAGTGAGATTTACTTCTTCATATTTGAGGAGAATCAGTCTTTGCTCCTCGTAGGAGACGTATGCTGTCCTTTTTGCTGGCGGATCAGCGCTCATGATTGTGATTGGCCTGCTGCCTTAGAACCCCCCTTTATACGTGCACATTCATTGATTCACTAACACTCACTAGCATTGTGATACCGCTTATCCAGATTGTCATCGTTCTGGACAGGTTCAGCTGGATAGGTTGGGAGTAACCCTGGGTAAGTTGAGCCCGCTTTGTGATACAGGCCTCAAGTTTGCCAAGAGAGCAAGAGAACAACTAGCTGAGATGGACAATGAAGGCAACACTGTCTATGACCTACCACAGTTTCTACCACTAAATCCACTATGCTGGTAGAGGGCCTGGAGCTTCAGAACGTAGCAGCCATGGTGTTGGGAAATATACAAGAGCACTATCTAGGCAACAGGAGTCTGAAACATCTACTAGCAGCCAACTGTCAGCTACAAAGAGGCAAATGATTAAAAAAAAAAAAAAATGCTTTTTAACAAATCCTCCTTCAGAATAAATTCACATCATGTATTGAGGAGGGTACACACCAGAAGAGACGAGCAGCAGTGTGGATATGGAAGCAGTTGATTGACATATGACGCAAACACAGAGTTCGCCCAAAGGAAACACATTCCATGATTTTGGTTCCTACCACCACATTCTGCATGTCCATTAGCTACCGTCTGTCGGCAACAAGAAGATGGACAAGGAGCAGTGTGCTACATGTGTGGACTCGGCTTTAGGCCTTGTGATAGGCCTGAGATTCAGCTGAATTCTCAACATCATCAGTACAAATATGCCCAAAGGAATATTCAAATTGTACTGCTCTTGGAGAGAAATCAGAACATTTGACCCAACATAGACCCAGTTCCAGCTCTGTCATCTTACTACATTCATGTTGTTCTGGTTTACTGGTTGGGGGTAGACTCACACAAATACACACAATCACTTTGATGATTTACTGGTAATGCTCGGAGTTGGTGTTGTCTGTGAAATGTTCGACAGCAAATAAACATCTACAAAGAATGGCCTGCAGCAGTCTGTGTGTTCCCACTACAGTAGTGCCTATGTTCTTAGCCTTTGTTCTTATGTTGCTTAATCACTGTGGCTGTTTTTAAGACATTATCTTAATTAGGTTCCTAAAAGCTGCAGATAGAAACAATGATCTCAAGATTATCTATTTCTCTCTTGACCAGAGTGAGCTGGAGAGGATAACTGCAGGAAACAGAGAAACAGAGACAGAAAAAGTAGGACAACTGGTTTGAGTTTTGCACTGCTGTAAAGCCTTCAAGAATCAATTTATATTTTAACTCCCACATAATTTAGACTTACTCTGAATGTATTCATTCATCAATTTATCAATTTTAGTAAGATTTGTGTGTGTGTGTGAGGGAAAAGGATTTGAATCTTTATGTATCCTTTTTCTACATTAAAAGCTTGATTAGAACTTAGAAACTATATTTCCCATAGTACACTGAGAAATGCCAACAGGACTAGAACTACTTGATACTCATTTTTAATGCCTGTATGTGTCTATATTTAGTCACAGTGGGCACATTAAAAGTATGCTGAATTGGATGTTAGGATGTTATAGATTGCATTACGAATATGAACATCTACTGTCACAAAATTGATGCAACACTGGATAAAGCCTAAATACTTTGTCAAGTCTTTTTCAGGAGTTTTAAGGAGCTTCTTTTTTATAATGATTTCTAAGAGCATTTATGGAAGTTAATTTATGACTGGCATCAGAGATAATTTCATCCTAACAAAGTGTAGGTCACCCCTCAATTACCCTTTGATTCAATTTTGACTGAGAATGTCTACTGCAATCAATGGCAAGTGGCTGTGGTGCAAATGTTGAACATATTTGCAAACAGGAGGGCTGAGGTAATGAAATACCGGCTCCAGGAGGTGTGGAGAGAAACTCAAGCGATTACCACATGGGAAGAGTATAAAAATGTTCAGTATTTGAGTGGTAACATCAGCTGTCATGCTGCTGCTAGGCAACCGTTTGCGTCCAGAAGCCACCAAGGTTCACATTTTTGCAAGTTAATGAAAGAAATTCAGCTGAGGTTGTTGGGAAAATCAGCACTGCCCCGATGTAATGTCGGCAAACACGTTCACATTTGTTTTGATGTCTTGGGCCTCACCTAAAATATATTGCTAGTAGGCAACACTTCTAGGGACTGTTCTTGTTTTACAGCATGACAACTTCTGAGGGAAGATTTGGGGCGTTTATTACTTTCTATTTATTGTTCTTGTCAAGTACAGTCCAGTCTAGATGTGTTTTGCACCACCTGTTTTACTGAGGATGCATCAGGTTCTGATTCATGTCTCAGACATAGTTCCTCTAATGACCACTAGAAGCTGGCTCTAAAAGTGCAATATCACTTAAGATATCCAACTTACAGCATAAATAAACATGTTTATAGCATGGTATGAAAATTACTTCAGTGTCTATAGCTAATTCTGTGGTAGATGATGGTAAATGGTTTTTGTAATCTTTATTGAAATATGTATACAGTATATATAGTTGCACATAAATCACGCAGCATAGTTGCCAGTACTTACTCACAGTTTGCCCCTTTCTGAATCAGCTACAAGTGCCTTGCAGCAAAGTGCCAAGATTGGAAGTTCCCAGGGCTGAAATAATGAATCCAGCACATAAGAGGCTGGTTTTGAAAGTGAGTCAACCCCCCACAGAACAGTTTTGGTTTCTTTAGATAATTGCTTCATTCATGAAAACTATACAGGGATTTTGCTATCATTTAACTCAGTTGTGTCTGTTAAATCAAGGCTTAAATTTAAGCAGAATTGAGTTCCTGGCTTCTCCACATTTTTAACTATTTTTGAATTACTGAGGAGTTCGGCGGAAACTACAGGTGACATCATGTTTGGCCATCTGTTTTGTACAATTGGTGATTGCATGTCTGTGTTCAAAGTTAACCTGAGAAATTTAGCTCCAGGGATAGATGGCACATACAGTTAAAATGAAAACAGTGTGCGATATCACCACAATGAATACAGTTATTTACTGTAAGATATGCTTTTTCATCTTTCTAGCTGTCACTTTGTCTCCCTCTTTTCCCTTCGCCTCTCCTCCCTTTCCCCTCCATCTTCTCGGCCTGGAGTGCTGTGTATCTGACTTGTGGAGCTCCAAACTTAATCTTTTGTCTTCACCTCATCAACCTGCCCAGTCTTCATGGCTTCTTGCAGTTGTCCACTCCTACCTGGGAGAATAATTCTCCATCTTGCTCTTGATTCCTCTTATACTCTCAAACGGTCACATAAGATCATTAGCTGTATTTTGTAGATTCTACCTGTTTCCTTTAGATGTATATATCTATTACAGAAGTTTGTTTATCTTGTTTCTCCTGCTCTTCTTTTCTCTCTATCTTCTCTGTTTCTACCCGGCAGGCCTTCAGCAGATGGGTCCCTCCATATGAGCTGGGTTCTGCTCAAGGTTTCTTCCTGTTAAACGGGAGTTCTTCCGTGTCACCGTCGCCCTCAGGCTGATCTGGAGGTTTCAGGATGATTTTTATAAAGCATCTTGACACAATTTGTATTTTTATTCACACTATATAAATAAAACTGAATTGAATTGAACTGAATTGTTTAACCTCCATCTTATTTCATAATTACAACACAGGCCTGGCATTAATTTAGGTTTCCTTTCTGTAAAATGGGAATAAGATTTTGTTTTTCTCATTTTCTCTGACTTACAAGTGTGTGAGATATTTCAGAGTGTAGTTTCCCAGAAGTACTGACTGTACGAGGTGGAGGGAATGTTGAGCTGAGAAAGAGTGGAAAAAATGGGGGCTGTTTGAGTGGGAACAGGACCAATTAGTGAACTTGAACTCCGGAGGTCACAGAGAGAGAGTTCATAACCCCTGAAAAAGGTTGCAACCTTCGCGTTTACCCGACCAGGAAGACACACACGGGCCCAAACTCAAACACACACACACATGCCACAGTGAAGAGGTCAGAGTTCATGGGTTAACTAAGGGAACTAACAGCAACTGCAGGGAGGCAGGGAGTTCGGAGAGAGAGTGGTTTTCTAACCTGCATCTGGCCTCCAGATGCTTTGTGAGTCATCCCTGGGTTAGACACACACACATGCATACAACACACCTTCATACACACATACACGGACATATAACACACCTTCACACATACACACACACAGTGGAGCACTTTTGGCTTCCCCCGCTGGGACTAGATCATTCCCAGGTTGGGTCAATCAGGGGGTAAACTTGACACCTGACTCTCTCTTTCACACTACAGACACGAACACATGCACCAACATTCCCACACGCCTCTTACAAACAAACAGTACTGTACTGTTGACAATTGGTTCCACACTTTTGCACAAATAATTTATTGCACATTTCTTCACACCCATGCGATATAATATATGGGATTGATATAAAGATTAAATAGAACAAGGGATAAAACAGCCTGAATGGTTGAAAGTCCATATTTTGTATGGACTCACCTGAAAAAGTCATCTGGGCACCGAAAGTCTTATTTTATGTGAACAAGAAGACAATGTTCTCTTCTTCTTATTCGTGGGTTCTTAAAGTGCAGACACACCAAACAGACTTCAAAGAACTATCAGCAACAAAGGCCAACTATGACGTGCGTCTGGACAAAAGAATGGGACTTGAACACACTGCAAAGCCTACAGGCTGCACCTATGTGAAATAAAATAACTCTTCCTATCAGTATGTGGCCGTAGTCTGCATTAAGCCTCGATTTGAGTCTGATTCACAGGGACCCGATTTGATACAATCTGAATTCATTTTGAGATATTTGAGTTTCTAAACTATTTTACTCAACTACAAGACTAGTTTTCATTGGTTCCAGGGATTTGTGACTTTTCCCCATTTTCCACTTTACATTTAGTTTCACGTCTTGAACCTGAGTTTGGTTTTGTGATCACTCTGTTGTGATGCTTTTCCAACCCAGTCAGCTGTCAGACCTGGTGGTGTTCTCACAGTTGTAGCATCTGTCATGTTTTTAATCTCCCTCAAATGTGGACTAATCACATTACAAACAAACTTGGCTATATTTTCCACTGCCTGGAAAAAAGAAATAAGCTTCAGGAGTCATAGAAATTTGCATAATAATTCAAGCACATCTAAGTACATCACAGTCTTGTAGCTCATTTTCCATTTCATCATAAAGTGTCTGAGCAACAACCTTTCAAGTTTTTGCTTGTTGTCACACCCCTTATCCTGTGATAATATCCGCTGATGGCAAGATTACCTCTACATGTACACACACACTCTTGTAGTTCAAGTTGAGGTCACCTGCAAACACCATCAGTGATTTGATCCGCTTCAGAAAAGCCTAAAATAAACTTCCAGCACTGATTTTGACTTGTTGTTCCCTCACATTAACAAAGCATCTCTCAACAACAGCAAGCTGGTAGACTAAATAAGAAAATGTTTACTGTATATGAAACAGATTGTTCCCACTTCTATCAGTCAAAGAAATCTGCAGCAAACAAGCTGATGGAATCGGTGAAGAACACAAAGCAGAGCTGAGATTTGAACAGCCGTTTGGGTTTGCTTTTACAACGGCTGTCCTGGTGCAAACAACTGGTTACTGAGCCCACAAAATACATAACAGGTCACAGACTTGAAAATGATTTTTTTTTTTTAAGACCTCAAAGTGACCTCACGGTGAATCAAATAAACTTTGAAATGCTCTTACTTTGAAATACTTAACATTTGAGTTAAGAGTTGGAACCAGATCTAAAGTCTGAGGACTGGCAACTTCTCACTCCATCTGAAGTAAAAAAAAATATCCATCTACCAGCAGAACTAAATCTATATCACAAATTAATCTGTGCAAAAACAGGAATATGTCAAACAAGTTGTTCAGTAGGATGTCATTGAATCATTTTCCGTTGCTTCTATTAATTTAGCACATAATCTGCTGGTTTTAGCTCATAGACTGTGTAAAGATGGCCGACGTAACAGCTTGCACAAAGTGAAGCTAACATGTGGAGCTCCCCGCTGGTGTATGACCGCAGTACAGGCCGTAAGCTCCCCCTCCTCCATGTTAGTGGATGGGACTTGAGTCAAATTAAAACACTAAAAAACACACCCAATGATTTTTTTAAAGGATTTCTGTCATTTTATGCAGTTAATAGACTGTTGATACATACCCAGGTGTCCATTTTTCTTATAATTTGACACTATAGAAACAGGATGTAACACCATGGTGACTACCAGTTACCATGCCAACCACTCTGAGATGTTTTCCTGTAGGATCACGAGGGTTGGAAAAAGCAAATAAATAGATAAATACTGGTGGAGGTAAGGAAAAGTGCAGTAATAATTAAAGTACAAGAGGTTTCATCAAAAACGCAGCTCTGTGTGGTTCCATTCTTGGACCGGACTGCCCAGACTCCAAGAGATGGCGCCGTCTGTATCACCAGGAAAGTTGCTTCAGTTTGGCCAATATAAGGAAGTGGGGACGGGTTGTCCATATTTATATATGGTCTTTGTTCTTTTTGCTTAATCATTATGATGCATATAAAACGGAGTGTTTTAGTTATACTAAATATTGTATTGTATTGTATTGTTGTGAGTATTAAAAAAGATGTTTCCTCTCAGCCCTGCTGATAGTTTGTCCCAATGTTCACTTGTGCTATTGCAACAATGACACCAAATAAAAAATAAATAACTAAAAAACGGATCTGCAAAATAATTGATGGGAGACCTCTTAAGCCTTCTTACTTTGTTTTCTCATCCTGCTAAAGCATTGGCGTCAACGGGGTGAAGGAAAGGCCAAAGGGTGGTGGTGGTTGAATGAGCTAGTTGTGAATAGGCAGCCGTTGACAATGACGCCAGAGTGATAAAATCACGAGAGATAGTATCTGGTGACTCCACGCAGAGACCAGAGATAGCAGTAGGTGACTGAGGTTACAACCTTTGATGTCTTCCTGGAACTGCTGTGAAACCTGAATGTTTAGATTATAGCATTGATGATGTTTCTGGTGCTGATAGTTATGAAGAACACCCACATACAAGCAGAAACACTTATTTTTCTGATACTTGTGAACTTTTGTGCACACATAAAGTATGTAAACCTTCATGAAGTCACTGAGTGGAAGAGTGAGAGGTCACACACAGGTGTTTGTGATGTTTTTTGATGATTTTATTTGGAAAACATCCATATTTTGTCTTTGAGAGAATATGTGTTAGTTGTTTGCAAGGTGGGTGGCTTTAAGACATACGCAGAATAGTGTGCAAACAAATGTGCTACAACACAACTGAAATGCAAATATACTCTGAGTATGAATATACTTGGTATGTGAATGGTTGTCCCTAGGTCTCTAACAACCATTCTGCTCAATTCCATTTCCATATGTTCGCCTGATAGAGTGTGTGTTGTCTATTGGTTATGAGTCAGAAAAAGAAAAAAACTCATTAGACGAATAGTCCGCTCAAGCACAGCTAAAGAAAACACAGTAGATTTATTCACACACACAAACATGCATGCTGTGTATAATGTGGGCTATAAGATTTACCATCATCATGGGGAATCAAGAAGAAGAAATGTCTCAGATTTGGAAAGAAAACATCAGTTTTACCTCCATCACTAAATCCTGGTTCTGTCCTGTTACATCTTGAGCTCGGTTTTCTTCCTCTTCTCCTGTTATTCACGTTGCTTTCTCTTTCCGTTCCTTCTATTTTATAGTGTGAATTTGCCATCAACCAGTCATTGTGTCCTTGGCCTGTCTGTTAAGAAATTATGTGTTTATCTGACATATATGCTATTTCTTGAAATATTGCCTATGATTTTTACATTTGTTCTTTATGGATGCCATAAAACAAATCCCTTTGCTGCCTTAATTGCTTTCAAATAAAATGTTTCTGTGCTTGAGTTGATCCAAAATGGAAAGCTGTGTCAATTTGTTCAGGAGGGAGATAAGGCCATACCAGCGAGATTCAGGCATAGTCCAGGGCAGCTAAGTGTGGGCGGAGCCTGGGAGCTGAGGACCAATTTATATGGTGGTTTGAGTTTTCCACAACAGATAGCCGTGACACTTAAAAGACTGGTTGTGGTCTGAGAAAGAAAGGATAGTGTATTTTGTGGAATTAACTGTCCTGTGGAA
The DNA here is from genome assembly GCF_022458985.1 of Mugil cephalus. Lineage (NCBI taxonomy): Eukaryota > Metazoa > Chordata > Actinopteri > Mugiliformes > Mugilidae > Mugil > Mugil cephalus. The sequence continues at coordinate 52,104,237 of NC_061770.1, read as the reverse complement.
AGACAGAGTTGAAGAGGCGAATGAGCGTTAGAGCGATAGATACGTGGAGTTGGCATCAGAAGCGGAGCAGCGAGGCTGGAGCGCCCGTGTGCCCCCAGTGGAGGTCAGCTGCTGTGGAATTGTTATGCAATCCGCTGTTGTGTGAGTTGGGCATTCATGGAAAAGAACAGAGGGTTACTGTAAAGAATATGTCCCTGGCAGCGGAGCGAGCGATTCAGTGGTTGTGGCTACGGAGGAAGCACGCTAACTGCGGAGCATGCTGAAGGTAACGCTAGCTAGGCTAGCTAGCTACCATGTGCCTTTCGGTTGAAAGGCACATGGTGGCGTGGTGTCTGCGTTGAGGGGGGGGTGACTCTGGGATGCTGGAGCTCACTGTTAAGCCTTCTTGAGGTGTCGTGGGCCTAACTTAACGAAACATCGCTGAAGGGAGGTGCCGACTTGAAAACCACAATGATGTGCTGCACACTGCCTACTGTTGCTAGTTAGGCTTGTTTGCTGGCCTTTTTATTGTGTGTAACTTCTGTTCTTGGCAGAGGGGAGATATGTTAGGCTAGGCTAATTGTATCTTGTTTCTGACATAAGCAGAAGGAAGAGATGTCTGGTCTGAGTGTAGTCGCATTCCCATCATCTCTATTACCTACTGCTGCTGGCTAGGCTAATGAGCTGGTGCTTTATTTCTGTGGCTAGGCTAATTGTATCTCATTTCTGATGTAGGCAGAAGGAATTGTCTGAAATTGAATCGAATTGAATTTACTCTGACGTTTACAACTTTTTAAGTTGGTTTCTTGAAGACTGCTTTGAAGCTCAGAATGGTGTCCTACGCAGTCACCATCTACCTGACTATGTTGTCTACTCCAGAAATGGGCTGGTCATCTGACACCATAAACTCCCAAAACCTTTCTGCAATATTTTTTTTTTCACTATTTGGTAATAACCTCTATAGTAATACTAAATACTCTATGCTATGCTATAGCAATACTACCATCAAGTTAGTGGCACTACCATCTTGCCAAAAATCCACACTGGATATTGACCAATCTCAGTATCTCAAGCTGTGGCTTGTTGTTTAGGTCTTGATAGATGATGTTTAATTTGTGATTCCTCACCCACTAAGTATTTGTTTTGAAGGAGATGCCCTTTTCCAAATAGGGGACAAAGTAGGGGATCATCTCTATGTTCCCCGGGTCCTATGTTCCCCGCTTTGTATGTGACCGGGGAACATAGGACCTGGACCCTCATTCTCGTTGCCTTGCGTGTGAAGAGGCTCGTTTCTTAACACTTAACACTGCTTTGATAAATCTCATTAAGGAGTGAAAGCGCATTCCTCTGTGGCTTTATAGCATTGTTGCACACACAAACACACATACCTACTTGTGTTTATTGTTCAATTCCCTTTTTTTATTTACCTATCAGGGATCATGTCCATGTGCTTGTAAAACAATGCTGTTGATTAAGTCTACACCTTAAGACATCCTGCACACGTACATATACACACACACACAGCTGCCAGCCTTTGTATCTGTGCCGGGTCCAGTAGAGAGCTTTCATGCCTTTCAAAAGCCGACTCACCTCGCCAAGACATCTCTACTTAAGGAAACACAGGTGGGCGAAATTTCTCAAATGCCTTCCCTAAAAATGTGAGCGGTGAGCTTTGCCAAGTGGGGAACAATAACAGTCGTTACTGCGAGGTAACAGAACGGTCAGTGCAGGGCTTTTTTTAATTACAGCTGGATACCACATTAACCATTCAAGTTTAAGTCCTTCCTCCTGCAAAAATGTACTGCTGATCTTAAGTCTTACAAAAACTGATGCCCGCTGATTATCCCATGTTCTAAAACAATATAAAAAACGAATAGAGATGCATTTGGAAATGTATGTTAATTTTAGTGACCGACCGATTATTGGTCACCGATATATCGGGGCCCGATATGACGACTCCAGTTCTATCGGGGGTTCTATCGTATCGGTGAAATGTTGCGCCGATAGAAAAAACAAAGTGTGACAAGTCACGGCAAGGTAGTTCATGAAATAAGTAACTGTAAACATGAAAACACCATTGGAACAACAATTATAGGCCACATTTCATTGCCTCTTTCAAAAGTGTCCCTGGCCAAAATCTCAGGTGTAAAATAACTGCGAGGCAACTTTGCTATCATCGTCATTTTCAGTTTTTCAGTTTTTTATTTATATAGCGCCAATAACAATACAAATCGTCTCAAGACGCTTCACAAAAACCAGCCTGCAACCTCCAGAGCAAGCCTGAGGGCGACGGTGGCAAGGAAAAACTCCCTTTTAACAGGAAGAAACCTTGAGCAGAACCCAGCTCATATGGAGGGACCCATCTGCCGAAGGCCAGCCGGTTAGAAACAGAGAAGATGAGAAGATTTTGGTTTGGTTTGGTTGTGTGTGGTTTATGGAGGGGACGAATGAACAACGTGTTTTTGGGCATGCATTGCTGGCCTGGGCATTGTTTCTCAGTAAATTAGAAAAACCTTTCCTATCATTCCCCTTTTCCGTGCATGGTTGAAGAAGATTAGTTCGCATCCACACTCCCTCCTGCGCTGAAAAGTCCCCTTAAGTTACATAAACCAGCGTATAACCACCGCATCAACTCACCACCCGCATCTATTTAAACTCCGTCACTGTGCTTCGTCTCCTTTTGCCCAGCACTTCCTTACTCCTCCCACATCTATCCCCAGCGAGAGGGTTTATTTATTTTTATTTATTTATTGAAAGTTCTGCTACATTATTTAATTTTTGTTTGTTGCCTATCTGCACTTTTTCTAAGTCTCTAAGTCCAAATGTTTATTGTCATTTAAAAAAAAGTCTGTTCAATGTTGAGTGTCTAAAGGCATTGGTTTAAGAAAGCATCTGTCTGTACTATTGTCACTGTGACTGTACTATTACATAATCATATCGGTGCAAAATCTATGCACAATCGGCCTGTTTTCATTCCAGCTCAAGAACTCACTATATCGGTTGCATATCGGCTATCTGTGATTTCACCTCCTCTAATATCGGCTATCGTTATCCGGCCAAAAAATCACTGGTCATTAACTGTAGGGTAACTGTTCAAGTGTAACTTTTTGGTTCAAGCAACAATTGTGTGAAACACGTCACAGTAGACTTTCATTGGTGCTGTACCATTAGAGCCACATAGACAGTCTGGGAGAAAGCAGAGGTGGATAGATGGGTTGACAGCCACTGTTTGTTTCTGGTTTCAGATTGATAGTCTTACTTTTATCAATAACTGCCTCTCAAACATAACCACATGATTATTTTTGTGTAACAGTGAAGGTCTTCATTTTCAATCCAAACCAAGAAGAATGAATGCCGTATGTAGGGCCGTACAAAGATGACTGACTAAAATAAGTAAAATGTGTGCAATGGGTTCAGAAGGCTCTTCTCGTCTAAAATAAATAAACTAGACTTTATAGCTCTTCATAGTTTGCTAGCCTGCTAGTTAATAGTAGCTCTTCATGTTTCTCCTTTTGAATGATGAATACAGACTACTGCCACCACAGGCATGTGTATGAGTTAGCCATTGGTCAAAGGCTTTGCTTTGTGTTCAAGTGCAACCTTTAAATGCATAAACAGGTGATTTCGGTTTGATGTTTCCAGGCCTTTAAACTTTCACAGATGCATCCTTGAATGGTATAATAAAGCTCTATTAACCCTCCTTACTGCCTTCCTGATGACACGAGTTCTAGCACAGATGTATACACAAAAAGGCTCTCTGTATTAAAGCAGTTCCATTCCACAAACCAGAAGTATAACTTCTGCCAAAACGTGATGAGTTTAAGGGCTTAAGTGTGCCCATCATGTGCGAAGGATCGTCTGCTTTTCACCACCAGAAAGAGAAGACGACACCATGGGTTCATCTGTGGAGCCTCCATGGTCAGGCTGCATTAGGATGTCAGAGAGATATTATGCACCCACACCGCAACACAAGGCAACGGAAAATACTCTAGGCCACATTATTTTTATGTGGCACATTCTTTCTTCGGCATTCAAAAAAATTGCAGTCAGTTAATGACATGGAAACCATCAGAAATAACAACACACACACGCAGCTTTAGGTAGCAGTTGATGACGATCGGATATCTGTGAAATCTCTCTGGTCAGACTGTACATTATTTAACTACATCAGAAGGCAGCATGAGACCAGGGTGCAGACAGTAACATTAACCAAAGCACCAAGAAAACCCCAGTCAAGGCTGAGCTAGATATTTGACACTATGACAGAAGGTAAAATCCTTTATTCCTTAAGTGCTATTTAGGAAAATGACACCTGACGTGCATTTGTACATTTAAGGTGATTCTCTCCACATATTTATCTTTAATGTAAGAATGATCATGCCTTTAGTTTTTTTCCAAATAACTTTATTATGTGATTACAGCCATGTCATCTGCTAGTGTTCATGTCTTTAAACTAGATGGAGAGATCGCAGAGGGGGGAAGAGACCCTCCACCTCAGAAATTTGATCTCCTGACTGCAGTAACTAGAAATGAGCACCACACAAACGTATGAAAAATTCAAAATAATTCTCATAAATCCATCCTTTTACAAATACTAATCTCTTAGGATCGTGTGGTCTTGTAAATGATATTATCAAGTTGACTGATAACTGATAATTAAGTTATCAGTATTAAGTTAGCCCTCACCGCAGTAATGTGTAGAGGTAACCATGATGTCCAGTCTGTTTGGTAAGGTGTCTGATCCATGTTTTGGGGGTTTTGTCAGGTTTTGCCACTTTCTCCTCCAAGTGACTGGGATATAATTCTTCAGCGAGTTTGAGGCAGTTCTCTAACTTTAACTAAATAAACCCCTTTTGTAATACAGACTTCCCTCAGCCACTGGCGGATCAGTGTGTCTCAGAGTTATCAGTTCGGTCTGTCCGCCCAGAAAAGCCTTTTTATTGTATGACATATTAACCTGCATAGTCCTTTCAGCAATCTTTAAAGCAGCTGGGATGATGAGAAGGACTTGAAATGGGCCTTCCCACCTTGGACTGGACTTAACAGCTAGGTCCTCAGGCCTGAGAGTGGAAGAATATTAACTGAAAAGATCTCTTGATTTGTTAGTTTGTACCATGTAGTACTCTCCGTTCTTCTAGTCTCTTGAATGGTTTGTAGCTGACCAAATAATATTAGCAAACAAAATAAAATAAAGAAATAATGGTGAGGACTTCACGTTGAAACCCTTCTTGCACTCCACTGAATCAAAGCTCCAACCCCTAAATATGTATTGAGACACTAGTGACTCATCCATTCCAAACATTCAAGAATCTTGATATAGGCCAACTGAATTACTTTTGCCCAGGATTATGTAAAGTAGCCAAATCATCCTAACCTCTTTAGAAGATCGAGAGGTAGGGGAGGCATGTACACAAGGTGCCAATTTGGCATTTTCCTTGTAGCTGAACAGAGTGGGAGGTTACCACTACCACTTCAAATGGTCCGGTCCACCTGGGTTCAGTCAACTTTTGTTTGTGAGCTGTTTGCACAGAATCCAAGTCAAATTAATCAGAGCAGTCGTGTAGTTGTCATAGTCGTAAAGGGAACTCAAAGGAATGGAAATTAAGAAAACTACTAATCAGTGAGGCTAATCGGAAAAAAGGCTTAAATTTTCTAGGGAGAATAAGGAGTGGACTCTGGAGCAATGGAAGAAGGTCATATGGTCTGATGAGTCCAGATTTACCCTGTTCCAGAGTGATGGGGCATCATGCTAAGAAGAGAGGCAGAAAAAGTGATGCTTCCGTCATGGCTAGTGTGTACTATACAAGCCTGTGGGGGCAGTGCTGTGATCTGGGGTTGCTGCAGTTGCTCAGATCTAGGTTCACTAACATTATGTACCCACAGAATGAAGTCTGCCAACAACCATACACTCAATGACAAGGTTATTCCATTAATGGAGTTTTTCTTCCCTGATGCCACGGGCATATTCCAAAATGACAATGTCACGATTCATCTGGCTGAAATTGTGAAAGAGTGGTTCAAAGAGCATGAGACATGATTTTCACACATGGATTGGCCAGGAGCCTCTGATGTAGAGATTAAGTTGGACCCCGTACCTACTATATGTGTTCTATATTAAACTTTGGCCTAGTGTTATTAAGCTGTCCCTTTACTAAAATATGTTGGATTTGTGGTAATGTGTATTTAAAGAAATTTAATGTATATATATAAATTTTAAAAATATTTTGCGACCCCCCTGCGGTGCCTCCACGGACCCCTAGGTGTTGAAGATCTGTGTTCTAGGCCTTAAACCCTTTGATAATCTTTGGGATGTGCTGGAGAGGATTTTCCCAGTGGTCACACTCTCCCATCATCAATTCAAGATCTTAGTGAAAAAATAATGCAATTTGGAGAATAAAGAGCTAATGTTCTTGCAATTGTGTTACAATGTGGTTTAGACAAATTGTTGCTTGTATTTGGACCTCTGTTCAGCTAAAATGTCTTATGCTAGCCTTAGATCAGTTAGATATACACAGATATATAAGGCAGATTTATCTACACCAAAGTAAAACATTTACGCAATTTTCATTTCCAATTTGGGGTCATTAAATGACAGTCATGGCCTACGTTAAGGTATAGAAGTTGATGTATGAAATGCACATGCATGATATTGGTGTCTCTGTTCTCAACAGCTACAATGACTAATGTGCTGGTTTCCCCGAAAACCTCAATGTGTTCCTTTGAAGCATGGAGTGAAAAATGCCCCCATTACAATGTTTTATCTTGTGAAACAAGAGTTTTTGTCCAGAGGTCAAGGTTGGGATTTGGTGAGAGGCTCAGGTAATCCTGATCTGCTGTCCATACATAAAAGTAGACGCACAAAAGGGCCAGCGAGGTAAAGAGGTGATTACAATTTGCCTTTGCTCTGGTCTCACACACAGGTCTGGCTGAGGCATGATGGCACTTTTGGCTCAATGTTCACACACACACACACATGCACACACACACACACACACACACACACACACACACACACACACACACACACACACACAAACAAACAATCATCTATGCACATGCACACAGACTGAGCTGAGGGTCACGCAGAGGTAAAAGTTAAAGAAGATTTGGTTTTAAGTGGGAGCCCAGAGACTCATATACATATATAGACCTGGAGCACACAATAATATGTTCTAATGTACATGGTCAAAAGATTAGAATCTGGGCTGTAAAATTATTAACCTGGAAGTCAGCCCAACTTCCTTTGACCACAAAACATTTGTCTGGGGTCACCACAAACTGATTATGTTTCATTAAAGGTCTGCTGGGACGATCAAATTTCTTGGGCGGGCTTTATGTGATAAGGCACACAAGAGTATCAGCGACGTCGTCATACATTTCACCTGAGAGTTGTGGAGTTTAATTTGTTTATAACATCATGGCTCTGTTTGTTTGGAGTGTTGCCAGTTGATGTAGAGGTATCATTTGTCTGTACTGGCTCAAACACTTACCATTATCACATCCTGATGGCAAATAATGGTGTGAAGGAATAAAAGTTAAACTGTCACTGAACTAAACCTTGTTGTGTTTTTTTTTTTGGAAGCCATTGCGACTTCCCCCGTCCACACTTTGTTTGTGGCAGAAAGTTACTCATGAGAGACTCCAAATGTTTGGATTATTCTCTGACAAAATTCTGCCCTGCCGATCATGTCATTTGGTCAGGCTTTATAAGATGATGGTCAAACACACTGGCAATTTGAAGTAGAAGATGTACTTAATGTTGAGATGGCAAGTCTAAGGAGAAATAAAGTGTAGGGTTAAATTGTCAAAAACATATCTGTATTTCCGCGCAGAGCCACTGGCTGATAGACCCAGGAAAACTTCAGGAAAGCTTTCAAACAAATGAGTCTGCAAAGCAATGGCTACTTCCTCATTTCGGACAGTTTGGGCAGTCCATCTGAATCCTTGAGTAGATTGTTTCATGACTCTACAGACCTCCAGGTCTATCCAGTAACTGTCTGCATATCAAAAGGAATAAAGCACTTTTTTTGTAGTGTTGGTGGTCATTCAACGAGTACCTCAGATTTAGATTGTGCCCCTATAGGTTGTCCCAGTCAACATGTTAATGAGAACAGTGCTAAGTTGAGCACTGTTCTCACTATCTCATAAAGAGTCACGTGGGGCTCTTCTGGAAAGCATTTCTACGTCTAAATTAGACTGAACCTAAAATACATGTTAAGGTGAGAGGAGAAAGCCACTGCACCGGAGAGAGCACAGCTTGCTTCAGCTTCAAACCCAGAACCTTCTGAATTGGCAAATATATACGTAAAAAATGTTTTTGTTGGTACCAAATATTCTCCTGGTCTGCAAGGAAATAGTAGAATCTGACCAGGTGGTGGCACGAGGTGAAAAGTTACAGTGCATCCTGAGGGCAAAAATGATATGGTCATCCAAACTTTTCAGTCTGCACAATATCACCACCCAATACACAGCACCGGTACAGTGGCTAAAAATAAATAGACGTGTTTAAAACAAAAGTACAGCATTCACAGTAACTCTGTGCTGTAGTTACGGTAACTGTTTAGCTTGGAGATAATTGCTGGGAAAACAGAGAATTGGTAGACTGAATATATGTTTGAGTGTGTGTGGTGGGGTGGATGAGAGGGCAACGCTGGGGGCCAAGCGAGGTGGTGGGGTCTCGCAGGATCGAGAGAGTCGTAAATGTAAAATACTGTGCTGTAGTAAGGGAGTGTGTGCGTATGTGTGTGTTGGTTCCGCACAGCGTGAGGTTATCCAAACAAACCACTAGAATGTCAAGTTACGTGCCGACGATTCCTCTGTGTTTTATTGGCTGACTTCGCTGAGTTACTCCTAGGTCAGCACACACAGGAGCTGTAATGTGTGTGTGCATGTATGTGTGCGTGTGTGTGGCAGAGAGCTAAAAGACAGTGGGTGAGACAGACTGCCTGGATATCTATTTTAGTGCTTTAGTTAAGATAGAGTCTCTGTTTTTCTACCAGTGTTAGCTGGCGTGTGTGTGTACAGAGTGAAAATAAGCATTAAGTTACAGGGTGAGAGCACAGAAGAGAGAGGCAAGGGTCAGCTGTAGAACAAGGGTTGGCTGTAGGTGTGTGTTTGCGTGCATGACACTTCACTCTTCTCAGAATCCATAAGACCTCTTGCCCTCTTGACTAACATCTGAGAATGTGATAACTGCAGAGAATGTGAGAATATATTGTAGAGCTTGTGAGCTGGGAGAGAAACCCAACGGATGTTTCACAAGTGTGTGACCCTCCGATGACCACAGAAGAACAGAGGAAATGAAAGTCACAAGGAAAGTGAAAAGAATATGAGTGCATCCCAAGAAATCCATCCTATTTTTATAGTCTTGTTTCTGAGAATGTTTGGAAGGAAGTGAGATTGAAACTGGAGAGTTTTTAGTTTTAGTTTACTTTAGTTTAGCGCCTCCTGCACGCTTTTACGCGTGAAATCGTCGCTGCATCCAAAAACGCCACTGACGGCCGAGTTAAGCTTTTTCTGTTGGCACATTTGGTTATTCCACTCAAAGCTAAACCAGTTCAGCTGACCAGCATGGGGACACAGCTTGGCATAATCCATTACACTGACTATTATCTGATTTATTATTTGGGGATTAGGAGGGATTTAAACTTTTACATGGCAAGTTCTCCTCAAATAGATTCCCTTTACCATTTCAGAGCATAATCATTTACTATTTATTATTCATGTATGATATCCAGGAGAAGTAGCCTGAAGTAGTGGAGCTGTACTGTTAAAAATGCAATTTTTAAGATTAGTAGCAAACAATTTTGTAGTTGTCCCTGAATGTGTCTGTTATGAAAGCCTTAATGACAAATGTGGCTTTAGTCTCAAACTGGAATCCTTAAGCTTCTGTGTTGGATCTATTCCATTACTCTACATCACAGGTGTCAAACAAATGGCCCGCGGGCCAAAGGCGGCCCGCCAGAGGGTGCAATCTGACCCGCAGGATGAATTTGCAAAGTGTAAAATTGACATTGAAGACATCAACTGCAAATTTTCCAATCAAAGTAACTAGTTTTCTTAGGTTTCACACAATTTTAGTAAGAGCTGTGGACATAACACAACATTGAGACATACAGAAATTGCACTTCTTTTTCTTAAGAAACATCTGATTGTTCATAAAAGATTTTGTAATAGCGCAGGTCATTAAATGTGAACACTTTCATAATGTACTTCATTGTACTAAAACAAAGGGAAATATTTGAAGTTGTCATTATTTGAAGGTCTGGCCCCCTTGAGATCATGTTGTTCTGTACGTGGCCCCTGAACTAACATGAGTTTGACACCCCTGCTCTACATGGTAACTGGAACACAAACATTTCCAGAAATCTGACTATAAGTTGCAGCGACACAGAAAGCAACAACTGTGATTGATCCAAAAGGCATTTCTTTGTTCCTTCTTTGGCCTGCTACAAGCCTGGCTCAGTCAGACTCAATTCAGAATATGTGTATGACTGTAACTCTGTTTCTCTTCTTTCCATCAAAGCATAAATCCTGCCCAAATTATATGATTGTCCTGGCAAAATCAGTTCCCAACAGAGTGACTCAAGACCAACTTTGTGCGGGGGAGTAGTTGGGTTGGGTTTTCTGTGTGAACAGTAGTAGTCCTGCACCAGAGCATCTGGATCCATCTGATGAAAATACGTCAAAACATTTGTCTTTCAACTGATACAGAGACAAAAAGAACTACTAAAATAGGACTATGTTGCTCTTACTTACTCAAGTAATATGGAGACTTGTGCTTTAGTTGTAGACAGAAGTCAGAATCATTAAAAAGTCTTGGTATGAAAGGTTTCACAAAAGCCTTCATAGAGCAACAAGGCATGACTAGTGTGCGATTTTTCCAACTGACTCAACTGTTTTCAAGACATTGCCCCACATCGCAAAGGAGTGATTGACTGCAGATTCTGACTTTGCCTGTATTATTGGGTAACATGTTGTGTAACGCCTCTTCTACGAGATATTTTTATGAAGACACATTGATTTACTCACGCACAACAAGGCAAGATCGGAAGCATTTGTGTGTCTTCCCTTTGGTGTGTCCGTGTGTGAGAGAGAGAGAGACAGAGAGAGAGAGAGGCAGTGTTCGGGGCTCCTTGTGAAGTTATGGGAGAGTTAAAATGGAGAAGAGGCAAGGTCAGGCCACTGGGCTGGCTCAGGGTGAGCTGAGGTGTATGTGTGTGTGGAGGCAGAGGCAGGGCTAACGTGTTTAAAGGTGAGTTTATGGTTACAGCTGGCAGTGGGGTGGGAGTGGGGAGTGGGAGGCAGTAGGTCGGGTAGGAGAAACGGGTAGGGTGAGAAATCTGGGGTTGAAGAGAGGGAATGGGGTGAGTTCAATGTTAGGAGAGAAAGAGGAGGAGGTAAAGTTTGTCTTACAGGGTTGTACAGACTGTGTCGGAGGGTTGGGTGGGATGGGGGAGCAGGGTGAGAATTTATTGGGAGAGTTGAGTTTCAGGTCAAAAAGTGCAGATGGAAGCAAAGAGAAAAGATGAGCTGGTTGGTGGAAAGTAGGATACAAGAGTATGTTAGGAAAGTGCAAACGGCTGCCTCGTCTTATCTGATACCAAAACACTGCAAACTTTGTGACACTGACAGTATTTTACAACTCGTACTTGTACAACTTGTATGTTGCATTGCGGTAACATATCACCCAGATCCAATCTCATTGCCACAAGCCTCTGGTCTCGTGGTCTCATAAAGCAATGTTGTCATTATAAGGTAACAGAGAGAAAACAATACTTTCACACCCAACGTGATAGTCCTACAATGAGATTGTGCTTTTTGTTGTAAACAAATTCAACTCCACAGCTCAGATGACATACATGACAGCTTCACTGGTACTCTTCTGTTCATCACCTGTTGCTATGCTGCCTGTCACTATACTGTCACATAGGGTGACTGTTTCTTTTTTATAAAAATAATGCTGTTACAATCCAACACATGATATAAATATTTCCATGCTGTTGATAGGGCCTGATTTCATTAATCCCTCCTCTAAACATTTCCAAACCATTTCACTCTGGCCTTTCTAACTTTATCTCAGCTGCTTCCTAATGCCCCTGATGTACTCATTACTGATCTTATCCATCCTGGTCTCACCCTGACAAAACCTCAACATCTTCTGCTCTGCTACCTCCAGCTCTTCCTCCTGTCTTTCCTCAAAGCCACTGTCTCAAAACCAAACAACATCGCTGGTCTCAACACAGCCCTGTAAATCTTTCCTTTGACTCTTGCTGGTATTCTTTCATCACTTATAGTTTTTATCGAAGCATCAACGTTTACACCTCATCAAAGCCTAAAACATCTTTTTTAGTCAGTATCTGAAAACATGCATCCCGTCTTCCAGAATATATTTCCAGAATGGCAAAAACTCTTCCTGGTCTCAATGTTATGCCTCCATTCAACATATTGTTTGGCTTTAATCAAGGAATGAGCCAAAGGAAGTGGTGCAAAACTACAAGGTGCACATGCAGTGGTGGATTTTCTGCTGTATTCAACTCCCTGAAACAGTTACATTAAAAATCTCTTTTTCTTTAGCTGCCCCTTTTTGCATTGGCCACTTTGCAGTCATTCTTTCTTTCACTGTTTATCCATCGGTCCGTTTTCTTTTCTCTCTTTCTCCTCTGTTCCCCCTCACATCCGTTCCAGGGGGTTAAGTAGACTGTTGACATTTTTGTGGCTGCCGTCGTATTATGTTGGGACTATCAGATTTATACTGACACGGTTCACCAGTGCTACACTGACTGCCCTTTTGTCTGCATCTGTGTGTTTATGTGTGTGTATGTGTTTTATGGACTTGACCTTGCTAAGAGTGAATGATGTTTAGGAGCAAACCGAGGAATTCCGGCTTCTGAAATTTCCATAATTCTGAGTTTAGCTTAGTTTTTTTTTTTTATGTCTCGGAAACAGTGGGGTTATTCATTTTGGATGCACACTTTAACACACTCTCTCGTGCACAAATACACACTTGAATAGAAAGACTAACCCATGCATTTATACAAAAACACACAATCATGCATGCATCCAGCCTACACACAGACGGACATGAACACTCATGGAACATTGTGTTCGCCTGCTCTCCAGCTCTCCCAAGTTTCTGATGACATGATCATGATCATACTGGAACGATTTAAACACTGTTACACACACACACACACACCAGGTCATACGGGAGTGATTGTGCCTAGCGGAGCCAGCCTGGCTTCTTAGGCTTTGATATAAAAGGCTCCCCTACCGTTTGACCTCCTCTGTGGATATACACACATGCACACACTTTAAGCGCGACTTATAAATTGGCAACAAGGTGGCCTATAAACCTTGGTTTATTGCATATCTTTGAGTTCCCAACTTCGAGCCTGCATTTCTTTGTCATACATCTGTTTTTTTAAACATGTATCAGTGATGTGTCAGAGACTATTTATTAAGAATAACTGAGTATGAATTGCACTGTAGAATTTTAGGGACCCTTTAGGAATAACATCATTATTTGAATTAGAATATAATGACTTTGGACAAAGTCGTGATGAGGCTCGGTCTTGAGCATGAGCAACACCTTGAGAGATCAGCTTTTAGTTAGAGCACCAGTGTGGCCCACAAAGACGTTTAAAGGTAACACAATAACTGATCAGTCATCAGATTTCTTATGGTAGGTGGGCAATTAACAAATGAACTTAACTTGCCCACAAACTTTTTGTGGCAGATAGTTGGTCTGGAGTCGCTCCATGAGGAACTGATTAAGCTTTGGCAAACATCTGCTCAGGACTAAGGTGTGGGGTTTGAAAGACCTAAACTTGTATAAATCTCTTGCATGCTTTCATTTATGCTATGTGCTTGATTCCTGCCATCTTCTTCTTTAGCAGTTGGACATAAAATAATGCTGGAGGTGTCATTTTTCCATAATCATATTCTCAATCAGTTAATTTTCGGCTTTCCATCCGTTAACGTTTTGCCACCTTCCTTCCTTTCATCTCACTTCAATGCATAGTCTGCAAAGTTGCATACCGTTTGATTTTCATTATGAGGCATGTATCAACAAATACAGAGAGAAAAAGAGTTTCAACTGATCAGAGCCATTTTATCGTAAACAAATTCAACTCTAATTCACACAGTTGATGTGTTTGACTACGTCGTTGTTACTTTTCTGTCCATCGTTGCATAAGAACTGCCAAAGTGATTTCAGATCTTACCTTGAGCATAACAGACTAACTTTTGACACCAAACCTTTCCACTGCAAACCTGTTCATCCACTGAAAGAATTAGTTACACACTCATGTTTATTAATATTTAGGTCGGTTAATTTCCTCTTTCACTTGTTCTGCCTTCTCCATCATGAGGCAACATATACATTTAAAAAATTCAATATGTTATAAAGTACACCAGGGAATCGTGAGGAACATCTGCAAAGATACCTCTACTATTTTTTTTCTACTCAATATATGTTCCTCGTAATTCCCTGGTGTACTTTATAACATACTGAAATATTTTCATCCCTTCTTTTAAAACAATTACAATTGCTACAAACAGCTGTCTTTTATAAAAACAGTATTTGCCATTTAAAATGTCCTAATACAAAATGTTCATTTTAGTCATGGATAAAGTTTCATTATGAAAGAGTGAGCAGAACAATTTCTTATTCTCTGGGGCTGCTTCGCCTTGAGGGTATTTTTCTATTTCATTTTCCTTTAATCCATCTACACTTTGCCCTCTGGAACACCTCAACCTGTCTGTCCGCTTTCTCCAGCCATCCATTTCTCTCCCTTTAACAATTCCAGTAATGTGGAAGTATTTATATACTCGTCTGTATCTCAGTGTGTGTGTGCCGGTCCTGTCCTGTAATACTGTTATGGTTGGCAGCTGCAGCTTTCAGCCTGGCATGGCTAGGTGGATTTGCACACCAACAGACGGTGGTGGGGGAAAATGAAACAAAAGGTAAATGAATGAACTCTCAATAACCAGAAAGATAGATAGATAGAATTAGAGAGAAGTACCTATAAATAAGCTGACAGATGTCAGGGCTTGTTTTTACTTTTATTTTTCGGAATCTTCTCTAAGGTTGCTTTTACATCAAGGTAGTTGTTCTAAAATCAGAAGTGGGAGTTGGGCTTTCCCAATCACAAAACTGTTGAACATGAAAACATGCATGCAGTGTTGAGGACGTGTCAGCACTTGAACATGAAACGAACCAAGGTTCAATACAACTCTGTAACAACATTCTATCAATTACTCTCTCAGTTGGGATGAAATATGGTTGTGAAAGTACAGTCATATCTCTTTCTGAGCTCTCGTACAAACTGTGATGATGACTGAAATCCACCAATGTGCAAAAGCCATTTGGCTCTGGAGTGAACTGTTATGCAATTAATAAAATCAAATAAAGAAACTAAAAGAGTATCTCCTTACATGTTACTTGCTTGTGTTTATTTCCTGCCAAAGTACTTCCTCAATTCATTATAATCCAAGAAAGAGCTGAGGGTAGTTGCATAAATCCAAATCACCTGTTTTTTTATCATTTATCCCAGCCATTTAATTAGTTTAATTGTACGTTCTATACTTGAGAAAGTATAGAAATGAGATCAGCTCAAATCATCAAATTTATAATATATAGGTTTTAGAATTTCAAGGTTTGTCACAACAATTGCTCAATTCCTGTTCTTTAATGGCTGCCTTATATAAAGTTGCCAGTGTAGGATGGCAGTGGACACCAATTAAACATGTCTGCTTATTTAGCTGCTATACTGTAGTTAAACTAAAAGTAATAATTTCTCTGCTGGAAAATGTGTATAATTTTGTGATAGGTAGCCAGGTATGTGAACACATACAAGGAATTTGACTCCGGTCACTTTGCTCAATGGTACAACAAAAATAAAGAACAACACTATAAGCATAGAAATAGAACGTATGAAGAAAGAATAGAAAAAAACTCTACAACATAAATAGACTTTCAGAATACATCTATGCATCTATATATATAGTGAGTATGAACATGAATATGAACAGTACTATGTACAAAATGTAATGATAGTTATTATGAGAATGGTCATGTGCTCTGTGACCGCTTAGCGTTCATCAGAGCGACAGCCTGGGGAAAGAAACGTTTTTTGTGCTGGGTGGTTTTGGCGTACAGTGCTCTGTAACGCCGGCCTGAGGGTAGGAGTCTGAATAGATAGTGTCTAGGGTGTGAGGGGTCAGTGGAGATTTTACCGACTTCCTTCCTGACCCTGGACTGGTACAGGTCCTGGATGGAGGTAAGGTCGGTGCCAATAATTCTCTCTGCAGACCTGATTGTCCTCTGCAGTCTGTCCCTGTCCTGTCTGGTGGCTGATCCAAACCAGGCCGTGATGGGTGCAGTCACGACAGACTGGATTATGGCAGAATAGAAGATGATCAGCAGCTTCTGGGGCAGGTTGAACTTCCTGAGCTGACGCAAGAAGTACAACCTCTCCTGGTTGAATGAGTCCACGGTGGGGACAGTCCTGTTTAGGATGGTAAGGGGAGGGGTGGATGGGGGTTTCTTCCTAAAGTCCACAGTCATCTCCACAGTCTTGAGCGGGTTTAGCTCCAGGTGGTTCTGACTGCACCAGAGAACCTGATCCACTTCCCCTCTGTATGTAGACTCGTCTCCGTCCTGGATGAGTCCAATGACGGTGGTGTCACCTGCAAACTTCAGGAGTTTCACAGAAGTGTCCCCAGAGGTGCAGTCATTCTGTATGTGCTGTATGTCTACACATGAACTCAGACAAAACAATTCAGTTTTAAAATCAGAATAAAAGAAAACATTTGGCAAATGCAGGAATTGACATATACTAATAGAACCTGGGCAGCCCTGTACTAACATTACTGCTTTAATCAGCACTCATATTACACACTCCATTATTAACACTGCCGGTTGGTTAGGACTTCTGGTTGATTGAAATGACTGCTGGTTGATTAGGACTTCTTTATAGACACTGGAACAATAATCTTCCTTCCAATTAATAGATCGATACTTTTGTGTGGCCGCAGTTTCTCTCCAAGTCTGTGCGTGGCAGGAGCTTCCTCAACCCCACCTGTAGTAAAAGGTTGGATATGGGCAGAGTTTGACACTCAAATCCTCAAAGCACAGCTGGCACTGATGCCATTATTGAAATGCATTGGTACTCGGAAGAGAAGACCATTGCATGGGATGTAGACCCACTTCTTAGGTGGAAAATGAATGAACCAACATTTCCCTTTTTGAACAATTTTGCAGTTTCAATGCCAATGTCAAAATTTAGTTTAATGATATGTATGTGTAACAGAGTTAAGAAGTAGTGTGATTCCAGTTGCCATGTAAACTCATTACACAACATGGAAACTTGTTTATCTTATGGTAAATAAATGCGGCGCCCCTGTGGATTAGCGTGGTGCACCTCGGGGGGACCCAGCACTTGGACCTCGCTGTCTCCCTGGTAGGTGCACGAGCTAAGAGCTCCGCCATTACTTCATATTAATTACTTTAATTTCAATACTAAGGGGTGGTTTATGTTGTATTTTTAAAAACATATAGCTCCCAAACTGTCAAGCACGTCCTTTCTCATAAAAGTTGATGGTGTTTTTCTCTTATTTTTGTCTATAAAATGGCTAGTGCTACAAGACATTAGCTAACCTGCACTTCCTTTTCATTTCACATTTTTCAGACATGTGTGAGAGAGGAAAACTGGGACTAACTGTATTATTAATCCCTCTGCCAGGCCAGCCAGTGTTCAAAATAAATGGCAAGATTGCCAACAGTGATGGTCTTCTTCATCTATTAAATAACACAACACAAAGAAAGAGTACAACGCCACGACATATGCAGTAGAATCATAGCTCACTGGGCAATCTACTGGTGATCTTACTGCAGCAACGTAATCCTGTCCTTTCTTTTTGTTCTACTAGAGCCAGCTAATGTTACATTTCCTTAATTCAAGGTTAGCTGAATTTGAAAAATGAGCGTGCTTTACACGTTCTCCTGAAAGTAAAAAATAGCACAGTCTATCAGCATTCTTAGCAAGATTGTGCTACCATGTGAAATTAAAAGCTGTTCTCCCCAAATTTCACAAATTCATAAACTTGCCTTCCAGAGACCATACTATACTGGACCACATTTATTGTAAGTGGATTATTTCCTCGGGATTGTCCCCTATTTTTTATTATTATTGTTATACTACGTGTATGATGTGTATGTAAAGTAAAAAGTATTTTAAGCATAACAGTTTTCCAAAATTTCTTCACCATTTTCTGAAATGCATTTGCAGCTTTTAGGCTAAATCTTCAATTTTCTGAAAGAACCAGAGTTGTGAAAGCAGTAACCTGGATTTAAATGCAGGTGAGTGCAGTACCAATGCTTCAGTGAACCTCCCACAACCATGATTGGTCTATTTTCCACTTCATCCACTTCTTCCTTTTCAGCTCATGCTTCATAACATGTTGTTCAGATTTTAGTTATCTTGAGTTGTGTATTTCCTTTTCTCTTATTCTCTTAGTTCTCAGCTATAACACAAGTGATCCAAGTGTGCTTCTTACATATAAGGAGTTGTTTTGGCTTTGCTACAGCTATGCACACTTAGATAGTAAACATACACTTTCACATTCCTTTAAAACCAGATATGGCCAGCCTTCGGTTACACATAGAAACACTGATCCACCTTTAAGGAAGCACTTGGTCGGGTCAAGACAGTATTAAAGGTGTGGAAACTGTAGAATTGGGGCTTTTTGTCCTTCTCCTACCCTTAAGGTGGTTAGGCTGAAGTCTCAGCGCTGAATGAATACCCATTCTCTGTGTACAAAACGTGAGAAATTGTTGCGTGATCTGTGCATAGTTGGACTATCCTTCCCAAAAGGCATAAAGATCTTGGGCTGAAGGAAAGGAAAATGTCCTTCGACAAGATGCAGTTTTGAAGCTCCAGGCCCAACTCCTTACGTACAGCACATATTGAACCTGCAAGTCAAAAAGCTTAAATACACTAATAAATAGCACTTGGCGATGAAAGCCCACAAAACCCTGGAGTACCGCAGTGAGCGCTCGGCAGCATTTCTACAAAAAAAAATCTGAAGGCGAAAGAAGCCAAACTATAAAGAACCACTCTGCCCACATTAAGCTCTACAGAAGATCTGTTTCCCTCTTTAGCCGAATCATTAGTAAAGACAGACCTTTATGATCTGTTTATGACTGAAATACTGAGTCTGGATGTTAGAATCAGAGGATTTGAAGGAGGTATATGAGTGATGCATGAGCCAAGGAATGAAATGAAACTTATGTAACAATGAAACTTATGGCTTAAAAATCTGAGTTACCAGCATGCTTGACCATTAACTGACAATGAACTTGGAGGAAACTTGTGTGTTAGATGTTCCAGTGTGCTCCTCTGATGGTTAATTACTGCAATAACGGAAATGTTGGCTGTATGTACTGAATTTCACTTCTTACCCAATTTATATCACTCAGCAGGTTGTGGGATCGAGTAAAAGGAGCCCCAATTACATATCATGACTGAAAATAAATGAAAACTGTTTTGCAGTTTGTCTCTTGTGACCCTCGCAGGCACGATTGACTATTCTAGCTTTTTTGTGTGTGTGCAAAAGCTTTTCATGTACAACTTGGTTTCATTTCCCATAATTCCTGCCCTCCTTTTCTTTCTTGGACCTCTGGCTCAAAGCTCATCGCCCCACTGCAGAACACACACACACACAGGCACAAGCACACACACACACACATACACAGAAAGAGACACATGCAAACACACATCGGAACCATGATTTGGTTTCACGTTCACTGGCCTCCAGTGAGGTTCCAGGGTGTCTTCAACACCTCAAACTGGCAGTCCTGGGCTAAAGGAACAGAAAACAAAGTAAGAAAGATTAAAAGAGCCAAGACAGAGAGAGAGAAAATGAGGAGAGACTCTGGGGCACTAGAAGTGGTGTAGGTTGCGAGCGACGCAGATAAAAGACAGATTTGGAGAACAGGATGGTGAGGATGAAGGAGCAGTTGAAACAAAGAAACAGAGGCAGAAGTTTAGATTATTATCCCTGTGGGAATCCGTCAAAAGAGCAGGGCTTCAAAAGGGCATGATGAACCGTTATTTTATTTTTATTTTTGTAATGGTTTTGGCCCTCTAGTTCTAATAAGAGTAAATTGTGATGCTTCTAAATGTAGTTAAACTCTTTTACTACCAGCAAGGTACTCATCAACATTTTTTGCCTTGGATCTCATGTTAATTGCAGCAGTTTTCCTCCTAATTCAGTGAAGTTGTCGGGAGCATTTGTATCGGCCTCATTCTCACTTGTTATTATGAAAATACGTTCCCTGTTTTTTCAGCCCACTGTTCTTTGTTTTCAGACCCTTAAATTCAGGGGACTATTCTTTATTGTCAGGTGCTTTTTTTCCAGGGGATGATTATTTTTGTCAGTCCTCACTACATTTTGCCATAAAAGCTTAAATTACATTCCCAACAACCCTGACACGCAATCAGCATACCAGCTTGCCCAAAAAGTGCTAAATGGAGCTAAGGTCTGGATTAAGGGACAGGCTTTTCAGCAAAGGTAGATACCTTCAGCAACTGTATTAGAAACCTTCCCTTATGAGGATAGCAGCAGATCATTGTCTTGGATTTGGAAAAATATTTTTGAAAATACTTCTGTGTTGAGTTGTGCGCATCAGCATAATGTGGAAAGGTATCCTTTATTTTTTCCTTTTTAACACAGTTCATCTTTGGATTAATAGTAAAATCACAACAAATGATACGGTTTATTAAGTGTTTGAAATTGCCCCCTTTCTTTGTTCTCATTTTCTATGATTTAGTTTTCACTTTTCTAAGTGGAGTAGGGGATGGCTGATTCACTTCTCTTCCACATCACTCGCTTCTTCCTCCCCGAGCCAAATTCTCATTGGCTGCTGCTGGGGTCGCTGATAGATTCCTGCGTTGGTGAGTCTGGGCTCGCGTTCGACTGTGTGAGCCCAGCCAGACTCGACCGACCAAATCAAACACCTATGGTACAGAAAAAAGAGCGTCCTGTCAGGCTCCATCAGGTCTGGAGCGGCGTGGAGGGTTGACTCTGAACTTGCTCAGACTATGGGACGATTTGAGTCATTGTCAGGCCAACTCCATGGTGGTCCAGCTGGACATAGAACGTGCGTAGGAGTCACTTAATTTGTCTTAAAGGTACATAAAGAGCCCTGTGGAATTGGAATTAATAGGCCAGGAAGGCAAGAGGGGAAACAATTAAAATATTTTTTAATTGACTGGATTGACCAAATTTTATGACACAGTGGCATTTGATTCATCAAGAATAAAAACCAAGTTGTCCAAAATACAAATGTTAATGAAGAACATTAGAATGGTGTTTAAAAGTATGCACCAAACCGACATTAAAAAAACCCATTGGCATCTAAGGTTGTCGGTGTCCAGACAAAAAACCTGCCCTTAAACACACGTCAAAGACAACAGCCAGTAGCCAGCTTGCTGTGAACCTACACGGAAGGAAATAACTGTTCATACAAGCAGGTAGCAGTAGCCCGTACTTAAAGAGGAATCGGGAAGAGATACTTTTAACCAGTAATCTGAACTGGCTGAAAAGCTGCCAACCAGAGTCAGACTTGTGGCAACACTAAGCAAAAACCAGGATCATAGACTTTCGCACTGGCAAATGGCCGACGGTCAGATTAGTGTGTTAAGGCCATAATGTATTATGAAGAACACAGACATCTTAGATGTGGTCTGGGCCTTCTCATACTATTTTTTCCAACAGTAAATGATAGACATTGCAATGGTCATCAAAAGCATTGGTCCAAGCAGTTTCAATACTGCAAAATACATTTAAGAATAAGGTGCTATGACCATCATAAGTGAAATATGGATTCTTTTTAAAGCTGAAGATGCCTGAATAAAAAGACTGCAGTATTGGTTCAAGGTTTGTGAGGAAAAGTAAAAAACATGTCGGTGATTATCTAACCTTGAAGACTTCCCTCCTGGCACAAAAAGTCTGAGGCAGAAAGTTAGTCTGGGTTCGGGCAATACATGACTCCACACTCTGCGACTGTGAGATGAGCTTTAATGAGAAATTATGGACCGAAAGTGATCTAAAGCTTGGCTCTACTAAAAGAGATAAAACTTGTGGTCTTTGCAATCAGTGCAGTGCTGTGATTTCTGAGTTAGATGTCTTCACATCTATCACATTTTTGTCACAAGAATGGATAAGGACAGTTAGCCTGAAAGCAAGATGAACTTTCTCACCTACAAGTTTATTTACGGCAGAAAATTGGTCTTGAGTCGTTCTGTTAGGAACTGATTATTGTCTGGCAAAGACCTGCCAGGCCAATCAAACCATTTAGGTGTAGACAGGGACAAAAGATTAACAATGATGTAGTCATATGCATCATCTGAGCACAGAGGAATTGAATTTGTATTCAGAAAAATGTCTCCAATCAGTTGGAGGACTATCTAATTGTGAGCAGTTTTTTCTGCATTGGTTAAAACATACACCGTGATAAAAATCCAAATAGCCCAGTGTCAGAGTCATATTCTGATAAGAATCGAGTCCGGCAACTAGTGACTGTCAGCACCAGCAACCTTTTATGACCTTGGAGAGTGTGGATGAGTGCCAACTTCCCTCCATCCTCTGATGAAGCAGAGACAGAGTTCCCACATGCTGGCTGCTGGTTTGTGTTAATGGGACCTCCCTTGCACTGGGACTTCACTCCCTTGGTTAGCGACGTGCGGAAAACAACAATTGGTGCTGGTGGGCGGGGCTGTTTCGACAGCCTGCGGTGCCAATAGTTCTGATTCTTCTCCTCCTCCTCCTCATCTTCCCTTTGTCCACCTCCTTTATCTATTCCTCTGCCTCCTCTATTCATCCTCTTAGCTTATTTCTCCTCTTTCTTCTTCTGATTGCCTCACATTTTTTCTTAATTTTGCCTGTATCTTTTTTATTCATTTGTATTTCATCTTTTACATTTATATCACATTTCTTCTTTCATCTCCCTGTCTAGTCTCCTCTTCTTCTCCTCATGTCCTCATCTTACTCGCCACTCCTCTTGTGTTTCCTTTTCTTTTCATCTCCTTTCTCTCTCTTTGTCACATTACCTTTCTCCTTTTCTCTCTGTCCTTATATATTTTTTTTTCAATTATTCCACCTTCTCTATCGCTTCTCGTTCTCTCTAGGCCTCATTTTCTCACATCTACTCTTTTACTGTTGAGTATTCTTGGTGTTACATCACTTGTTTTCTTACTTCTCTGTCTACTAACTCTTCACCTTATCCTTTTGTTATCTCACCCTTCCTGTAATCCAATTCTTTTTTTATCTCCTCTTCTTATTGCCTCTCCTCATCTTCTCATTTTATTTTACTTTTACTCCACTTTTACGCCCCACCCACCCCCACCCCCCCACACACCACACACACACACACACACACACACACACACACACACACACACACACACACACACACACACAGCTCTGTGTACTCCTTTCTTCCCCTCTTTCCTCCTCATCATTTCTCATCTCTGTCTCTCTGCTGTCCTCTCTGTCCTCTACTTGACTTGCCCTTTCATTAACTCCGTTTGGAGATCAGTAAACCAGCTTGCCTCTAACAAACCTCAGAGTGCCCCCATTTAAATTGT
Source organism: Mugil cephalus (assembly GCF_022458985.1). NCBI lineage: Eukaryota > Metazoa > Chordata > Actinopteri > Mugiliformes > Mugilidae > Mugil > Mugil cephalus. Next base: position 52,080,604 of record NC_061770.1, on the reverse strand, counting down.
GGACAAACAAACACAGAGAGTAACACACATGAGCATGAACACACATGAAAGCAGGCACACACACAAGAACCCACATGGATGAAACACAAGTGAAAGGCATGCACACACACAAAACATCAGACATTTTTTCTCACCAACATCTAGCTCAGTGTTGTGTTTATGGTGTTTGTGACCCCATGCACTGCAATGTAACAGGCTTATTAAACCATACAAAAAGCAACAGCGCCTTTGAAGAAACTGCTCTGTTTTTGTGTGTAGTTTCATATTTTAGATTTTATTGATCACAGGGTTGCGCGCCGCTGTTCGGAAACATGGCAAGTAAACACAAATAATGAGGGTGAATGGTGCGTATTTCCAGATGACTTGTGTTTGTTATTAATTAATGGAAGTGCAAAGGGAGGAAAAGAATAGATTAACAAAAAGGGAACAAAACAGGAATTGAAGCCAGTAAAACAATACATTACACAGGTCTTTGATTATTGCATTGAAATGTTTTGCTATACAGCTGCCAGTACATTTTTTGTCTTCCTGATATTTCTCGACAACGGATGGCAAAAAATGTTGAATGTTAGCATTCATCATTTGTCGGTGTTTCTTTAATAGCAAGAGCAAACAGAAGTTCAAAATATCATCATTCCACAAGAGGCTGTAATAGTTATGATGCAAACAAAAAGGGGTCTGATGATGTTACATAGCTACACAGGGAGGAGGTTGGGGTGGATGGATGGTTCAACATGCCTATTTTTGTGGTCAAACCAACAGTAAATGTCATTTTTTACTATGACAGTTCCATGACCTTGGTGGTTGCATGGTTATATGGTTATTATTCTGACAAGACGACCAAGAACTGACAGAAAAGGTTGAAGTAAGACGGTGCTGTGCCTTGTCCCTACAACCAAGTTTCATTATGGGGGCAGCTGTGACTCAGTAGGTAGAGCGGGTTGTCTATGAACTGGTGCGGTCCCTGGAATGTACCACATGCAGAAGTGTCCTTGAGCAAGACCTTGTTTTTTGGAGCATTACTATGATTCCAAGTTCACTGGAGCCCAAACTGATCAAGTATCTGAGGCCCCTCCCATCAATCCATAGGACCCAAAGGTCCCCACTAACAACATGTTGTCGAAAAAACACCATAGGACACCCTCAGAAGGCCCATGTCCATTCTCTGATAAGTCACAACAGTTTTGGAGGCACAGGGAAGACCTACACAATACTGGGAAGGTGGTCATAATGTTAAGCCTAGTAAGTACATATTAATATCTATGAGCATGTCCATTCAAGAAACATAAAAGCAAGAGCCCCCAAATGACATGATATTGAAGTGACAGTCATCTCAAGTGGGTGCATGAATTATGATAGAAACAAATCAGGTCTGGTGATGTTACACTTCATTGTCTTTACAGGGAGGTGAACAGCAGATAATAGAGAACACAAAACCCAGGATACTCCTTCAGGTTATTCGGATGATTAATAAAAACAACATGTTAGGTTGCTTCTTTTTATATGCAACAATATTTTTTTTACGCAATAATGATTGTTCCCTAACGTTAATCATGTTATTATTATTAAATTACTGCATGAAGATTCTGAATTCTGAACTTTTCTGAATTCTGAACATGCTAGCCTGTTCAGTCTTGCTCTTCTTCTAGCCTCTCCTTTCTTTTCTTCTGTTCCCTTATTCTTTACTTCCTTTACACATTTTCCACTGGATCATCCTCTTTAACTCTTCTTTTCCTTGGATCCACAACAGCATACTCTACAGCAAAAGTCCTTGTTCACCAAATTTCCCAAAACAAAAGAATACCAAACAACTTTCGTAAAGATATACTGTACTCTGGTTATGACAGAATGTTCTGAATGTTCCATAAAGTCAAACTCCTGCAAGTGTGTGTCTGTTTTGTGTTCAGCCTCTCTGTGTGTGTTCATGTCCACAAGGCGAACCAGATCTTTGCTTTGTCGTTCTCCAGCAGCTTGCCCTGGCTGGCCAAAAAGTCTTCACATGACACACACACAAAAATCAAAGTGCAAAAAGATTTGTGTGCAGTTGAAGGCAGCTGACATTGAACAGGCTAACTGTGTTAGGTAACTGAACTGGAGTCTAACTGAACTAATTCAATTCCACCGATTTTGCCGTTAGCACTGCATGTCAAACTTTTCTTTTTACTTCCACCTATTACTCCAGATAAAAGATTCCTTTAGCCTCTTTCTACATCCTGGTTTCTTCCTTACATCCTTTACCAATCCCCACTTACAATCCTCCACTTTTTAATCTATTTTTGTTAGTTTTCCTCCAATGCCTGTAGTTCGGGCATTTGGGGTCCAAAGTTTGGTTGGTGGTTGATGGTTTTTAGCATTAGCCTTATAAACTAGCTTAGCAGTTGTGGGCATGTGTTTTACCTTTCACGTTTTCTCTCATAAACTACATGCTAATACAATTAGCATATGTTTCTCCCAACTCTGCCTGCCAGAGGGCACTGTTGTGCAAGGGTGGATTATAAGCTTTTATAACCTTTCCTGTGTCAAAAATGGCGATAAAAGGTTTGGGACCACATCCACTGGAGGAAAAGACAAAACTAGGTCAAGTTGCAATTTTGTCATCAGGTGCAATTTTGTTTTCACCTGTTTGTTGTTAGTTGTTGTGGTCCCTCTGTCACTTGCTACTGTGTTTTTGTTGTGAGGGCATTGATTATGGTATTTCTCGATTACATTGTAAGATTTTCCTGCATGGTCCCACCAGAATTTCAAAACCCAAATCGTAACTGATGGTTATGGCTGTTTACATTACATAAATTAGCATAGCAGTAAGCAAACCATTTCCAACAACTTTCCGCAACCAAATACATTCATGAGATGTTTCTGACAAAGCTATTATCTTAGTGGCCAACTACACTGATCCAGAGGATGCTTTTCGGTTGGCTTACTTCACACTCAATCAAAACTTTATAAGTTTTTGAGGCAATTACGCTTATTAAATGGAAAAATGGAGGCAAGGAGGCTGGGAAGACAGGACAGGCCGCTTGGGAGGGCAACCAGGGGATAAAGCAGAACGGAGAAGCCATTCAGGAGGATGGTTCCATTGGACTCATGACTAGCCAGACTGCAGAAATTTAACCCTTTGTCAAGACATGTGGCTAAGATTGTAGAAAGGCTCACTTGGAAAAGTTTGGACAAACAATCTTGCAAAGGAGATTAGAGAGTACGAGGAGCTGTTATGTTCACAGGTGACCTGAGCTGACTGATGAAGTGGGAGCAGCTGGCAAGCTGAGTGAGGTGGGGGGAATAGAAAAATACTGAGAGGGATATGGGTGACTGAACTGTGACACTTTCAATTTGTGCTTGACTATCAAATATCAAGTCTGATGAAGACTGAACTTATTTTTCTCAGGAGTCGAGGACATAGGAAAGGTGACTTGAAATATTACATTCAGGAAAAGTTTCAGATTCAGCTCTTTTCTAACTAAGACATTTCACACAACATTTTAGGAAGACAATTTGTCTTTGTCATATTAGCAGGTTGTTCTGAATATCTCAACAACCAATACCAATTTACACAGCTTGAAAATGTAAAAGAAAAAAAAAACATACATTTGCATTTGAACAAATTTGGTTGTTTCTTTTAGGACAGGTTTTAATAGTATAAAACGTTGCTTGTTACAACACTAGCTTCTCTTTGGGTTTCCTCCCTCTTTTGCCTCCCTCTCCACCCCTTTACCCACCTATCTTTCTCCTCTTCCATCCTTCTTTCCCTCCTGCTGACTCCCTCGTTCTGCCTCACATAACATCAGCATGAATTTTCCGAAACATAGAAAGAGAAAGATGAGACAGCCCAACATGGGGAGACAATTATAGATGGAGTGAGAGTGTGTTGCTGTGTGTGCGCGTAAATCTCTATGCTCTGCTTTCTGTGGTCGGACAGGAGGTTCTGGAAAAGTGGATCATACACAATTTTTGATGGCTCATTATCTCTTTATGTCTCCAACAACTCATGGGCCATTGGGAAGAAAGGCTTTGTTTGCATGTGCACTCTTGTACTGCTGTCTTTCTGAGGACCAGTTTGACTTTTAGATTATTATCGAAGCGAAAAGAATTTGGCCGGTCCTCACTTCATTGGGTTGTTGGAGGGTTAAGACTTGGTTTTAGGGTAAAGGTTACAATTAAGTTATGGTCAGGGTTAGAGGCTAGGGAATGCATTACGTCAATGAATCCCGTCACAAAGTGTGTGTGTTCTTATTTTTATTATGTTGTGTGGTTCAAACTTTTGTGTAATACCAATTTTCTGGGCAAAGGTGACTTTTCCTGTAAAAAGTTGCAATGTTGGTATCAGTGAAGTGAAACTGAGTCTTTCAATCAGTTTGAACTTTAGAGAAGGTTGGCTGGTTGGCTTTAAGTAAAACAGGTGGAAAGTAACACTTTGGTTTATGCTTGCCATATTGCCAGACTTGTTTATCAGAAACACAAGTACGTAATTCTAAAGTCCACACAAACGTGCATCTCCCTCAGTGTTGTACATGTTGTGATGATATGCCACTTGACTGATTTTCTTGCAGCCTTCTTCAGATGTCTGTATGTGATGCATCTGTGCCATAAAACATTTGAATGTTAACATGCCAATACAACCTCTTAAAATTGAATATTAAATTGGATCAGACTGAGGGAGAGGGAGAGAATGTAGGTAAGGGAGACACAAAAAAAGAAGCAGTAATAAAAGTCAAAGAGAGAAATTCTGGCCTGAAAGAAAAGCCCTGAGTTTTAAGGTCTTGTCATCACCTTCTGAGTGGTTTTGGAACGCTGAAGTACACGCACATTAATGCAGGATCTGGAAAACTGCTTAGCAAGGACCAAAATCTCTGTGTAGCTCAAAGATGGCTGAAGGCGCAGAGAGCTAGGAAGAAAAAAAGAAAGAAGAAGGAGAGGCATTGAGGCATTTTAGGAGTTTAGAAATGTTCACATAGACGTTAGCGGTAGCTTCAGAAAATAAACACATATCACAAGCATGTTTAAAAGGGCTTTACATATGCACAGTCCACCATTGATTCAAAACTCATTAGCTCAGATATGGAAGACTTTAAGAAAGTCTTGAGAGCAACCTTAGGGAGATCAGCAACTCTTTCAAGAGAAACAAATCATGTTATTGGTATTTCATATAGCGTGTTATCACACGCTCATCTAAAATCCAATACAGGGGCTACCAGGATACAAACAGGCTTGACCAGCGGATAATAGAGAACACAAACAGAGGCAACACCAAGATGCTCCTTCAGGTAATTCAATCAGTTAATAAAAATCAACTATAAGAAAGAGGCGTAATATAATAACACACAATTGTGGAGTCATACACACCATAAACACCTGGAAAATCTTAACCGGCACCAACAATAAAAGCTGTACATAAAAAAAAACAAAAAACATAAGGATACTGCTCCCACTTCAGGTTTTTCAGATCCACTAATCAGACCCAGACCCCATGGCTGGAAAATGTGACTTTAACCAGTTTCACGAGTACAGTTGTAGACTGTACTCTGTACTCATGTTTCTGTAAGTTTGGATTAAATACCAAAATATGCCGTAATTAACATTTACCAATCTGTGACAATGCAGTGCTCTTCTGGATGCTACTTACAAACCCCCACCCAATGCCAGTGACACTCCTTGATCCAGCAAGATGGAGCTTGACACCGGCACACACACGCACTCAGAATTTAAACTACTGGGACAGCCATTTGTGGTGGTGTAATTGTGAATAAAGACATAGATATATGAAATCTTAATTGTCGAATAAAGAAGGATAGCACAAAAAAAATATATAAACACTCAAATAGAAAGTGGAGAGACATGGAGGCAAAGGGAGTACAAAGTGAGTCATGTAAAAAAGAGTTATTTGAAGAATGTCGATAGCGTTCAAAATGAGGGGGAAGAAAAATAGACCCAAATTGCTTCAGTTACGGGAATCCTACTGACAACCCCCTATGACCGACTGCTGACCAACTAATTTAAGAATTCCAACCACAGCACAGAGGAAAAGTGTGTGTGTGGATCTGAACTGTGTTTGCATGACTTTGAGTATTTGGCAGTGATAAGAGAATAAATTTCTCCCGTCATCTTCTTTTTGGACAGCGTGGCTGATCTCTCTATGCAAATGTGGGTGTGCAGAAAAAGCTAGCAGACCTAAAACAAAGAAAAGTGTTCCTTGGATGTGATCTCTCCTAAAAATAGGTGAACTGGTCAAAGACACCCAAGCATTATCCAAATGGGAGGGGTGGTGTCTTTGTGTCTTCATCTCTGTGTCAGTTTAGATCCTGCACTTACTGGAATCAAGACCACCTAAAAACATTGAAGACACAGACAGGCGTACACACTCATCTATCTTTGAAAGTTCTACACACTGACACAAGTTACACCCAAATCATTTGAACCCTAACTCTGCACCTAACACTGACCCTACTTTTACTATAAACCCTTATAAGATTTTAACCATCAAAAGTTGTGGGGCCTAGAAAAATGGCTCCACAAGGACAACATGGCCCCACAATGTTAGTATTCCGTAAGAATTTGGCCCCCACAACTTTAGAAAAATAGGAACACACACACTCTCAGCCTGTATTTGCCCTGAGCACAAATGAAACACGTCTGTCCAGTAATCCTGTTATCATAGGCTGTGGTCGCTCTATCTGTATCACTTACACAGTGTTACAGCATGCACACCCAAGCACAAACGCACACCAGGGGACAAAGTCTAAAGGAATTACATAGAAAAGTAAGGCAGATAGCAAATCATGAAAGAAATGGAAAGAGACATAAGGAGTTATAAAGAAGAGAAACAAATGTAGAAAGAAAAGCAGAGAAGGCATTCAAAGCATAAGCATTATCCAAATGTTTTTTCATAAAAAATCCATTTCTGGGCCAACAGCACATTCTGAGATGTCTTTGCACTTCTCATCTTCTAATGTGGTGGGACTCCAAGGATGTGTTATCATTCTTCCACCTTGGTCAGTTTACAGTTGCACAAGGACAAAACTCAAAACTGACTTAAAGTCACTTAAAACAAAACAGATGATGCAATTTTCTACAGCCCAATTGGGCTGTAGAAAACTACAGCCCAATAGGCCGCATACAGTATCAGTTCTTGAGGTAGATAACCGGACATGTTGGAAAAGAGGAAGGTGTCTCATTAAAGAAATTGCTTTTGTATGCTATATCGAGAGAAGATCGTAGTCCAGAACATAATCCCCTGTCAATGTTATTTTTATGTTTTGGTTTTTGTACAGATTGAACAGGTGAGATATAACTTGGTACATATGGGGTAGGCAGATTTAATTAAGCTCCTGGTTATAGATTCATATTCACTGAAAAGACTTGAGCATGTGTTTAACTTCTTATTTTAAAGTGAAGGGTACTGGCCAACATATCAGTGTCTAGGTCATGATATACTGTATAAAAACAGTTGAAGCAATGGCAACTAGATTTGTAGAGTTTCTTGAAAAAGTTTTGCTACTGAGTCAAGTTGCTTCTGCTGCCTGCATCTTAGATTGAAATGAAGTGGTTCCGGGAATCTGGAAATGTCTTTGAGGTCCTCTCATACTCCTACATTTGGAGGGTACTTCTCCCAAAGTCTATGGCTATATGTCTGTAGTTCCAGCAGGTTCTAACACCTATTCCTAACCCTGTCACTAAACCTTCTTCAGGAACCCTACGTGTCAAGTGGCTTCTTAGATAAGTTTCAAAATGACAGATGGCAGATGTGCTGACCAAATTGTTTTAATATTCTTTTAAGGATGGAGTTCCTCAAGGAAATTACTTGGATCTTACTGGGGTAAGATCCAAGATCCAAGATCTTACGGGGGTGATCGTGTGTAATGATTTAAGATGCTGCAGAGACCTATGATGAATTGCCTGTTGATTAACCCAATTTTGTAACTTACCTTCTGAATTATCCATGTGCGATCAAGACTGGTTTCATACAGGACCTCACCTGTAGTAGCTGAACTGCATCCTCTGCTCTGGTGGATAAACAAATGAAGTCAGCAGCGGTGAGATGGAGCTTTAGAAAACAGATTTGGGTTTTAAGATGTTCACAAAGGTGAATCTGTCACTAAGAAGTAAATTATTACATTGTTTGACTTTAGGTTTACACAGGCTTTACATGGCTTTAAAACATGATCTATGTTCTTATTTTCAATCCATTCTCCACCAATCCATCTACACACACTGTTCTGGTAATGTGTAACTATACCTAGTGTTCTTCATTCTTGGGGTGTGTGTCTGTGGGCTTCTGTTCCTGGAAGAGGTTCCAGTCACTATAATTTAATGACCACACACACGCAGAAATGTCCCACGTGCAATAACTCATACTACACAAGGTAAAGGGAGACCTTGTTGCCTCTCAGAAAATGTTGTAATTTGTGTTAAACACTGATTTTTACAGACTTAGGTGCTGGTTTTAACATGCGCCCTGGTTGTTTAGATCAGAGCTAACCGGCTACCAACTTTAGGCACATGTGTTCGGATCTAGCATCCAAACGTCTCTTGCAATACATAACATAACTCCACATTGCTCCTTTGCATACATCAATATGACTAAATTTCATTTATTTTATTTTGAAATATCTTTAAATGAATCCCAGTAGGAACCCAGTAGTTTCCTTGAGGAACTCCATCCTTAAAAGAATGTTTTAATTATTTGACCAGCACATCTGCCACTTGTTTTGCCACTTATCCAAGTAGCTTCTTTAGAAATGCTCAAGTCAGCTTATTTCTGTTTTTACAATGTTCAAATTATAATAATGTTCGTGAGGATATCCTCCCTGCTTCTGGATATAGGAGGTTACCAGGTTTAAAGAGGGCTACTAAGGACCAGACTTCAGCATAAATAAAGACCCAACCCGCAGCAGAAATCTGGTGTAAATCATTCCAGTAATCCTTTTGTATGTCCCCAGCATGACTCCTGTTCATCATCTTTATTTCTCTCATCTGTTTGGGATTTTAAGTTAACCATGAAACAGCAACTTGCCATGACATGCTCCAATCTTAAGGACTGCTGTGTGTTCAAGTCTGCACACAAACAAACACAAATAATCTCGAACAAATCTCAGCCATCACCTGATAGCTCCACTTGTCGTCATTCCAGGGTTTGGTTTTGAGAATCATTATTTGAATGGAAAGCATGCATAAACTGAACAACTATCATGAGCCAAAGTGCCCCCAGAAAGCACATCCAAAAGACTGTTGAAGCTTACTGCGTAATTGCTAGAATAGCTAGTCAGCATTATCAGCAAGAAAACCCGGAAGACAACTTTCACATTGCTCATGGTGGCTAGTACTTCATCATTATTTTCATGTTGCTGTTGAACAGGATTGTGTTGGTATAGAAGAAATTGAGCTGACCTCTCTGAAACCTAATTAGTAAAGGCAAAACCCACAGACGTGAAATTTCCTTTCAGTAACTATGTCCTTTTCTTTAGTTTTTTCTTTTTCTCTAGTTGGATTTAATTATGCGGCATGTTTCAATCGAATAATGAGAAAAAAAACTATCTTCACACAATGGGATAGTAATCCACCTAATCTGAGCCATTTTGTTGTAAAAGATTCAACTCAGCTGGAATCATCTGCAGCAAAACCTCAAACTTAACACATTCAACCCATTCTCCTCTTTCCAAAACACTCTCCCAACAATAATTTGATCGTAGCACCTGTTTTTATTATTATTATTATTATTATTATTATTATTGGACTAGCACTGTCACTTTTAGCTTGTACTTTTGTTATGTGTTGTTTGTTTGTTTTTATATATTGTGTTTGACTATCTGTACTGTCTCTTGCCCAGGTTGTCATTGTAAATGAGAAATCATTCTCAACTGACACCTGTTTACATAAAGGTACAACCAAAACTCAACAGCACTCAGATGACATATATGACCAGCAGATCATTAGATCCTTGCAGGACCATAATCGGTTCCCAATGGAGCAGTTCCAGACCAGCTTTCTGCCTCAGAATTGTGGGAGATGATGTTTGTCTAGCTTCCAGGCTAAAACAATACATCATTCTTGTGAATTTCTTTCCAAGACAATTTGCCGCCAATAGCAGAAGGTCAGAGGAACTGAAGCTTTTATTTAAAATGTTTAACAACAGTTGCAAACAATAGAAACAAAACTAAAGCACTGCCTGTAACTTGGTCCATCCATACAGTACCTATACGTCACCATAGACATTACTCTTCTTCTATCGTATCTTTACCCTGATACAATCACTTCTATACCCTTTCCTCTTCTCTGTCATGATGTCACAGATGTGCCTGAAATGAACATCTGGATTTCATTATACGCTGTATTTCAACAGATACAGAAAAAAAAGAAAAAACGCAGCACACTATTGGATAGTCCTACAACAAACCAGAGCCTTTTTGTTGTAAACAAATTTAACTGATCCGGATCATAATCACTTCCCAATGGAGGGGTTCCAGACCAACTTTCTGCCACAAAAAAAAAAAAAAAAAAAGAAAAATATATAAACTTGGAAGTTGGTCTACCTAGTTAGCCTAGTATATGGACAAAGCTAGTTGTTCTTGCAGTAACAACTTAAGGTGCTCATATGTCATGCGTCAGCCAACTACTGCATAACAGTCGCTTCCAATGGTCGTTGCTTCAGGGTGATTACTTCAACATGATACCCATCCATTTCACACTTGCTAAACAATTAAAAAAAATCTCAAGGTCTCTTACGTCTCATATATATATATATATATATATATATATATATATATATATATATATATATATCACATCATCTTTTAATTTGCGAAACATTTTATTATTATTCAAACAGTCCTAATGGAATTCACATCAAAAATAACTAAAGATATGAGTGTTAGTCTGTTAGCTTTTGTCCAAGCAAGTAACTTGTCTGAGCACTTGAGTGAAATGTTTGAGTCGTCTAGCCAAAGTTGCAGGTCAGCTGAAGTTCACCGGTTGAACTGCAGCCAAAGGATATCCCAAAACCACAGGTATGAGTTTGTGTACGTGTGTTCATGTGTGGCTGCGATTTTCACTCTGCAACATATGGTCACTGCAATGCGTTCAAGGTCCCATAGGAATGTGCACCCATGCCTGGTTTGCGTGGGACATTTGTTAAAGTTCTGATGGTTAGGTTGACATCGTGATTACAGACTAGAAAGCACATGTACTACCGGGTTAACACACACACTATTCAGTAAAATAAAGCTTTCTTGAGCGCACATACCTCTTCTATTTTTTGCTAATGCACATGTAGACACACACACTGTGAATGCCGAGTGATAAATTTGTGGTCTTCTATGAATAGAAAGCTGAATAGCAGAGCTGACCAAAAGCATGCAGCATCCTTGCCTCACACCGAACAGAAACTCTGTGTGTGTTTTCCTTGAACTCAGAGATACAAGAGTTGGCCAAAATTCACCTGAGTGACTCAGAGATGTCCAGCCACTTGTGGAAAAGTGGTGCGTTTGCCAGCTTTGAGTGTGTGAGCATGTGTTGGAGTTAACAGTAGCCAGCTACAGGTCCTGTAGAGTTCACGAACAAAGACCTCATCATCATTATAATCATGTTGTTTGTTAGTTCCTCCGTGGGTGTGGGTGTACTTATGCTGTCATGGGATTGGCCGGTGGGAGTGTGTTTTCCTTGAACTCAGTGATACAGATGTTGGCCTAAAAGTCACTGGTTTACCTCCGCGTTAACTAAAGGGAGACAGCCAATTGTGTGCTGGTGTGTGTGCATGAGTTCACAGATTGGAGTGTATCGTCTATGATAAAACAAAGGTACTATATATATATTGATTCTGTTCTCTGTTTCTGTATTCATTATATAGACTATGATAGTCATGTGATCGTGTTAGATTAGTGTTAGAGCACCTCTAACACTGTTTAGTGTTAGAAAGACAATAATTACCAGGCAAACCTGTAACCTGTAGGTCACACAAATAACACATATAAACATGCCTTACTTTTCAATACAGTTTTACTGTAATACATCAAGTATGGATTGTGTATAATTGTGACTGGCTTTAATAAAGTAAATAGTCAGAGCGAATTATCATTTAACAACATAAATTATATTCTAACTGTAACCTTTTCAAAATGAGATATTTTTTTCCTGAAGACAGCCAAAAACCTACTATTGACTCCAAAGCAGCGATAAATCCATCAAGGAGCAGGTGAAAAATTGTATACATATATATAAAACTTGTTTTCTCAAAAGTACTAATTATGTGGGTGGTGCCAAAACTCATGCAGCAAATATAATACATTTCGGCTACTTAGGAAATGTGTTGTCTACTCTGTGCATTACACCCACGTAAAACCATTTGCAAATCTGAGTTGTTTAGTTTTGTAAGTGTGTATGCACAGAAATAAACAGTTTTCAACTTCAGCTAGAAAGCAGCACTGTCATACTATCCATTAGGATCTATTCTACTAACAAATCTTTGTTAACAAACAATGATTTCCAATGACCACCAACCAACAATCTGACAAAACTCGCCAGAATAGTCCAAATACTGACACTGCTGTCTCTTCTATCGAAGGCAGTATCCTTGGATACATCTTTTTGGCTCTCTCGCAAACTTTTAACATTTGGATTCTGACTCTTTTGGTCATTTTTGGCATTCCCGGCAGTAGGAGCTACCATAATTGGTGGTGGGCATAAACATTGCTACACATCAACTTATCCACTCAAATGGATGTAATCACATAATCAAAAGTCTTTACACTGAACAATGACATCAATCTGTATGCAATGTGATGTGTGATGGGGGAAGGAAGTGCAGTGAAAATATAAAGTACTAAGATGTAAAAATATTCTATTGACTGAAGTACAGATCTGGACTAGTATAACACAGGTGTTAGTGGTGTTTTATTGCAGCCTCAGCTAACCCATGGCTGTCTTCCACAGTCAGATAAAAGAATCCTTTCAGCAGATGATGGGAGAGACATCTGCTCTACTGTATGTCTGTCTACCAGCCTGTAACTTACCCTACATTTTTGTGTTATGCATCAAGGTAAAGCTGAGGGGTTTTTGCACTTCACTCAAACAAAATTCCCTAAATTGTGACATGCTGGGTCTAATTGTGGATTTGTTTTGTTGATTGATGCCTTTTACTGTTCTATGGAATTAATATCATACCATAACAAATTAAATGTAAAATTAATTCATACTGTATGTGCAGAACTCTCTTCACAGAGATTGTCCAACACATGCTTTTCAAAATATGTCTCTGTTGTACAAGGTGTATTAGTTTGTCTGATAATGATCCGGCCCTAATGATCTGAAAACTGCTGCTCATATATTTGTAAAAACATAAAACCTTGAAACTTGTGTCAGATTCGGTTCCATCTCAGGGCTCCATCTAGATGATAAGCTTAATACACTTTGACCAACAGATAATGACATAAGACCAAAAGCTTGTTTGTAAAAGCAGTTGTAGGTCATTTGTTCTCTGACCACTTTGCACTGTCCTATTCAAAAAAAAAAAAGACTCAATATCAGGGTGGTGTTTAGCTCAGTGGTTAGAGTACCCACCCCATTTCTCAACCTCAATTTTCCCTATCCATTAAAGGCCATAAAGACCCCCCCCCAAAAAAAAAAAAAAAAAAAATAATAATAATAATAATAATAATAATAATAATAATAATAATAATAAAAACTACCGCTATCGTTATCCTGTTGGTGTTTCCTGACAGCTCAAAGTCAATCCAATTCATTCATTCTGATCAGCTGATATTTGTGGAATTAATCAAGTTGGGCTTATGTCTGTGAAATCTCCAACAGTGCTTAGGAGCTGAAGAAGATAATTGGACACTTGCCCTTGTTTCAGCTTAATAGTTAGGTTAGTTTTTGGCAGGCCATAGCAAATGCTATCAAACCAGAACTTGACCAAAGGATAAATACTTAATCTTCAAGCTAGTAAGCAAGTAAACTGAGTTGCCAACAGCAGATTTCAACTATTGAATGAATCACGTTTTTTGTATTTATTTGTTGGGCTCTCATTGGTTGTCTGTGGTGTTCAGGCATTAATAGAATAAAATGGAAAAACTGAGAGAAAATACAAATATGATGTCTTCATTCACCATAACACATTTCTCAGCACAGGATGAAAGCTGCTTCTCATGAGCTGGCTTAGTAGATTGGACTTCACTCAGGAAAACTGTGAGAAATTATTCACACTCCACAAGGAGCCACAGGCAGCTGAGTCCTTTCAACTTAGTCTTGTGTTAGCTAGCATCAGTGGCTAGCATCTGGTAACCTCTGGCTCCCCTTTTGAGTCAGCTGGAAAATCCAACTTGTTGAGAAGAGAAACAGAAAGAAACATCTTCATTTTCTATCTAATAGCTGTCTCTCTGTCTGCCAACCCCAGCTTCATCTAAACATCATCCAGCCTCATGCTGTTTGTTCCTAGACTTGGCTGTTATTTCAGCTCTAATGAATCTTAGCATGTGTTAAGCTTTTGGTTAAGTCATACGGGAGTTATTTTAAGTGCGTGTTCATCCCAGTTGTACTTGCTCTAACCTCTGTGTGCCTGTGTCTGGCTGTTATTTCAAATTATTGCTGCCTAACTTGAGCTGGACTTGGATTAATGGTGGTGTCTCTTGACAAATGGGACCTGGTCAGCTTCTGACCTCTAAACTAAAAGGATCATTAAGAGTTATGGTTACACTTGGCATCTCTCTCTCTGCTGTTTTTGAGATTTGATTCTGCAGATTGGATTTTATGTGATCACATTGCTGTGTGTCCAGACTTGGCCTGAGAGCAGCTGTTTTGCTTCTGCCGAGGTTGTACTTACATAAATCTTTGTCTGTACTGGAGAGAAGACAATCAGCTCCCAAGGTGCAAACACATATGACGTCTTAGAAAGTAATGCTTAACAGGCAACTGATGATACTATGGGGTTGAAATTGAAATGTTGATTGGGAACTAAGGATATTGGTTGTAGTCTGTTGGTTGATTGTTGTTAGTACTAATGAATTATCATATAGATAATTTCCTATCAAAAACAGAACAGAAGTTGGTGCTTAGTTTAAAAGACATGGAGAACTGCCTAAATCCCTGTACTGTTTTTCTGCCTTAACATTGAGTAGAGTGTGAAGAACTGCTAGTGAAATTTGCTGAATATTTCCTGAGGGGCAGAAGGACAGACATCTCAGTGCAGAGCAACAAAATGAAATATTGACTGGATATTACTACTGTGTTGGTAGGACAATTAAAGAACAGCAAAATCTTTAATCTATTAAATGTTAGAATGGCCTGTTTGAATGGTCGCTTGCCCAAGATACAACTTTAAAGGAAGCAAAGTAGAAAAAAGCAGAAAGAAGCATGCTCTGACCTTTGAATGTCCTTTTTAGGCAGATGGACAAACCATTAAAGCAAGTTTTTCATTGCTGTCTTTCAGTCTGCCAGTAGTTTCCTTTCAACTTTAGCCAATGGTACAGACTTCCAAAGGTACCATAGTCTTGGTTATGGTACTTATATTTGTCAATAACAAAAATAATAATCCAAAGTAAAGCCACAAGGCGACAAATAATGGCATGAGTAGTATGAGACTTGTGTTTCTGTAGCTATGTGTGACTGTAATCCTTGCTCATCATTTCAGGCATGTAGACATCTACATATCTGTATTTTATAGCTGTCTTCTGTCTTGCCAGTAGTTTAATCGTAACTTAAGATGACGTCCCACTGTGCCTCCTGGATGTTCCCCAGCAGCATGGTTTCCACTGCAGGGCCAAACCAACCCTAACCAGAGCTTAGCTACTTACCATTTACCCGTAGCTGCTCCCCTCAAAACAACATTTCTGGGATTCTCTTCGCTTTTGTTTGCCAAGACGAACACGTTTGCCAGTTTGGCTGGACCTTTAAAGGATTGATGTAGAGAATATGCTACATGGCCTGTGTTTTGTCATTCAGTGTTCATCTGGCAATGATTATATTGGATTTTATCAGATCAACAACTTTCTGTTCAAATGATATGTGGATAATATTGTTTTCTGCTTTACTAGGCTGTGTGAATGAATATGAAGATGGAACTAATATACATAAACAGCCTTTAAAATATCTCTGATCCTGGCCTTGCATTTATTTTGAAAGTGTTTCTCTTGAAGCCTGAAAGTTATATTGGTAGTCTGTATGCATATTACACTGTTTCTGTGGTTTTTCATAGCTAAAACAGTGTACCAACCACATGCTGTTGGGCAGTGACTAGTTTGCAAATATTTTTTTTTACCAGCAGTACATGAAGGCCTTATTTTAAGCAATGCGCACCTTTTCAGGGAAAAGTTCCTTACTTAAATCCTATAATAAAACATTGTAAAATGTCACAATAAACCAGAGTCAGAGAAATTTCAGTTTTGAAGCAAAAAACAATGACACAAAAAGAGTTGTGGAACCTACAAGTCCATGACAAATGTTGCAACCTCAAACCTGTTGAACTATTTCAGTTATTTTCATTTTTTTCCCCATACAAAAATCACCAAAAACACTGTTGAAAAGAATTTGAGGTTTTAGTTACCTCAACTCATTTCCCACAGTCAGTGCAACTACGTTTGGAGTACTTGAAATATCAAGTTTAGCTGTGCCCAACTAATCAATTCAGAGCAGAACAGGCACCATAGATTTCTTAGCTGCCTCAACTATGTATGAGTGGCCCCTGCAAAAAATGCACAGGTAACCCCATACAATCAACAAGGGCTGTCCATTTATTCCTACTGCTCCATGTGCCACAAGAAACTTGAAAATGTTTTGGATTGTGAGTTCTCAAGATAAGAACAACCTTTTTCTCTGCTTGTATTTATCAAAATCCTTGTTAAATTAAATGCTGAACAGGTAAACTAAGTAAATGTTATACAGTATTGTCAAAGTAATCCTTGTAGCAGTGGTTTTTAGTAATTTGGGAAGCTAAACATTTTAACTAAACATTGTTTGTTGGTTTGATTTTTTTTAGTTAGTTCTTTTTTGCTAGATATGGCTATCAAAGATGAACTGTAAAACTTACTTCAAACTTACTGTCATACTGACCTATGGAGAAGAATCCAAGCAAATATTTGTACACTGCACAGAATGTAGAATATATAGATATATCAAATGGCTGTACTTCATGTATATTTTATATTTCATATTGTGAGGAAACCATTGACAAGTCATTTGTTTTTCTGAGTTTATGCCTCTGGTTTCTGTTGATCTCCACCGGTCTTTCTTGGATGGACTCGACAAGTATGTCCCAAGACTGCAGGAAATGTAGCAGTAGTAGCAGTTCTAACCTGTGCAGTCTGGTTCAGCCTCTTGATATATAGTAAAAGTAGTCTGATTTTACCCATTCCTTTCATCACAGTCTCTAAACCAACAAAAAATCAACATTTTCACGAAGTTGGCAAAATCAAAAAGTACCTTTGGACAGTACTTAGGTCATTTCATTCATCTGGCATGCAAGCACTGATGGGTTTTTTCTCTATCTGTGCAGTGTAGTCGGGCTATGCCACTTTTTTGGACGTCTAAGACAGGTGCAGAGAATTGGCATGATGTATTGTTATCATTATTATTATGATTATTATTATTATTATTATTATTATTATTATTAATAGTAGTAGTAGTAGTAGTAGTAGTAGTATAGGCTATATATGTGTAAAACAAATGTAAAATACCAATATTTTTAACAACCTGTTTGATGTAATTCTTATTATTATTTTTATTATTGTTAGTAGTAGTAGTAGTAGCCCACTGTGCAAAGAGACGTCTAAACGACATCTTTTCCAAGTCATTTTTGCACATCTAATTCGGGTCACCTGAAGAATTAAACATTATATTTGAATAACAGTAATATTTTTGTTTGTTTTAATTTTCCCGTTTTTCTTTTCTAAAACAGTGTTAATACAACAAAATGAATAAAGGTGTATTGGGAGGATGGGCAGTAAACACCATTGTGATTGACTGAGGCACTCCGATTGGCCCAGTTGTTTCTCTAAATGGCTACTCGGCCATAGACATATATAAATAGCCACCGCACTGAGCGGGTTGGTCCATTGCTACGATAGTTAACACGTCCGCCGTATTGGATGTGGCACATCTGCCCCTTAAACTAATAAGAGGAAATGGACTGAACTTCATAAAGTGTGTTTCTATCCATTTCTACTTCCATTATTCCTTATTCTGTCCAGCTGTATAACAGCTCATCTTTTTGTGTCAGTTAAACTATGATCAATGAATTTCCTTTGTGCATCATTAAGTCTGTCTAAGTCTCTAAGTCTACGTCTTATTGGGGTTATTCACCCCAGACTAATATATTTGGGAAACAAATAGGCACCAAAAACAACCTATGCAACTTTTAAAGTGAAGATTATAAATGTTTACTCATGTTCAGGATATAGGTAAGCACCGAACCAACTTATGTATTTTTCTAATGTTTTTATCAGTGTTTACAGCTACTAATGTGTGTAACACTGTTACTGTGATGGTAAACATTGAAATATTAATATTTCACATTTAATCTGTGTCTATCCCACTAAACATTAGACGTCTGATGGATGTGCAGATCATGTCTATATTGCGTCCATCAGTCCACGACCAGTTCTGGATGTCGACACAATGTCTATACTAAACTATTCGGACGTCTAACCATGTCCCAATTTAGACGTCAATATACTGTTCAAAATTTGAACATCAGACTAGGTCACTTTTTTGGAAGTCACACGTCGAAGACAGGTGTGTTTTGTTTTTTTGTTTTTTTCAAAATTGTTGTTACCAATATGAGTAATTAGGAATATAAATGATGTGAGATTAAATACCATTTTATTATTTAGTTTATTTATTTATTTATTGAGTTCATGTAGTTATTTTTTGTTTATTTGTTTGTTTTCATGTTTATTTTCATAGCGTCCACTGAATTGCAAGTAAGTTAAGCTTCGAGTCAGTGGTGCCTTCCGTCCACAAGTCATTTTGTGTTTGGACTAGGATTTAGGTTTGTACAGCTTGAAATGTTATGTTGTTATCACTGAAAAACTTGTTATTAAAACTTAATGTATTACGTTGATCAGACTATTTCATCAGCTTTACCTTTGTTCCCCAAACTTTTTTTCTGTAAGTTGAAGGAACGCAGAATTTCTTAGTTTGCCTACCACAACATTTCAAGGCAGCCAGGTTACAAATTATTTGAAGTTTTTTCCATCGAACCTATAGACACTAAGGACTGACACATATTATCATGGCTTCCAGGTATATTTCCTAGCAATGATCACTTATATCTATCCATTGCTACGTGGCTACGTTACCTTAATGAGTTACTTATGTTTTTCTGCCATTTGCCAAAATAATTTTGCTGAAGATGACATAAAAAAATGTAATGGGCAGCCGAGTGTGACTTCAGTTCAGTCACTGTTCATTCTATCTACTCCCCCTGGATCCATTATCATTGTGAAGGCATGATTGCTTTAAAACTTCAGGTCACCTCTTGAGTCTTCTCCCTGCCTGCTGGATGACACTGCTGTTGGACTGCAACACCATCAAAACCAATCAGCGACTGGAAGAGAATCAGACAGCCAATCAGTTACTGGAACATATAGGCTCTCATTATCAGGCCCAACCAATCACATATTTGGCACAACTGTGCTGTCGTGTATACTTTTCCCTTTTTCGTCTGTTTTTCTATTAATGTCCCTTTCACATTTCATAACTTTATCAGTGTCGTCACCTCCGTCTGCTTATCTTTCTTTTTTGGGAAACCAAAAGAAATACTTAGAGATAGAAAATAACACACGTGGACAAGTGCTACTCTAGCCTTTGGCTGACCTTCTGGGATTTCAGCACATGAGCAGGAGTTAAAAGACACCATGGAGCTATTAGAGCAGCCTCTTCCTCAACACTCATGTCACTGGAAATGAGTAGTCTTCTTCCTCTCTAAACGTTTCAGTGCTACACACAAACTGTACACTTACTTCCACAGAAACACTTAAAACACCAACCGTCTGTTCACATGGCCTCTTCTATTCCCATATCAGGGTCACTTGAGCCAGCTGCTTCTTTGCCAGTTTTGTCTAGGAGTTTAGTTATTCCTGAGTGAATTGTTACCAAAGACTAATGTTTTGGTAACACTTTCTATGAAGGTTGTATTTATAATGCCCTATGAATGCACTCATAATGTTTTATAAGGTGTCTATAAAGCATTATAATAGTCATTATTACCATCTATACATATTCACAAGTCGTCATAACCAACTTCATGATGCATTATGACAACTGGTTATGAATTATTATAATTTTAATCTGAATAGTGCATTATAAATATGTCAATATCTGCCTAGTCACTTGTTAATGTTATGATGCATCATAACTACTTTGCTTTGCTAAATGTGCATAGTGATGCATAATGAGTTTTGACTTTATATCTGTAGTTATAAGTATATGTAATAAAGTTATAATAATGTATACATCTCTCTACAGCACACAGTCATAAACAGCTATGCAATTTCATAAGTGCCAATTGTCAGCGCTAAGTAAAGTGACAAGAATATGACACTATTATTAACAGATATAAGTTACTATGAGTAATTAAAAGGTGCAATGAACTAAGTCCTGAGTCTGGCATCTTTACCCCATATGCACAATGTTAATATCATAGGTGTTATTTGTCGGCTTTAGGTAAATTAGTGCAAATGAGGTGTTGTGGATATAAGACTATTATAAACAAATATGAGGCACAATGAAATGAGAGCCTGGACAGTAAAGACAAAAGGAATGCATTTAGTTCACTTTATTTTCATTTTAACCAACACACATAATCAGAATGATTATCAATGTTCTGAGCACATTACACAAACACATGAAGCAGGCCACAAAAGTGGCACGGCGTGGTCCTAGAGATGTGGCTCTTAAAAGTGCCTTTGGGTTGGTGAGGTGATTCAGGGTCAGAGGTCAGGAGATGGTTTGACAGCAACTACAAGAAGAACAGAGGCAAATCTTTAGTGCTCTAGCTGGGTTTGTTTTTATGCAGAAAGGTTTGATTGAAAACACATAAGCAGATCACGTTTTTTTGTTTAAAGCAGCGTAATGAGACATTGTGTTACCGCATATCGTGCAGGCACCGCAGATTACCCGTAGATGGCTTAAGCTAGCTACATGAAAGTTACCAGACACGGCTAGTTTTAATTCACAAATTAGATCGTTTTCATATTCTTGCGTTTAATGATTGAAACCATTCGAAATCATTGCTTTAATATGTAAATGATGTGCTTCATGTAAGCAAAGTAAGACATTAGCTCACAAAACATTAGCAGGACAGAGAGACGACATACCTGTCCTGGAGAGGACTCAGCGGAGAAAGGAAAGAAAAGACGCTTTACGACTAGTACATACAGTCAATGCTTTACGACAGTGGGAGGAGCTGGGGACGGAGGTGGGTGGGTGGGGTCTGAGGTCAGGGGTCACGGACTTCTACAATAATAATATTATAAATAAAAACGATATTAAAATAATATCTGACGGCATTCAATAAAGGCGGACATTTCTAGCGATCCTGTATAAGAGACCAATATAACAAATAACCATTCATTTTTTTTCGAATCTCAAAGTGCCGAATCCTGCAGCAAAATTGACGTTACATTAAAAACCGAAATAAGACCATTACAAATCTAGTCTAAATGAAATTAAATCAAACCTCTTCATTGCGCAGTGTCACATTGACAGTCGTCCTCACGAAATAACTTCCAATTGAAATACATCAGTTTGAAATTCGTTTCGAGCGGCATGAAAATTTGAGAAAAATCGGCAGGCACCAAACAATAGATTAATTTTCGTGACAGTTTCACATCCACCGTGACACCGCTTCTTTATAAAGGGTCGCTAGAAATGTCCGCGTTTATTGAATCCCATCAGATATTATTTTAATATCGTTTTTATGTATATTATTATTATTGTAGAAATGTCATTCTTTAGTCCATGACCCCTGACCTCAGACCCCACCCACCCACCTCCGTCCCCAGCTCCTCCCACTGTCGTAAAGCATTGACTGTATGTACTAATCGTAAAGCGTCTTTTCTTTCCTTTCTCCGCTGAGTCCTCTCCAGGACAGGTATGTCGTCTCTCTGTCCTGCTAATGTTTTGTGAACTAATGTCTTACTTTGCTTACATGAAGCACATCGTTTATATATTAATGCAATGGTTTTGAATGGTTTCAATCATTAAACGCAAGATAATGAAAACGATCTAATTTGTGAGTTGAAAATAGCCGTGTCTGGTAACTTTCGTCTAGCTAGCTTAAGCCACCTGCGGGTAATCTGCGGTGCCTGCACGATATGCGGTAACATACTGTCTCATTAGGCTGCTTTAAACAAAAAAAACGTGATCTGCTTGTGTGTTTTCAATCAAACCTTTCTGCATAAAAAAGCAAACCCAGCTAGAGCACTAAAGATTTGCCTCTGTTCTTCTTGTAGTTGCTGTCAAACCATCTCCTGACCTCTGACCCTGAATCACCTCACCAACCCAAAGGCACTTTTAAGAGCCACATCTCTAGGACCACGCCGTGCCACTTTTGTGGCCTGCTTCATGTGTTTGTGTAATGTGCTCAGAGCGTTGATAATCATTCTGATTATGTGTGTTGGTTTAAATGAAAATAAAGTGAACTAAATCCATTCCTTTTGTCTTTACTGTCCAGGCTCTCATTTCATTGTGCCTCATATTTGTTTATAATAGTCTTATATCCACAACACCTCATTTGCACTAATTTACCTAAAGCTGACAAATAACACCTATGATATTAACATTGTGCATATGGGGTAAAGATGCCAGACTCAGGACTTAGTTCATTGCACCTTTTAATTACTCATAGTAACTTATATCTGTTAATAATAGTGTCATATTCTTGTCACTTTACTTAGCGCTGACAATTGGCACTTATGAAATTGCATAGCTGTTTATGACTGTGTGCTGTAGAGAGATGTATACATTATTATAACTTTATTACATATACTTATAACTACAGATATAAAGCACTATAGGCGAAGTCAAAAGTCATTATGCATCACTATGCACATTTAGCAAAGCAAAGTAGTTATGATGCATCATAACATTAACAAGTGACTAGGCAGATATTGACATATTTATAATGCACTATTCAGATTAAAATTATAATCATTCATAACCAGTTGTCATAATGCATCATGAAGTTGGTTATGACGACTTGTGAATATGTATAGATGTAATAATGACCATTATAATGCTTTATAGACACCTTATAAAACATTATGAGTGCATTCATAGGGCATTATAAGTACAACCTTCATAGAAAGTGTTACCAATGTTTTCAACTTGAAAAACATTTGAGGCACTGAAAGTGAAAGGAAGCATTAATACCATGAAAGGCTTACATTATGGGACGGCACAGTGGATCAGTGGTTAGCACCGATGCCTCCCAGTGAGAAGGTCCAGGTTCCAGTCCAGCTTGGGCCATCAATGTGTGTGAGTGAATGGGTGGATGTGTCTGGGACTGTAAAAGCGCTTTGAGTACCAATAGGTAGAAAAGACCGTTTACGAGCCTAAACTCTATATATTTATGTCTGTCATTACTGAAATTGTCAGCAAAACGTTACAACTTGGATCTTATCGAAATTTCAAGTTACGAGGTTGTGAATACTAGTTAAGATTTATGAAGTTTATTAGGTCTTTTCTTGTGATCATGGTAAACATGACACCACTTGAAGGCAGTATGATTCTGCGGGGCCAGACCATCTGCTACAGTAGTTCTTTGTGAGTCTGACTGTGTGTTTGGTGTTGTTGACATGCTGAAGAATAAACCTGTGAAAAATTGGATGCCTTTTGAGCAGAGTGTGTAATGGATAGGAGCCTAAACACACACTCATGATGTGATGTGATGTGCCCTTATGGAACTGGTGCAGGAATCCTTCCGGCCTTTAGCCACTTCCTCTTACCGAAACTGGATGAATGGAATGATTACACTGTAAAATGACTGTACGGAAGGTTAGCCAAAAGTCAGATGTCTTTGTTTACTTTGTGTTTATACAGTGACGAGTCACTTTGTCTTGCAGCCAGCCCGTAGCAGACCTGTAATCTGTAGCATGTCACACACATATGCAGAAAAACACATAGGCTGAATGACTACACAGACATAAACATAACTGTGGCTGCAAAAAGGCAGTAAAGTCACACACACACATACAGACAAATGTGTGGTTGCACCACATTTTCACCCCTTTCACATCCCATAATAGTTGTCACACAGTAACATTTGTGCTGTCATGGTAACAAAGAGAACCTGAGGTCAGTACCAGGATGTTTAGCAGTGGTTCAAGTGACCACAGAATTGCACATCAGTTTGTATCTGTGTGTGTCAAAATTAAATTACAAGTGGACTGAGTTAGTAAGCTGAAGTTTACGTATTCCTGTTTGAGTTTGACAGTCATTGCTTGTAAGATGCCCTGCAAGGTAATAAAATAATAAACACTTGCAGGGAGAACAGCAGTGAGTCTGTGGTACAGATTTTCAACATCCATTAGAAACCTTTAGTTAATTGAGAAACAAAAACAGAACTAAGGAGCACTGGGCTTCTTAGAAGATCAGGGTTTTGGGCCTTTATCTACATCAACAATCATATTTCCCACAATGAGATGTTTAATCTGTCCATTAGAAACATCATTCTCTGTATCATGGATGAATTTCCATCATAGAGTCACTGTAACTCAGAAAATCCGTTTTGTGAAAACCATTCTATTCCATATCACATTTCAGGACTCTTACTTCCCATAAATGACATCTCAGCCACATAAAATTCAATATGGAAAAGGGAAAGCGAAAAAAAACAAACAAAAAAAAAAACACATTCAGTGGACTGTAACATTGCAGTTACTTCAGAAACTGAACATATATGTGTGTGTGTGTGTGTGTGTGTGTGTAAAACTGCAGCAAGTAGTTTGGAAAATTATATATATATTATTTATATTAATGAGGACTGTAGCTATCCCAAACATCAATCAAGTGGTTAACGCCAATATGTCTTTTTGGAACGCACAATAAACACCCACGCATTCTGTTATTATGACTTAAGCCCCAGCTGTAGTTTGTGATAACAGCAATCACAATTTAAGGCATGATCATAGTAAATAAATAATAATACAGCCTGTAGTATTTCCCATTGTAAAATCAGATGTTTTTGTTGACCCATACATCCACCCTGAACCAATTTTCTCATTTATACCAAACCACTCCCTCTTTCATCCGAGTTTCTGCTGTTGGTTTCACATGAGATTTTCTTCCTTTTACTTTTTACCATTCCTTGATTTTCTGTCTGCAATAGTTATTTTTCACTTCCATCTCCACCTTGAGTTGTTATCTACTGTCAATACTCTGTTTTACTCTTTTCCTTTATGACTTGCTTACTTATCTATTTCATCATTTTTTTTTATTTTGCTCTCCCACCTTCTCATTCATTCTTTTCATTCCACCTTTTGAGTTTCCTTCTTCTTGCCCATCTATATTGGCCTTCATCATCTTTCTCTTACATCCCCTTGTCTCCTTCACTATATTTCCATCCTCTTTTTGTGCACCTTTTCTTTAATTTTGTCTCCAGCCTTCCACCCTTTAATCTCTTTCCACAACCGATGACCATCAGCAGCCTTGGATTTCATGGAAATTGGTCTTAGAAAAATAGCAAACAGCATGGCGTTCTCTACGTCAGGGAATCACACCAGATTCCCTTTAAATTATGATCAGTTCTTAAAGTTTCAACCTCTGGAATTCCCTCTTTCAACTTGACATGTTATTTCCTGATAGGGAACATGACAAAACTAACAGAGTTTTCCAAAACACGTTCAGAAGAAAGGCGTCTTTAGTTGCTTCCTCAGAGGACAGATTGCATATGATCCATAGGGTCAGTGTGTCATGTAGTCAAGACGGAAAAAAGAATCAATGTGGTTATTGTGTGGATCATTGAGTCAGTGAGGAATGTTTAGGAGTGGTCAAAAACAAGTTCATAAAGCTACTTTCTGGTTGGCACAAGGCACTGTATGACTCACAAAACAAGTGTGTTTGTGAAGACAATATAAACTTTAACAAAAGTTTTCTTATTCTGCTTTTGAGTATAATTAAAATCAAGTGAAATTTTTACATACTACTTATAAATTATTGGTTGGGAAAATGCGTCAGATGTTGAAAAAATAAATACATGAGAAAAGGCTCATTTAAAGTACTACATGATTTAGACATGTAACTAACACACAGTGGTGCAAACTACTGTTGGCACCTTTCCTGATGTCTTTTTTTTTTGCATGTTTGTCACATTTCAGATCAAACTAATTTAAATATTAGTCAAAGATAACACAAGTAAACACAAAATCAGTTTTGTTGGAAAATAAGGGTTTTTATTTTACTCAAAAGAAATACAGGAACAATTTCAATCAAAACTTCAATCAAAAATCAAATCAAGTCTAGGCCTATAAAAGAGGTCAAAGAAACAGAACTAGACTCAGAATAGCACCAACAAAACAGGGGCATTAACTGATCAAACTGACCTAACACAAACATCTTAATTTAATCTGTCTTTCAAAGTCAAAATCAACTTTATTTTCAATTTATTCATGTCTACCAAACAAAGCAATTGATAAAACCTTTCTTATATACCACGGTGTTTTGTTTTGTTTGTTTGTCTGTTTCTTTTTTCTTTTTTTTTGCTGCTGGTAAAGTGCACAGGCACAGCAGATAAAGACAGACATTTTCTAACACTAAAGTAAACAATAACTAAACAACTAACTAAAAACAATGAAATAAAATAAGTTCCCAGTATACATGTAGACAGCAGCAAGTTTTTCTATGTGAGGTAGAGGTTATATTTTATTAATTTGTGGGTAATGCTAATAGAGATCTATTAATATCATGCTCATGACGCAGTTACTTGGAACCACTGTGCAGATGTGTGTGTATTTTGGTCACGTGGTTTATTTATATATTATGAACCACTTTACTGTTTCCTTCGGTGTTGAAACCCTGTCACTGGTATGGTTGTCTGGATGTCTGTCTATGGATGTATACCATTTCCAGAGAGGTTTGGTTTGACAGCGCTAAAGATCCTAGAACACTACTAAACCATGATACTAGTAGCGAATGAAAATAGATGACGTTAGAGCTGTAACATTAACATTGGTGGGAGTTGATGAAGAAGAAGAAGAAGAAGAAGAAGAAGAAGAAGAAGACTCATGGAGTGTAGCTTACATAACGTGTTGTGGTTGGAACTTATGGTGCATCATGAAAACCACAGACTTGCAACAATGTTACTAAGGTTAAATTCCCTTTCAAAGCTGAGTTGTATTTAAGGCTCATCAGTTAAACAATGAAATAAGATCACATATAACATCTAGCATAGTGAACACCCACTACTCAACGTCTTTTAAGCTATGAGCTGGTTTTGTTTGAGTTTGATTTGGTTTAAAAAAAGAATTAAGACAGGATTAGCCATCACTGGGTGTCATACAGGGGAAACTCCTTTTAGCAAGGCTCCATGAAAACAAACCCCTCCATGTCTGACATGAACACTAATTTTGTGCGTATCCATTGCACTTAATATATGTTCATCAATCCCACAAACACTAGAACCACTTGAGGTTTCAGGTTTCAGCCTTAATGAAGCAAGCCTTGATACATGCTTCATAAAAGATTTTGTGGATTTCTCAACACACGCTCTGAAGCCTCAGTAAAGTACGTCCCATCATTTAAACTATGTAAAGTTAAATAAAGTAATTAAGCGAATAGATTAAAATGCTTTAAACTTAATGTGCAAATGAAATGTCTTGGGCGTAGCAAATGAAACTGAAAATAGAACCTATGCCTAATTGAAATTGTGAGAGGTGTGTGTACCATATTACCATTACTGTGTGGCTGTGGCCATCACACTTTTGCAGTACTGTGGAGGATATTTGGCCCATTCATCTTTGCAGAATTGTTGTAATTCAGCCACATTGGAGGGTTTTCCAACATGGTCATGGCACAGCATCTCAGTATGATTCAGGTCAGGACACTGATGAGGGCACTCCAAAATCTTCATTTTGTTTTTCTTCAGCCATTGAGAGGTGGACTTGCCGTTGTGTTTTGGATCATTGTCCTGCTGCAGAACCCAAGTCCACTTGAGCTTGAGGCCATGAATAAATGGCCAGACATTCTCCTTCAGAATTTTTTTGGTAGATGCATGGTTCCATTTATCACAGCAAGTCTTCCAACTCTTGAAGCAGCCCCAGGCCTTCACACTAGTACCGCCATATTTTGCTGTTGGTGTGATGTTCTTTTTCTGAAATGCAGTGTTATTTTTACATCAGATGTAATAGGACCAGTGTTGGAATGTTACTTTTAAAAAGTGATTAGTTATAGTTACTAGTTACTTCTCCCAAAAAGTAACTGAGTTAGTAACTGAATTACTCCACTATAAAAATAACTAGTTACCAGGAAAAGTAACTATTGTGTTACTCTTTTTTTTAAAAAGTTTAAATATGTCTAATAATTTAAAAAAAAAAAAACTTTTAATATATATTGCACCTGGCTTTCACATCGGCAAAAGTCCCGAGTTGGACCTCCTGCTGTGAGAGCTGCGTGCCTGTTTTTTCCTCCCTCATACGTCATTGCGTACATTGCAGATAAAGCTGTAGCTTGTTGATGACCTGAAGATTGGACCGGTCAAACCCCCGTTGTTTCTAAAGGCTGCTGATATTAGAATAAATCATTGTGTCCTACACAGAGCCTGATATCTGCTGCCAAATTCCCCCTTTTCATAATCGTTAAAGTGGGAGATATCGCTATACAAGCTGGATATAAACACAGTCGCACAGTCGCCGTTCACCTATGTGCTTCCATTAACGATCGTGTAACACATTTGATTTGTTTGATTGAAAAAAAAAAATGGGGAACAACAATCTGTGCCCTTCAGAGATCAGTCTTTATATGAATAGATCAAAGCTTGTTTTTGAGCTGAAGCTTCTACAATGATACAGTCTGTCAGGCCGTCGAGTCAGAATGTAACAGGCAGATATATCAATCAGAGAGAAAAACCCGGTCCAACCAGTGTCGGCTCACAACTCTTCCTTCACATACGGCGTTGTTGCCGCTTACCTCTGCTAGTTGGGTGTGATTTGTGTATAAACTGAACACTGCCTGAGACTGGCTTATCGTGAAGGCCAATCATAACCTATGCGGTTATTTGGCCCCTCCTTCCTGAAGAAGAAAAACCAGCTTCGCGGCTCCCGTAGCTGAGAACCAAGTAATGCGCCCCATTTAATTTTCAGTAACGGAAACGGCGTTATAAAGTTGGAAAGAGTAATTAGTTAGATTGTCCTGTTACCGAAAAAAGTAACGCTATTAGTAACGCCATTTATTTTAACGCCGTTATTCCCATCACTGAATAGGACACACACCTTCCAAAATGTTCAACTCATCAGTCTCTTCAGTATTTTCCCAAAAGTCTTGGGGATCATCAAGGTGTTTTCTGACAAAACTGAGACGAGCCTTTATATTCTTTTTGCTCAGCGGTTTTGGTCTTGAACTCTGCCATGAGGCCATTTTTGCCTGGTCTCTTTCTTATGGTGGAGTCATGAACACTGACCTTAACTGAGACAAGTGAGGCCTGCAGTTCTTTGGATGTTGTTGTGGGGTCCTCTTGGATGAGTCGTCTCTGAGTTCTTGTGGTACTTTTGGTCGGCCAGCCACTCCCAGGAACTTTCACCATTTTTCCATGTTTTTGCCATTTGTGACTAATGGTTCTCACTATAGTTTGCTGGAGTCCCAAAGCTTTAGAAATGGCTTTCTAACCTTTTCCAGATTGATAGACCTCAGTCACGGTTGTTCCTGAATTTCTTTGGATCTCAGCCTGATATCTAGCTTTTGAGGATCTTTTGATCTGCTTCACTTTGTCAGACAGGTCCTATTTAAGTGATTTCTTAAACAGGTGTGGCAGTAATCAGGCCTGGGTGTCGCTAGAGAAATTGAACTCAGGTGTGATAAACCACAGATAAGTTATGGTTTAACAGAGGTGCAAATACATTTTCACACAGGGTCATGCAGGTTTGGATTTTTTTCCCTTAATAATATAAGTGTTTACTTGTCTTATCTCTGTCAGTCTTTGTCTGATGATCTGAAACATTTAGGCGTGAGAAACATGCAAAAAGAAACCAGGAAGGAGGCCAACACTTTTTCACATCACTGTAG
This sequence comes from Mugil cephalus, assembly GCF_022458985.1. NCBI lineage: Eukaryota > Metazoa > Chordata > Actinopteri > Mugiliformes > Mugilidae > Mugil > Mugil cephalus. The sequence continues at coordinate 52,050,409 of NC_061770.1, read as the reverse complement.
CCTATGGCCAACTTAGAATCACCAATGAACCTAACAAGCATGTCTTCAGAGAGTGAGAGGAAGCCGGGGTACATGGAGAGAACCCCCGGAGAGAACCCACGTAGACACAGGGAGAACATGCAAACTCACCACGCAGAAAAGCCCCAGTCGTCCGATGAATTTAAACCTTCTTGCTGTGGGGCATCAGTGTTAACCACACACTATTGTGCTGTCCTTTCATGTGCTGTTCTTACTGTTGAGTTCAATTCAGTTTTATTTATATAGTGTGTTAAAAAAATCAAATAGAGTGCTTTAGAGAATCCAATGTCTGAAACCTCCAAAGTAAGCACTAAGGCGACAGCTGCAAGGAAGTCCCCAGTTTCTGCTGATCATCAACATATCTTCCGTAGAGATCATCAAGGGCAGAGTGTTCACCTGGCAGAGAAACTTGGCTGGTCACTTACTTTCAAAGGACAGAAACCTTTCTAATGTTTTTGTCCTCCTCCTGGTCACTACCCTCTGGACACCTTCGTGGCAAAAATGGACACACACAAAGAAGCTGCCATAAAATCCTCATACTTCAATGTTCTTTGTTTGTTTTTTATTTTTTACTTTTTTTCATGAATGTGAAAGTGGAAGGAATGTCCCCCATAGTTACAAACAAAGGTCGGTAGAGTAGGCAAAAATTGTACTCAAGTAAAAGTTACTTCAGGACCAAAAAGGGAAAAAGAAAAATGACGAGCTCATTTTAGCCTAATGTAGCGGAGTAATAGTACAGTTACTTCTTCACAAATCTACTCAAATAAAAGTAAAAAAAAAAATTTAAAAAAAGTATAGTGATTTAAAACTGATTTTAAAGTACAATTTGTTTTCAAAAACTTACTCAAGTAAATGTAATGGAGTAAATCTAACTCGTTACTACCCACCTCTGATTACAAATGCAACCAAAACACAAGCAGGCTTTATGCACCTGTATGTGGTGGTAGCTAACACATGGCCAGAGCTTCTCTGATTCATCCTCCTTTCCCTGCCAGCTGTATTTCTTGCTGTCAATCATCTTTAGACATTCAGTGCTGAAGCACATCCAGAATAAACAAGCGTTGGCCCTTTTTTGTCCCTTGCTCATAGAATTCCGGTTGCATTTCGATTTTACTGACTTCCAGCTAATGAAGGTAGTGTGGATTCCTCTTGTTTCCAGACACTGCGGACTGGAAACAAAGAAATAACAAACAACTTTGACATGACTTATGGTCATGGTGAATCATATGTTCTCTCTGCTTTGGTACAGCATTTACAATGGTATGCATTGCCAAAGTGTTGCTTCAGTATGTTCTCTGTTGGTTCTGCACGAGCACATTTGCACGATTTCTATCTCTTTTCAAACATATCACTTTGGTGCAAAAATGTGTTTTGTTTATGGACAAACAATCATCTATGTTAGTTTCTTTTTTGTATTGTAATCAAAATTGTGTAATAATCAACTGTGAGATGATGGCCATTGTCTAAATATTTGGACTCATCTGAAGTACCCAGTTGTCCTCATCATCCAATTTTCTTGGACATTTGGACAGTTGTCCTTGGTTCTTTTGAGAAGCATGTCCATTTCTACCATTCCTACCAGCACTTTTCTGTTTCAGGGTTTATAGTGATATGGCCTGTAATGCTATATTTGTAGAGCTTCAAAAATTCAGGTGGAGCTTCTGTGATTAGGAATTGATAGAGCAAAAGAATTAGGATAGAATGGTTTAAAAGTGTAATAATGTTAAAAATAGAACAATGGAGTATTGACTGAAGATTGTTTTTATTTCAGCATTACCCTGTCCTTTCCATGGGAGTGGAACAGATCTGAACCCAACCACAGAGGCACTGGCTTCCTGTCATTACACCCCATGAAGTCATGTAGTGACACATTACCACGGGCGATCCACGTATATCGCATATGCACACACAAACCAGATATTCACAAACACAAGCACACATGATGAACACAGGCAAAACCACCAGATTCCTGATTCAGGGTCAGAACTGCCTTTGGTGAGGACTTTGGTCAAAACCCATTCTGGACTTGTGTTGTGTGCGTACGTCTGTCCCCAAACTGTATATTTCAAGTAGAAACCACTGCATACCCAGAGAATTACATCATTTGTGTCTCAGAGACAGACCCACACTGAAAGTTTTAACCAATAAAGTTGAAATGACCGCTTCAGCCTCAGACATAAGCACACAGTAAAAATTACTAAAATATCACATAAGTGGAGGAAATACAAACACATACAAATGAAGGATACTAAAAAATACAAACTAAATGCCTATAAAGGAAACACTAATTACATCAAGTCTACGAGTGATAACTTGATTACAAAGTAATTTTGTTTTCCACCTACACTGGTGGACTTGCTCCCTGCTCAAGAACAAAATCCAGATTAGAGATGCCTTGGGGTAACTTAGTTTATCCTTGAAATAAGTTCTGTGATAGGATAAGTTTTGTATCAGAATCATCCCAACTGAAACACTTTAGTTGTCGTGTGAAAATTGTGGTAAACCCTTTGCACTTACCAAGAAGTCAGTCAATAGATTTGGTTAATTCACAAATGTGACAACTCTAATCCAGTCCTCCTGTCATCGAACTCCTATGGACAAATATTTGACAGACATACAAAAAATGACTCTTCTCTTATGTTGTATATGTGAAGATGTGAACTGAACCTGATATTTAGACCATGGAGCTTGCTAAACATGCTAGCATGTCATGTGCTACACATACAATTACTGTAGTTGAATGTCCAATAAATAATCATAATAAATAATTGTTAATCATTTTGAACCAACATGTTTTGCTATTTTCATTTTCTTATCTTTAATTTTTTGTCATATTTTCACTTCTCCTTACGCAGTCCAAAGTTGCAAGTGCTCTCTTTTTGAAAAATGCCAAATAAATACCCTGCCTTTCAATGTGAAAGCAGACGTTCACATATAAACATAAGTATTGTATGTACTGCATACAGTTCAGGGTACACACTTTCTGGGATATCGGGATAAGACAAATTATACACCAAAAACTACCACACACAGGAAACAATGGTATAGTGAGAGTCATAAAGGGAGATTTATGGAAGGTAAATCAGTGATTTGGATTAAAAAACAACAACAAAAAACAGTGGCCAACCCTAACCCTGAAGTAATAAAAAAACTGAATGATGATTGAAATAAATTTTTGGCTCGATCATCTCTTTGTACACCACTGTAAGATTATGATTTTCAACAAAGACACAGTTGTTCTCAAAGTTTTTCTTTACTCCCCTACACATTTAATTCCTGATAGCAACAGCAAGAACACACATGCAAACTCACACACATTCACTTCAGACAACTGTATAAACGAGGTTGTGTCAGAGTGTGTGTTTTCCCTGCGGCTGTAATGACAGAGTGTGTCAGTGAGGCAAGAGGTTAAGAAAACTGCTCCAATCTGTAAGTGATTTTAGTCCACTGTGAATAGAATACAATAGAATAGAATATTTGAGAGGATCAGTTTGTTTTTCCTCATTGTTGTACATAAGGTTATGTAAGGCAGGTGTAAGGTTTATCAGATGGACAACACCCTAGAACCTCATCCACCACAGATGTTAAAACCAAAACAATGAACCATAGTTAATGGAAAGAACAGAACAGAAGTGGCAAATTCAGTTTTATCAACATTTAATTATAGGCCAATACTAGTGCTACACCTGTCCACATGTAGTTGACAACAATTTTTTTTCTCCCAAACCAAACATTTGAATCACTGATGGAGATTTTTTTCTGAGAGTGCTTTGCAAATATTGAAGAAAAACTACTGAAAAAACATAGAAGAGCTCATGGTGTCCTTCTATAGTGCCAACACAGTGAGCATTTGTTGTCAAGCTTTATTTTGGTGTGGTGCACTGGTTATTCAGGTGTCAGCACAAAGACAGTGTAGAAGGTGACAGCAAGAAAAAATTTATGATTCTATGCGGCCTTTTCTTTTTTTTTTAATTTTGTATATTGATTGTATATTTGACATTTGGCATAGCAGCCATACGGCCTATTTGGACCCTGCATTAAGATCCGATCTGGGCTGTACGATAGCAAGTGATCAGCATTAGATATGTGTGCCATTAGTGTGTATCTCCCAATGCATCACTGAATTCAACTGAATTCAACTGAATTGAATTGGATTGTATCTCCAGATGAGATCTCAGTTTTGGTCTCTGTGTGCACATAAATACTGACATAATCTGGGGCGCAGCAGAATATTGCAATGGTTGATGTCTCCAATGGATCTCTACCACTGCTCCGACTGACTCGGGACACATTGCATTCACACTACCTAAAGAATGCGGTAACCCAGACCACCTTCAAATGTGGTCAAACTCTGCTAAAGTTTCTTTTTTCATGCTTGTGTACTGACTACTGTAATGTTCGAACCTGTGTTTTATTTGCATTCAATGAAACCTTTCACAAACGTAAGCATTTCCTAGTTGGCATAGACAGTAGTGATTTAAATCAGAGGTTGTGCAGAACTGCACAATATTAACCTCTATGTCAAGTCACATGCTTTTGTATGAAGACAAGTCTAAACATGTCCACACTTATACGTACTTATTCAGTGTTATTCTGTTTTCTCTCTCTGAGAAGCTGGCATGTTGTTGAAATCAAGCTAAAGAGGGACGGTTTGTGTGTGTCTTTTTATTTAGTTGTGGAGTCAAACTCTTGTGTACCAACCTTCTAGGCCCCACAACATTGTTGGGTAAAACCTTTCAAGACTTGGTTTTGGGTAAAGGTTACAGTTTGATAAGGGTTAGGGGTTGGGTTAGGCACTTGTATAAATTGGAGGTGTGATTTACAAGCCATTCTATTCTGCCAAATTCTGAGACATCTGAGTCAATGCTTGAATTACTAAAAATTAACCAAATACTACCCAAACCATACTGAGGTACTCATAATATGTGAGCTCAAACTCATAAAGCAGAAAATGGAAACCTTCTATTCTAACCATCCATGACACCGCCCCTAGGTTTCATGAAGAGTGTCACCATCTTGGCCATCTTAGTGGGGACATCTTAGTGCCAGGCTCCAACTAACTCCTGGCTAATTCAAAAATGGGCAAAATGGTGAGGGGTGACAGCCTGTGTAACAATGACCTGTGAAGGTCACAACCTTAATTGCGCATGACTTTAATCTTTGCCTGGTAAACCTCTGGAGGAGGTGCCCAGAGTTTATCCAAACAGGTTGAACGAACCACCTCAGCTGGCCCCTTTTGATGCAAAGGAGCAGCAGCTCTACTCAAATCTCCCTCTGGATGTCTGTCAGATATCCTTACCCTTCAGAGGAACCTCATTTCAGCCTCTTGTAACCATGATGGCATCCCTTCGCTCAGTGCCCACAGTTCACGACAACAATTGAGGGTTGGCATGAAGATAGATTGGTAAATCAACAACAGTCTGATACAGGGCCTGCATTACTGCAGTTGCTGCACCAAACCATCTGACCATCTCTCGCTGCACTTTTCCATCACTTTATCAGCACCCTGAGATACTTGAACATTCCAGGTGCTGACCCTCATCCCAACAGCTTGGCATTCAGCAGCAAACCATCCCACTGTGTGCTGAAGGTCATGGTCTGATGGTCCACATCATGTGCAAAAAGCAAGCAATTCTGCAGTTTCCATCCCAGACACCCTCCTCACCCTTGCTGTGCCTTGAGATCCTGCCCATGGATACCATAAACGGGACAGGGGACAAGGGACAACCCTGGCAGAGTCCAATTCCAAATGGAAACATTGACTTTGTGCCAAGGATACACAGCTCTCTAATGTAATTTAAACTGGTGAGTTATTTGATAATGTACAATATACAGTAGTCACTAATAGGCATATCAGCTGTAGTCTCAAACATATATATTTTTATTTATTTATCTATTTATTTTCAGTGCAGGCTAAACAAGTTTATTTCTGCTGGAAAGTCTGACATTTTAACATGGGTATCTGTGAGAATTGGTTTGATTTTGGAGCCAGCATCTAGTGGCCATTCATGGGAACTGGGCTCTTTGTTGCTGTGATTTTCAGGTTGCCATTTAGGTGCTACAGTTCACCAAATTCCTGGTGACACTGACGTTGTATTGACAAATGTGCCAAAGCCTGCCACCTCATCCTCAATAGAAGATTGTCTCTCATGAGTTCCAGTTCATAAAACAAATGTTTTGTGTTTTGTCTCTATGGTACCATAATGTATGTTTTTATTCATGTTAAATTATTGCAGGACTGTAGTCCAGTTGTAGAAATTCAGGAAAATACTGGTAAAACTGTGACAAGATTCTATGGTTCCACCAAATTTCCCCCTGTATTTGTAGGAAGGTGGTTGGCAACAAATGATCACATTCACCTTCTCAATCAAACCTACTTGAACCAACCAAAATTACTTCATTTAATCCAGATTATTATGAAAATTCTTGATTGACGATTGACGCCATGTTGCCACTCCCAATATCACTTTACAATCCTCACCCGTCCCAGTCATTGCAAGTAATAGACGACTACACAACCTGTTTCATTAAACCTCCCTGCCCTTCCCACCAGAAACATCCCACAGTCCACCAGTCAACCTTCTACCTTCAATATGGTACTTTAAAATGTTCACTCTCTGTCGAACAATCCTTTTATCATTGACGATCTGATTTTAGATAACAGGATAGGCTGTCTCTTTTTAACTGCAACGTGGCTGAGCACTGATGCACAAGCGACCAGGTCAGAGTCCCATGTGTGGGAGAGCATGAATGCTCCCTCATCGCAATTCATGGTTCTTTCCACCCGCTTCCTGATCTTTATGTCCTCTGTAATCCAGTGCTTGAATTTTTTATTTTCTGATTTTTAAGTGTTTTAATGGCCTTGGGCCTTCTTATCTTATATATGTGTGTAGTATGCATGTGTGTAGTGTGCTGTATGTTGTGCATGTGTTGCTGTATATGTGTGTATGTGCATGAGTATGGGGTTCTAAGTGGTGTTTTTTTTTTTTTTTTAATGTAAAGTGCTTTGTGTTGCATTTTTATGTATGAAAAGTGTTATATAAAATGTGATTTGATTTGATTTGATAAAGGAGTGTTGTAACATGTTACTTTCTTTCTCTGTAGTTAGTCTCTTTTGTACAGAGGAGTTCACGCAGAGTGAACAGTGATCGCTTCTTCAGATGCTTCTTTGTTTCATATTTTAAATTCTGTAGCAGGCTTTATCATCTGTGCAAGAGTGTAAATTCAGAGATACTGTATTAAATATCAGCCACTGGTACTTGCAGCCCAAAAACATCAGCACCAGCCTTCAAAATCCCACAAGAGAGCTGCAGAAACAGTCAAAGTCACAGATCTGTGTCTATTTCCAGGTATTAGCCAAGCCCAAGGCCAGCAGGAATCCACAGCCAGCTGCTGTGGTTTTGGATAAGGTTATATCCTGGAATGGAAAACAGTGATACTGACCGTGACGAAGGCCAGACAGACTTACGTTAAGGGTAACTATTCTTGTCTTCACACTACAGCCACTGTTTTCTCCTGCTTTCTTAGTCTGACCTGGAAACAGGCATCTTTGGTGTACTTTGTCTTCATTGGAGCCAAAGAAGGGTAGACAAAAAAGAAAGCAAGAGGCGAGCCAAAGGGAATCCTCAGCCAGCTGCTGTGGTTTTTGGAGAAGGCTATATGCTGGAATACAACACAGAATATTAGTTGTTACAGAGCCCAGAGAACCTTATATCTAGGACAAGAAAACAAACTTTTATGCCTTCAGGCCAAAATGGAGGCTTGTTCCCAACTTCTCTTACAAAAGACAAGATCTTGGGAATAATTATTGGTAGAGATAAAACATCAAGATTTTACAACTGATTACTGATTATAATTTCCTCCCATGTGCTTCAGTTGGCTACTTTTTTCTAAGACCGCATTGGTGGCCTGCTGCACAGAAGTGTATAAGTGTCTGATATGGGCTTTTATTCCAGGAATTAATCAGCATCAAATCCACAGTGAACTGTCAACAGGTCATAATCTTGGCTTAGTTTAAACTTTGGAATTCAGGATTGTATGTTCTCCTGTTGTACAGCACAATCAGCCACACAGTGAGTGAAAGAAACTGAAGTCATGATTGTTCCCAGCACTAATAGGTGAACTACTGTAGCTACAGAGGTAATGCTTCCTCACTTCTAGTCTATTATGTTTTCAGGACCGGACATTCATTTGATACAAGATAGCAAGTTTGTTAACTGTCACTTCCATTTCTGATACAGGTGCTAGTGTCAAAACTACAATAGTGCTATGAAGCACCTTTTTGGTGATATATAACAAATTCTGGAACATAACAAATAACAAAGCCGTGAAATCTTCATCGCTGAAAGCATACGCTTTAATGTATTATTTCTAAATGTATCGCCATCATGACGTAAGGTATCATAAAGACAAAGCTAAAAAAAAAAAAATCAGAGGAATGAGTCATTATTAAGTAATTGTTAACTTGACATGGCTAACTTGGCATGGCTCATTAACTATGTGCCAGTATATTCATAAAAGAATATTGTTGATGACCACAGGCTAACCATTCACCACTGTGTTCTGTTTGGTGTGTTCGTTAATTTCCCTTTCTCTAAAGTTGAGCATAAAAAAAGAACTAGACCTGCTTTTGTAATTGTTTATCTCACTCTGTGTAACCTCTGTTCTGTATTACGCCTGTCTTAACTTGTTTATATATCTGGAATTGACCAACGAAACAGAAATGACTTTACAATGGTGAATCAAGTAATTCTAACCCATCAAACATAAAGATGGATTTGCACAGTGGCTGACTGTAATTCCACATCTCCCTCTGCTCATTGCTCTGCGTTGCAGCTCCTCAACTAAAAGCTGTCAGAGCAAAGCATCTGCGAGTTACAGATGTGCATTTGATTCCAGGTATTAGTCCTAGCTGACACCTGAGGGACTGCTGCGGGTTTGGACCAGGTTAAATCCCGGAATACAATACATCAATATTAGCCGGGTTGAAGCCCAAAAAGCTGTACAGCTGAAACATAAGATAATTTGATTTGACCACCGGCTCCAGTACATGATAGCTGAGCTGTAGTTACAGACATTCGTTATTTAAAAAATGAATTCAATATAGAGAGAGGTTTTGGGGTTTCTGTCAGATAATGTTTTAGTTTAATATTTGAATCAGTTTTCTTCTCAGAGAAGAATCTATTTGGTTTTGTTGTCTTTGTCACCTTTTCTGGTTTGTCCCATGACAATCCTTTATTCTCTCTTTCTTTTTTCACTCAACCTCTTCTCCTGTCTTCTTTCACTTTTTCTTAATCCCTCTATACTTTCACTTTTCCTTTAAAATTATCTTTGTCTTCCCACTCAGTGGCAGATATAAAAAAATAAAATTAAACCCAAAATGTTGCATGAACTAACAACCGCAATGAGCCTGGTGGCTGTGACATCAATATGGAGATTACTCCTTATTCTGTTGTTGAGTTTTGTGATTAATGATTTGTATTGTCACCGTGATGCCATTAGCTATTGAGCACAACACAACGCTAATATCTACATGCAGCTGTTAATGAAATATGTGTATGTGTGAGAGAGAGATGCGTGCATGCTCACATGTGTGTTATCATCGAGAGAACTTGCCTCTTCTATGGAATGACATCAGTTTGTGGAAGGTGTTGTGGCTGTTGACTTGGTGACTGTTGCTAAGATCATGCCTCATCTGTCAGAGTGTGATACGTGACAGAAATGCCAAGTGTTTGTTAAATAGTGGAAATGCATTAGTGCTTTCTTATATGATGTATATGTTTTTCAACAGTGTACATTATACTGAAAGTATTGTGCAATACAAATAATTGTTTAATTTTAACTTTGTTGTCAGGAAAACCAATGCCACCCCCACATCTATAGGTAAAATACGAAGCTTTAGCCAGCAAATGGTTAGCTTAGCTTAGCCTAGCCTGAAAGCTAATGGACACTGCTTGCCTGGCTCTGTCCAAAGGTTACAAAGTCCATAAAAATGTAAGGTAAAATGTCAGCACGCATGAAGTTTTCCCATTCTTCTCCCTGGCCCCTTCCAGTTTTTGCATATTGGTCCAACTGCTCAACCTATGATGCCATCTCCACCACCCTCCACTCAGCCCTCACACACCTGGACACTAAGGACTCCCACATTAGCATGCTGTTTATAGACTTTAGCTCAGCATTCAAATTCACAGTCATCCCCCTTCAGCTGATCTACAAACTGCACCGACTGGGGCTGCTGGACTTCCTGCCAGGGAGACCACAGACAGTACGGGTCAGCATCAAACACCATCACCCTGAACACGGGAGGTCCCTCAGTGATGTGTTTTGAGCCCCTTCCTTTTCACCCTGCTGACTCATGACTGCACACGACACACAGCTCCAACCTCTTCATCAAAATTGTGGACATGACAAAGGAGATGTTTTGCACATGTCGTAACTGACAGTAAAGGTGACTTCGGCTTGACTTTGACTAAAACAGCCTCAGTCCCATCTAACTTTTGTACTTTAGACTTCTTAATAGACAATACTTGCAAAATTGCTTTTGTCGTCAGTCTTCAGTTAAGGTTTAAGAAGTAAAATTACAGCGTTCTGTATTTAGTGGATGAACTTAGCAGAGGCTTGCACAAAAACTGGAAACAGTTGTTTAACTGCCTCCTTATCTCTGGTTTGTTACTGTGGGTTTTCTGGTCACGTCTATCTTCATGCATTTTATGCCTTTATGTGCCCCATGTTTTTAATTTTAATGCTTGCTGCAAGACTTCTCTTAAAGGGATAATAAAGTGAAATGGTCCATCCAGTACCTCACAACTTCTGTATTTTGAGGACCACACTGTGTGTGTGTGTGTGTGTGTGTGTGTGTGTGTGTGTGTGTGTGTGTGTGTGTGTGTGTGTGTGTGTATGGGATGTGGGTTGTCTTTGCTAAATGTCGCAGCTGAGTGTTAGTGTGATAAAACATCTCTTAGCACGGCAATGACATTTATGACACGTAGTCAACATCACTAATCCATCTGTTCAATGCACACACACACACACACACAAATCTAGGCCTCAGCTTGTCATATTTTTCACACATTTTTCACACACAACCCTCTTGAGCACTTATTCACATAACGGCACAAATGTATTCCCACGTAGGCCTGAACTCTAGCAAACACAATCACAGCTGGCCCTTTGTCACTTAAGTACAGATTGTATTATGCAGAATACGTACTCACATTTTAATACTCACATGCGTACACACACAAACTTGCAGACCGCAGAATGATAATTTGAAAAATACAAAACCAGAAAAATCTTCTCTGCAAGGGACAGATTTTTTTTTCTATCTTTTATCCTCTTTCATTTTTTCTTTTCATTCCTGTTTTCAGTCATAATTAAAAACACCTGGATTGACTCCTCTCTTGTTTTTTTTCCTTCTGCCGTTGCTCTGTGTTCTAAATGTCTCTAGACAATAAGGATTTGGTTGTTCTGCACACTGTGTACTGGTTATTTTTGGTCATTAGCAGGATCTGTTCAGCCAAGTGTACATTAGAGATGGGATTTACGGCTCTTTGAAGGAGGCCGGATTTTGTGGATCCATTCCTTTTAAAGAGCCGTACAAAAGACTGACTCATTTTTGTATCAATTTATTTTTAAGAAGGCTGCCTCTTTTTATCTGGGAAATAATCACTGGAAGGAATGATAAGGTAAGAGGTAAAAGGTGAGAATCATTCAAACTTAGACATCCCACCTATATTCCTAAGTAAATTGGGTAATCCACAATTTACAGCTACGAGTTAATGGAGACCTTAGACTTGTGACTCCTGATTCATTAAGAACATTCGCATCTGAGCATGTGCTGCGGCTCATATGATAATGCACACTTGCAAACAGAAATATAGCAAAAACATAAATAAATTTGATAAATTCTGTATTATAATAATACTTTGGGGCTCCTACAAGTTCCAAGGGGTATTATCTAAAGTAAACATTGTGACTCAAGAAGGTTGACAAGCAGCCATGTAGTGTTATCGTAGAAGTACACAGTGATGCTGAGAGCAGCGCACAAGTATAGATGTTTAGAACAATGTAGGTGAGCTATGCATAGATCTGTGGAATTTGTATATGCCACACTACTCTCCACCATGCATGACATTTTCCCCCCTTTGTAAACAGTAGTATGGATAATTAGTGTCATTGTAGTATACTGGTGGTTACGGGTTGTCAGTCAGCATTTGACGAATGCAGATCTAGTCCTAAGAATTAGGGGGAGATGATATTTTTATTGACCTCCCTATTCAAGAATATTAATTCACTTTTGTGTTTCAAAGTTTACAACTATATCCCTCAGTTTTCTTGCTTTTGGACTGAACTAAGCGCACCAAGAGACATTATAGAAAAAGCTTTCAGAAAGTGGCAATAATCAGTTCTACAGTATGTTCTTTGTGCTATGTCTTTATTGATACACTAGTTAGATTTTCAATATAAATTTACATGATGTTAATATGCACTGACTCATATCTGGTTATATAACATTGTATTGTGTTATTTAGCATCTGGTAACCTTTGGCTGTCCTTCTGAGTCAAGCAGGGGAATCCAAGTCACCGGAGGCAGAAATGGAAAGTGTGTTATATATCACAAATGCCACAGGAACAACCTTGTTTACTTCTGAGTTCCATCAAAGCTCAACCTTTTAGGTCGGTGGCAAAAGGTTTCCTCGGGACGCCCCAACACACACAAAGGATTCACGGACTGTTTTTGAAATGTGCCAGCACAGGCAGAGACAAATTAGATTTTGATTCAATTCATCAACATCATGGCATCTGGATGAAAGATGATGAGACGGAGGGATGAGGGTAGAGAAGGAAAAAGAGGGGAAAGGGAGGACATGGAGGAGTCCCTGAAAGGACTGAGAGCAAAGGGAGAGAAAAAGAGAAAAAAGGACAGATGGAAGACAAAACGCCTTCATGTTTTCTCTCACTTTTTTTTATCACTTCAATTTCTGATCCCAGTGAGTCATTGATGATTTATCCTCTTAATTAATTGCTGCTGTTGCGCCGACAGTCGTGCGATCAAACTGAGGATAAAGTCTCTAACCTCCATGTGACTCGGCCTTGTTCCTGTGTGTTTGTGCAGCTTTTCGTTTCCAAATGTTTGCAAGGAAATGAAAAACCCTGTTTTCACTGCTCCATGTTGCAACTGTTTTCTAACCAACTTCAGGGCTTGGTTGAGGGAAAGGATTACTTCATGTATCCAACACAGATCCAGTCTTTGGGTGTTTTGTGCCTCTCGCTTTAATTTAATGTTGGCCTATTCAGAGTTCAAAGTGATTGTGTTCAGTTAATTACATCAAATAAGATGAGCATTTGATTCCCAGGAGTCTTTGGTCAAAGAATATGGAGATGGGATTCAGAGAGAATGCTGACAAGGATTGTAAATTAAAAGTCAACTGGAGGGAGGCGCACACAGAGGCTGGAAAACAAGAGTATACATGAACAAAAAGATCTTGAGTGCATGGTTCAACAAAACATTACAAAACGCAGAAGACTGTTGCACAAATGAATCTTTAATTTCCTCTTTATGCTTTAGGGCCAGAGAGTACTTTGTTTCAAATGACACTGGAAAAATGCTCCAGGGAAATGTTCTGTAATTTTTCTAATTGATGCCCATAAAATGGCAATCAAGAGTTGATGACTTCAAGAAGCACTTTTGTCAGATCTACGTCACAATAGTTTATTTTTTACTATTTATGACAGAACTTTGATTAGCTCTTAAAGTATGTGGTAGTGGGGTTTATAGAAAATTTGAGCGTTAATTACTTACTAAAGATGACACTTGATACTTGATATTATACATATAATACCTTCTTTTATTCTCCCCTGATTCTTGGATACTACATTAATTCCTTCTGTGCTGTTGGTCTGTGAGCACAGCAGAAGCACTGTAAAATCCAAATTAATGTAAAATCCAATTCTTTCTTATCTTCTATTTTTATCTAAATCTGTTAGCTAGGATACCATGTATTTCTCTTAGGCTATATTTCTAATCTTTTCATCACCTGCAAAATAAAAGTTTCCCCAAACAAAAAATGGGAACCTTGAAAGTAAAAATGTACTTATTGGCAACTATTCCTGCTTTCATCTAAACATGAAAGCAAAGAAATGGTGGTTTTACACTTCAGGGAGGAGATGGTAGTCATATTTTACAGATTCTCTGGACGTTTCCAAAGCCACACATGATTCGTCTTCCAGTGGAGCATTTGTCCGGTCAATCATGGTATGACCACAAATGGATTACTGCATTTATTAAGGATGCAATTTCTTCTCCATTCTTCATTCTTCTGAGGAGGTTGCCTAGCGAGTGCATCCCTGTTAGGGTTCGTCATCATTATCACTGTTTGTTTGGGAAGACACATCAACCCTTTTACTTACTTGGAGATATTTCCCCTTGACTAATAGAACTCTCTATCCATTTATTTAATTTAGTTTTCCATATAAATCTGACAGAAAAAAACTTTTATGTGTCAGCAAAGACTTTCTTTTTTTTGTTTGTCTAATTGTAAGTCTTAAGATCTGAATGGAAATGAGCTCTGCATGGAACTGCTTGGATGAAAGCTTTTCAGTAATTACATTTCCATGTGTCTTGCTTGACTAGCGCAGAGCTGGTTTAATTCTGGTTCAGTTTGAATTAAAGATCCGGACATATACTACCAGCAATGAAGGCCGAGTGTGGCATCTCACGTCTTTTGGAAATCCTGTTCTCCCTTTATATCTTCTTCAAACTATACTTTCCCATCATCGGCTTTTTAAATACTTTGCTTTTCTTTTATCCTTTTAATGTTCTTTTTACATCTTTCATGAATAATAAAAGAAAATCATTTGGGTGTTTTCACAAAGTAGTTGTCATTGGAAGGTCAGGGTTATTCTGGATATTTTAACTACCGACTACAAAGTCCAACTGTGCCATCACCATATGTGTAGACCAAAATCTTGCATATGAACATGAAACAAAGATTCCAGCTAATGGCCACATATGTTTTGTTAGTCTGCATTTATTATTTAAAATAGGAAAGCAAAATAATTACTATTAGCTGGAAGGCTAAGAAGGTAGGAAGAGCTACCAACCATACATGTTGTGGAAATATTTGTAAGTAAGGCCTTCTGTTTGTTCTTTGAATGCTGTTGTTATGTTTAATTTTACCCGGTTCTCTGATCAGTCAATGAAAGTAATCTTTCTCACACACTCCACCACTGGTTCACAGTGATTAAAATAATGCAGACAGAAAAGGACATACTGCCAAATCAAGGGTCACAGACCCTTACCCAGGACAGGACACCAGAAAATGTCCATCTTTAGCGCTTAGTGACTCAACACATTCATTTTCACAATCTTTGCTAATCTTCTATGATAATCATCTGTACTTCTGTCCACTTTGTACTTTTTTCTTTCACTTTCGGTCCTTTCATTCTCACTCAGTGACTTATAAAAGGCCTCTTTGTGAATGCTTGTTGACATTTAAATAGTATCAGTCATGTGAATTAGTTCTTGGACGCAAACTGAATGTCCACTCGAGCTTAGTCCAGGCCTGCACGAGGCTTCCAGCATTCTCTGTATGTGTGTCTGTGAGCATTTCCATTGAGTGTGTGTATATGTGTGTGCGAATATGTGTATGTGTGTGTGTGAGTGTGTGTACTTGTATAACTATCTTTCTGAGGACGAATTTAAGTTTTACACCACTAGATTGAGGACATTTGTGCAAAGTGAGGACATTTTGATCGGTCCTCACTCAGGAGGCTGTTTGTGGGTTAAACTCAGTTTTAGGGTAAAAGTTCGGTTAGGGTTAGGCTTAGGGCTAGGGTTAGGGTTAGGCATTTAGTTGAGATGGTTAAGGTTAGGGTAAGGGGCTAGGACATACATTATGCCAATGAGTGTCCTCACAGAGAAGCTGGAAGCTGTCAGATAAAGTGGGTTAACATATAAGAGTGTGTGCGTGTGTGTGTGTGTGTGTGGAGACGGATGAACTTGTCTAAATCTTGTCAGTATTCCTTTGAAAACGGTGAAATTAAAGGCACACAAACACTCACACGCTCTCCTGTCTAAATTACAGTGGACTGTTTTATTTTTCTGTAAGCACACTAAGAAACTGAAAGTTTTAATCACAATCATTATCTATCATCTTATGTTGTGTATTTCCCCTTTTATCCCTTTATATAGGTTTTATTTAGATTTTAAAAAGTCTGCTATATTTAGACTTTTATTGACATTTAATGTC
Source organism: Mugil cephalus (assembly GCF_022458985.1). NCBI lineage: Eukaryota > Metazoa > Chordata > Actinopteri > Mugiliformes > Mugilidae > Mugil > Mugil cephalus. The sequence goes on along the minus strand of NC_061770.1, from coordinate 52,034,141 downwards.
TAGGGGACTACAAGTGTCACTCTGAATGCCAATACACTCATTATGTATGTCATTGCATTGGTTGAGAATTTGGAGGCTTATATTTGTTTTCAAAGTTATAGTCTGTTTTATCTATTGGTGTAGCTTTTTCTTTAGCTTTATACAGGTTGTGGGCATATCAGATTTGTTTCTCAAATCAGGTCTTTTGGACACATTTAAAGTACTGCGAGACATAGACACTGTAACCTCCTCATGGCTTGAAAAGAACAGCAAGTGCACGTCAGCTACAAAGCTAGGTTATGCATATGCTCTGCACTGTTGTAGCTACACTGCTACAGAGTCAAATTGATGCAGAAGCCTAAACTGCCTATCAGTAACATCTACAAAAATGCCAGATCTGAACATTTCCCAGAAGAACATTGCATTATCACGAGATGGTCAATGATATTTACTTCTCCTGTCAGTCGTTCTGATGTTGTGACTAATCAGTGTATATATTGAGTACCTGGCATCCAGTGGTTATATGCAACACAAAGGGTAAACGCAGATTTTATTTTAAATCAGTTAAGTTGAGTTTTCCGTAAAATGCCTGGATGTTTTGACTGGTGTGTAATGAGCTTTACTGCCTCACCGTGTTAGTATTATACAGTCTAGTTTGTTGAAATACTGTGAGTGAGACTATTTATCTTCTCTCTTGTTCAGTATTTCTTTCTCTTTTCCTTTTTCTGTTTTCTGTCTCATGTATTAAATGGGCCTTTGTTCTAACAAATGTGTCATCAGCCTCCTTAAACATTTAACATACTTGCCCCCTGTCATACACACACAACTCCTAGCTTTGTGTTTTGAATACCCCCTCCTCTCCTTGTCATCTTGCAATAATTAGCGTAAATTGGAAACTTGCATTGTCAGGGTTTGTTCTCGCGCGTGGCTTCCAACTTTCAGGTCATACCCTCGTTGACGCTTTCATTTTCTCACTGTCACTGTCATTCTATCTTTCAGTCGTTTATTTAACTTTCATTTCCCCTATGCTTTTTTTGGCACATAATACAAGAGCACAAAGAGCAAATTCTGCTCCATCTACAAATTGTAAACAGATTTTCATAGAAGCCGTGATGGTGTGACATTACCAGTAACCAGTGATTTGGTAATGTACCATTCAGGGAGCCCTGAAACCGCTGTCTCAGCTTTAGATGGATGCCTAGCTACCAGCTAATCTCAAACATTTGGACAAGGACAAACTGTAAAAAAAAAAAAAAAATCTATTTTACATTATGTTAATACAGCTTAACAAAATGTTACATTTAATAAAAATCTGGACAATTTAAAGTCTTCCAAATCATCTATAACCATGACAGAATCCCTTTGTTGTTGAGCTGTTGTTAATGTCTCTTACCTTAAAGTGTGAAAACATTTCAGTGAGCTTGAATGTTGTTAAAGTTCCTTCAGACTTGGCCCATTTTTGCCAGCGTAGCCTGCATTGGTTTTATTGTTAGATATCTAAAGCTCCATGGGCACAGGTCTCATAGGCACACAATCAGGCCTCCAAATCCAAGCTTAGAAAAAGATATAGTCAGACAAAAAGAGCTCTAAAGGGGATGTCCAAATGGACAACGCCGTGACTTGTTCCACAATAAGTCACACCATTCACATGGTTGGACAACAGTTCAAAGGAGGACCTGGAAATGAGCCATCAGATCTGGCTGGTGCCTGTTAAAAGCACTTCATCTGAAGGAACCTTAAGAATGATGGATCATACTGGCATTGTATCTGTGGAACCCTGAAGCCCTTCTCTGGAGAAATACTCACTTTAGTCAATACTTGGAACTGATATAGCTTTGTGATTTTGGGTTAAGTTCATCATCTAAAATCCGGTACAAATAACAATGGATCCCCGGCCTCCTCAGTTTCCTTTCCTTTTGCTGGTTTGGTTTTCTGTCCAGAAAACCTATTTCCAGAATCACATTTAAATAAATGAATAAATAAATAAAAAACAGAGAACACTCAATTATGCTGCCTCCCTAGGCACAGATATGTATAAGAACTGGCTCCAGGACACAAAACTTGCACACATGCAGTGGTGTTTTACTTCCCACTGCCTGTGGAAAATAAATGTTGGAAGGTTCTCTCTATAAACATACATAGATTACAAAATGATAAAACTGACTAATATATGAGGAAAACCAGTGACTGGCTAAGTAGAACAGACCAGTTTACTTTATTGCTGTAAAAACACAGTGAACTGGCACAGTATGGCATGGTGTGGCATATATTGGTGGCAGTATATGCTGCGGCATGACATCAGTATCCAGTTATCTCTGCAACGCTGAAAAATTCAGTTCTACTTGCAATTAGAAAATATGCAGTCTATCGCAACACAGAGATAAACATCTACACTAACACCAATCACCTATCACCAATTAACCTAACAAGCATGTCTTTGGATGGTGGGAGGATGCCGGAGTACTTGAAGAGAACTTACGCAGACAAGGAAGAACATGCAAATTCCACACAGAAAGGCATGGATTCAAACTGGACCTTGTTGCTGTGATGCATTAGTGCTAACCACCATATCACTGTACCGTATTACGGGGATTTGTGGCACTCATGCTGTGAAGGGTGCAATATAAATAAGGATTTACTTACTTAATTTTACTCACTTTTCATTTTTCTAGTTGTGTATTTTTTATTTACGTGCCACATTATGAATGTCTTATTGGAGCATATACTTCACAGTGTGTCACTGTCATTCACATATTTGTTGTGGAGTCATGTCTCTCTGTCAAAAGACTTTCCAAAAGAAATTCTTGTAAAGTTCAAATTCTGATATTGTTTTAAGATGTGTTTGGACTTATCCACATTTCAGAAGTCTGTGGTCACTGTAATTGTGCCACAAAAAGTCACATGCATTTGTACTTTCCTACTGTGAAACATCAGCGTACGTTTAAAATTGAGGAGATAGAATCACAGCATTTCTCTTTACTTATGTTTTCGATTCTAATCCAGTCTTTGTTTGCATCGTTGATAATTGTGGAAAACTTGGAGAGGCCTCACACATACACACAAGTCTCTGGGGAAGGGACCACAGTTTTGTTTGTCTCTACATAGAGACGAGGGAACGTACATTGTTTTCAAACCAGCCGCTCCCACAAATATCTCCCCCTCTAAGCTTGATGGGAGGGAGAGGATGTATTTTATGGGGTGGCAGTGTGTGTGTGTTGGGAGTTATAGGTTGTGTGTGTGTGTGTGTGTGTGTGTGTGTGTGTGTGTGTGTGTGTGTGTGTGTGTGTGTGTGTGTGTGTGTGGTGGTGGTGGTGGTGGGTGGAGGGGCCTGGTTTTTGGTCAAGTTGATGTGTTTGCCATCATCAGAAACCGAGGCACAGCTGTGCTTGGGATCTCTATTTGGCTGTTTATGGTTTTTGTCTTTATGGCTCATTGTCTGTCTTTTCGCTCTTCTCTCCCTCATTGTCTTTCAGAAATCCTCTTGTCCCATTCTGTCTTCTTTAAACTTTAATGTTATCTGCATCACTCACTTCATTAATCTCTGCCTTTGCTTTTGCAGTCTTTAATCTCTACGATGTTCTAAAATGTTGTTGTTGAATTTTGGACTGGGACTTATATGGATCTCCTATGATATCTCTTTTTCCTATTAAGGTTCAATTGAATTCAGTGTACAAATCGTCTCAAGGCACTTTACAAAATCAGTGTCAAACCTGGCTTGAAACCCCCAGAGAAAGCATGAAGGTGGCAGTAGCAAGGAAAAACTCTGTCAGAGACCCTAAACCAACACAAAAGAATTACCAGTTACAAAGACGGGCTGTGTCATCATAGTTTTACGTAATTAGTGCCAATCTGAAATGTAATTAACGGCCTTACAGTCGACATCTCCAACCATGAGTTCAGTTTTTCAATGCATCATCTACCACCAGTCTGTTTATTTCTACACATCCATGCACATGATGTTGACATTGTTTAAATTTTTGGAGAATAAAAAATCTGATTCCATATCTAGATCATAAGTGAGCCACGTTGGACACCAGGACAGGATTTTAGGTACACTGCCTAACCAAAAAAAGAGAGCCACACACTCTAATATTTGGTTGGACCACCTTTAGTTTTGTGGTGTGGTTTCTGTAAGCTTTTGTAATGTCACAAGATTTATTTCCATCCAGTGCTGCATTAATTTTACTAAGATCTTTTATTGATGATGGGAGAGTCTGACCACTGAACAAAACCTTCTCCAGCACATCCATAAGATTCTCAATAGGGTTAAGGTCTGGACTTTGTGGTGACCAATCCATGTGTGAAAATAACGTCTCATGCTCCCTGAACCACTCTTTCGCAATTTCATATGAATCCTGGTATTTTCATCTTGGAATATGCCCATGTCATCAGAGAAGAAAAAAATCCATTCATGTAATAACCTGATCATTCAGTATATTCAGGTTGTCAGCTGACCTCATTCTTTGGGCATAATGTTGCTGAACCTACCTGACCAGCTGCAGCAACCCCAGATCATAGCACTGCCCCCACAGGCTTGTACAGTAGACATTAGGCATAATGGGTACATCACTTCATCTGCCTCTCTTATTACCCTGATGCTCCCATCACTGTGGAACATGGCAAATCTAGACTCATCAGACCATATGCCAACCTCATGAATCTTCCATTGCTCCAGAAACCAATCTTTATGCTCTCTAGCAAATTGAAGCCTTTTTTAGGGTGGTTAGCGTCTCTGATTAATGGTTTTCTTAAGGCTACACAGCAGTTCAGTCCCAATTCATTGAGATCTGCATTGTACGTGGAAATGCTCTGACTTTCATTATTAAACATAACCCTGAGTTCTACTGTTATTTTTATGTGATCACAGATTACGATCAGTCAGTATTTTTTTCCCCGACCACATTTCTTCCTTGAAGACGATGGGTCCTCACTATCCTTCCAGTTTTTAATAATGCATTGGACAGTAATTATTAACCCAATTCCAGTAGTTTCTGCTTCAATCTCCTTAGATTTTCCTCTGCTTGATGCATTCCATTGATTTGACCCTTTTCAAACAGACTAACATCTTTTCACATGATGTGTCTTTCCACACGGTTGTTTAAGAAATGAGGAGCTACTCATTCCATCAGCTGGAGTTAAATAGTTTGTTTCCAGCTGAAAAATATTGCTGTTAATATCCATTGTAGTAATCACAATAATAGTTATGCTTGTGTTTACTAAATGCTGGGGAATGCCCAGGGCAACCTCCAGTTCAGCACCCTGGACAGCGTTTAGGACATCAACTGAACATTTTAGAAATCACTCGGAAGAAACCCCAAAAAACACAATGGACTGATCAAAGGAAACTCTAGAACTTCCCTGCGTTGCAGAATTTTATTCAGTTAAAACAAAAATCCATGTAATGTATTTGAACTCAGTCAGTCATTGCCTATGACGTTCATTATGTAAATGTGTTGATTTGATTGGTTGTTGATACATTTATCCTACAGAGGGCAGTAATATGGTAATAAAGCCAAACTGCCAGAAAGAAGAAGGCGAAGTGTTTGCACACTTACTAAAATTGAAACTACTCCCAGCTATAGCTGAGTTGTTTGGAATATTTGGACTATTATAGTGAGATTTGTCTGATGGTTGGCTGGTAGTCAGAGGCTTGGATTTGTGTTCTTATCGATTGCTTTTTGGCTAAACTCAACAAGCCAGATGGTCTGTGTTTCTCAGCAGCTATAACTTCACCCTCTCCTACTGCACTGGTTCCAAAAACATGAAACCGGATGGCCTCTCCCGTGGTTGGAGCTGCCACTTGAGGGAAAGAGACTGTTGTCCAAGATGCCCTCCTGATTCATCCTGACCCCAATGAGTGTCTCTTAAACTAGCTCTTTATTCCCCAACACCCCTGTTCTTGTGTTATCCAGTGATCACACCTCCAAGCTCAAACACACACACCCTTCAACGATAATTTTGGTGGCACAGTCTAGCCCAGGATGTTCTGGAATTTCTTAATGTCTGCTCTGTCTTCGCCAGTGACAAAGCTACTAATCATCCTACAGGTGGTTTGTTATACCCCTTTCCAATTCTTAGTCACCCATGGTTACATATTTATATTAATTTTGTTTCCGGTTTTCTTTCATCTAGTGGTTACACCACTGTACTCACCATTGTTGCTTGATTTGGTTGAAGCGTGTTCACTTTTTCCCTATCCTGAAATATTCTTCTGCTCAGGAAACTGCTGGCCATCTTGTGACTTATGTCTTCTGCCTTTCCTGTGGACATTGTTTCTGATCGTGGGCCCCAGTTCACTTCTCAAGCCTGGTGATCCTTCTGCAAAGCATTAGGAGCTACAACTAACCTGATTTCTGCGTACCATGCACTCGGCCAGACAGAACAATACAGGCATGACCTAGACACAGTTCTCTGGTGGGTTTCAGCTAGATCCTGGAGCTCCTGGAACTTTCTTGTAGACCATTGGATGGAAAAATCAATAAGCAGGAGAGGGTTAGCTCAGCAGCCCACAACAATTCATAAAACCACAACGTGTTGTGGATTAAACAAGAACTCACCTGTTAGACTGGTATTTTTTTTCTACAGATCGACGGTGCCAGGCCAAACTTTTCCGGTCTTAATGCTAAGCTGTTACACAATTACACAATGTATGGATATGAGAGTAAAGGATCTCAAACAAATTGGAGCTGTATTTTCTTTAAATGTTAAATGAGAAATTGCTTTGTTCACCCGTATCAACATGAGAAAAAATGCCTCACTACAGTTGTACTGTATTAGCTAATGGCAGTTAAACAACATTATCTAACTACTTCCTTCTCATTGCTCAGGTTCAATTCAAGTTGTGTCTCTGCTCAGTTTGTGTTGGCAAAGATACTCGAGGCAGCACAAATGTAGAAAAATAAATTATGAACTCAATGACAAGCTTTCAGCACTTGGCAGTGTTAAGATCTCCAACACTGCCTGAAATCGATGGGAATCGCCAAGCTTCATGTGTTAAAGAGTCCAAATTGAATTTAAAAAAATGTACTTGGCCACTGATAATTTACCTGGGCGGGCCGCCCGGATATTAGTGCTGTATGGGAAATGAAACGTTGATAATTGAAGTCTACAAATGTCAGCAAGTGACACACTTACATGTGAGTGGCTGGGATTAGTATTGTTGCAGGGTATTGAGTGAACAACAACTGACGTGAAAAGATAGTTTGAATGTTACTGTGGAGGATTTTTTCTTCCAATAGAGTTTTGCAATGTTGATATAAAATCCGTCAATGTGGAAAAACTGCTGGGTGCTAAAAATGAAGTAGTGAAGATGGTGAAATGACTGAATCTGACATTGGTACAAAGGAGAATAGACAAGGAGTTTAAAAGGAATGTGAGAATCGAAAAAACAAAAAGATGGGAAAGAAAGAGAAGGAATGAAAGAGAAAAAAAACAAAAAACAAGAGGAGTTGTGTATCAGATTTGTGCTTTAGCCCTGCCAGCTAACCCCCTTATCAACCTATTAACATCTAAATTGTTGAGGAAAACTCCATTTCTTTATCAGAGCCATCATGAACACACATGGACTATTTTGACTACGCTTGCCCTCCGGTCTTTGGGCTTCTTATCTGCTTTCACGAAGGAACAATAGCTTCTTTCAGCCGTCAGCCCTCCCTGTCTGTCCAACTCTCTCCTCCTCCTCTCATCTTCCTCAGCCTCTCTCCATCCCCGGAATGCAGATTTCCGACCACAGGGTTTGAAGTCGGGCTGGAGGGGAGCTAATTATTATGGAAAAGAGAACAAGACACAGAGGGAGGGAGGAAAAAGAGATAGAGAGCAAGCAGACAAACAAATGCTGAGAGGGAGACGAGAAGAAGAGCAGCACTGTTGTTAATTAACGGACAAAAAATTAGTTTGCTTCCCATGCTTCTTTCTTTCAAGTGTTGGGGAGCAGCTGTGTCATGTGTGAAACAGTTTGGGTTCTCATCCACCTGTAGTGGTACATGTCTTCATGAAGGGAAAGTTTTGACATCAGGAATTAGTTAGAACCCCTACCATAGGACCCTTATTGAGTTTTGGTTAAAAATGACATGATTAAAATACAGAAAGATTATGACTTGGACTACAACAGACTGGAGGGAAAAAACATGACCACACAGTTCACCAAGAAGTGGACAAATTCTGGAATGGTTTGTTTGCAACAGGTACATGTGCCCTCCAACTGAATACTGAACTAACAGATGTAATGTACTCAAGGTCTTGCATTAGAAAATAAAAGTTGTTCCCCCTCGATGTATCTACACGCAAGAACTTCAAAAGGATAGATGTGTAATTGATGTCACAGGAAGTTACATCATTTTAATCAGCAGCATCTCTGCTTTCATATGACTCCTCGTTTCTGTGGCCTGAAGTGAGTGTCTTGAAGTGATGAGGTTAGTAGAAGCGCCAAAGGAGACATTCGCTATATTCATGTTTTTGTTACATCCCCATACCATTGCTTGGAGTTCTATTTGTGTTTTGTTTAGGTGGCAATGCCTGATAGAGGCTTTTGGATGAGTTTCTCCACATCATTTTGGTGTATACATGTTCATAATGGTGTATGCTGTCATGCGTTTAGATTGTCTATAGGGCACGTATCCCACTCAGCCCCCTGTATGGGGGCGCTTGGGTTGAAGTTAGGGTTAGGGTTAGGTTTGCTAGCTAAGCTCAGTTGTGATTCAAGAGTTACTAGTTGGTACAACTTGCATATGGCTTTGCTTTTTGAATCTAGTCAGCTTTCAGACCTGAGACCTTCTCAGAGTTGGAGCTTCTCCTTTTGGATCTCCCTTACATGATTCTTCTGGTTGCCTCAAGAGATTTACTGTTCAAAACCAGGCTTGTGAGACCACAGCAAGATTTCTAATGAAAGGATGCAGGAAATGGTATATAACATTAAAAACAAACAAACACAAAAAAAGGGATCCAAGAATTTTATGAATCAATATCAAATCATGATTGATTTGACGGAAAATCATTTTTTATACTAGTCCTGATAACCATGCCGTCACATCAGGTACAGGTCTTAAAGGGTTAAGAAACAGTCACTAGATTTCTTGATCATTGTCTCTGAAGGTTCTGAGTCATGCAGGTCGTGGTATATCCAAAAAGCATATTAAAAAGCAACTAGACTTGTTTTGAGTGTTTTTCTCCAAAATTCAACAACTCCAGTTACTTTTTTAAATATAAATTGTTTTCTATGATTTGTATAATTTTTTTTATGACAGTAGTTAAGATATTACAGTGAAGATTAAACCAATGGACAGAGCGACTCATAAAGATCATCAGAATGCTGCTTGTTTAAAACAACATCAAAATTAGGTCTGTAAAAGAACATGATGTCATCTGCCATTAGAAGCCAGGTAACTCACTGGAAACTTTGAGCTTAATATACCTCAATATAGCTAAATATAGCTCAAAGCTTTTGCAAAGCATGAGCAAACACTTACTGCAACCATTGTACCAAATAGTGCTGTAGTGGTACGAATGAGCTAAACACAGTAATCCTGGAAAATTTTAACATGGATATGTAATATTTCTTCAGCCTGATCAAGCATTCTGACCATAGATCACAGATTAAGTGTTTCCATGGACACTAAAAGGGTGGCACTGTTGATACTGATGCCTCACAGCAAGAAGTTTCCATTTGCCAACTGGGCCCGTTCTATGTGTTGGAGTTTAGATGTTCTGAACTTGTGTGGGTTTTCTTCAGGTTCTCCAGCTTCCTCTTTTTGACAAAATGATTTTAAAAGAAGAGGGCATTTATTCCCAGTTTCATGGACCACACTGAATTTTTTCAAAAGAAGAAGATGACCAAGATGTTTCCTTGTTTCCAACATTAAATTTTCAGAAATGGTGTATCTGTCTCTCCTACGCCTCAAGGAGCAAACCTGCTCACAAAGAATGGGTTTATTCCAACCAGAGAGAAACAATCAGATCAACTGTTTTAGGTTATCATGGCAATACAGGCAATGAAAGACGGACAGAATTCGCTCTTCTGATTATTAGGCAACATGGTTGGAAGATTTTTGTAATATGAGCCTGGTGTATTCTTCCCTTGTTGCTCTCAGAGGACACTTCAATACTCTGTGGAGATAACCTCAGATTACTTGATGGTTAAAAGCTCTGAATATTTTAACAACTTTAGATCAATCACATTACATCAGTATAAAAAATATACCAGAAATCTCTTCCTGTGTTTTTCTTTTTCCACAAGTCCTCTTTTTCTTGCTCTTTTTTCACTTCATTCTTACTGCCTTCTGGACGTTTATCTTTTTTCCATAATTATGTGTTTTCCTTCTTTAACTCATTTCACATTGAACTTCTCTTGTCGTGTTCTCATGAATCCTTTTTCATTTATTTCTTGTGTTATCAGGAAACAAAAATAAAGGTTTATTTTTGTTTCCTGTATTCTGCCAATATGTATACTGTTGCAAACTGCAACATTGCATTCTTTATTCTCACTTCTCTCTCTGCCCACCTGCAATTTTAAGTTTTTCTAAAATCATTAAGAAGTTATCTTTGATACACAAGAAATGGGACGGTTAAAGCCTTTAGTCTGTATTCATGTTTCTATAAAACCGATCACTTTCATTGATCAGTGCGACCTTCATTTCCCTGGTGATATTTGGCTAGTAAAACAATATGAGGTTCAGCTTTCCCTTATCAACTACTCTATTGATTACAAATACATTTGGTTCGTCTCTTGTGGTTTAGGGTTACAGTACGATAATGACAAATGGAATTAAGATCACATTTCTTGGTGTGACGTGACAGTACTGAATAAGACATCCGTACATTGATGGTGAGATTGACTCAGCCGTGTCCTCTCTAGTTAATAGATTCAACTGGCAGTCTTTCTATGTTCCCAGCTTATGATTGGTTGCAGAGCACAGCAATATATATAAACATTAATGTCTGTATGCCCACTGGTTCCGTATGTAATTATTGTGATTTGTGGGACTGCTAATGTGAAGTACTAAGAATATGTTTGTTCTACATTTTAGTGCTGAAAGCTAGCTTGCAAGCAACTGTGCTAACAAAACCTGCTGTTTTTTTTTTTTTTTTTGTAGAGTGCTGTGTATGAGCTGCTTCTATCAATCCAATCCATTACTGACCAGTATTGATGCTGTACGTTTCGACTTTCGGATGCTCCATTTTATAATCCAGATTCCAGTGTGTCATATTCTGGTGTGGTGAATGTTTCTTGGTGAAAGCTTGGTAAAAAAAAGAAAAAAAAAAGTTGTAGTTGACACTTCTAAATATTGAGTTAAGTTATCAGCGGAAAGTCCAATTTGTTAATGGGTTTTTGTTGTACCAGCTGTGTTGGTGGTTGGTGGGAAGCTGGTCAGACTCACCAATGTTTGACCCCTTGAGGTGGGTCAGTATGAACCTGAATGCAATGAATACATGCTCACAGTAAAAATGTGCCCCTTAAAAAAACAGACCTTGATTAATTAACCTACAACAGTACAGTATCTGGTTTTTGGTTACTACCTTTCCACTGGAAAAGTCCTGCTTCCAAAACACATCATGCTCTGGAATGTTGGAACCAACCTGAATTCTCCGCGCTCTGTAACCGAACCATTGCATCACTTTTTTAAAGCAAATTTCAAGCTGTTTTAACACCTGTACACTTAGTTTAGAGGGTAAATGATAAAAGTTTGTTATAATGTTGCATTTAATCTTGTTCACAGGACAATAACTTGCCACGCCCTCAACACTCTTTGCTTGGAAGCAGTTTTCTTCTGTGTTCTGAAAGGGGAGCAGCAGCAAGCATGAGCACTGGCATTTATTGTTGTTCCGTGGTTCATGTACCAGAGTTTTGTATTTCAACATCAAGATCAAGCATATAGGCCAGGGGTGTCCAAACGTTATTCACAGAGGGTCATATATGGAAAATTTTATGAAAGGCTGGGCCAAATCTTTTAAACCTTTTCATTATTCATTAATATGGTACATCCACAAGTGACATCACATTTCTTTATAGTACTTTTTAAGTCATTTTCTTGTTGTGGAAACCGAAGAGTTCAGATTTAGGCTCGTAGACCAGAAAAGATCTGATCCTATGTTGGGTGAAAAGCTTATTTTGAATCCAATTTTCGGAATAACTGTGAGATTTCTCAAAACACACACCTCTCATACATGTCATAACTACTGACGAAATGCAAAATATGGAAAATAAATAATCTAACTCAAAGAAATTAATTGTTACTGTCATTGTGTATAAATAAATTGTACCTGGTTTCATCTATGAGTGAGAGCAGCTTCCTAAACCTTTCAGTATCATGAACTACTATTAATAGTAAGGTATTTATAGGTATCAAAACTATTGTGAAATTCAGTCTTAATGGGATCTGTATCTGAACCATGACAAACTGTGTTTTTGGCTTAAGTCCTATTTGGGGGGAAAAAAACAACAACAACAAAAAATAACATTCCACAGTGTTATCTGTAAGTGGTTGAACAGATTTTAATCTTCTCATCTGGGCATGACAGCGCTGTATTGTGTTGATGTTGTTGTGTAGAGCGATTTCATCCAACTGGTTGACATGGAGAATACCTAATGTTCTAAAGGTTTACATCATCTGCCAGTAGGACTGTCATGAAAACAGTAACATGGGAAAATAGTGGGTTTAGATTTGATACGGAAAATTTCGTAAAGTCCTGATACTTGCGTGACATTGTTACACATATGCTGACACCACCTGAAATAACACTTTAGCTTCTTTGGCATTAAACACACAAGTAAATACTTCTGTCTGTTAATGTTCTCAGTTGTCCTAGTCATTGTATATCAAAAGCAATAATGTTACAATAAGGGCAACTGAACTTGGCTTGAGTTTCTTGAAGACATTTCATCCATGTAGCCACTTGAGTTTTAACCTGGAAGCTGGACCAACTAGTCTACAAATCTTTGGTAGTACAAAATTGTTCTGGAGTCATTTTGTGACTGGCAACAACAGATTAATTCTGGCAATTGATTATACTTTGGCAAAGCTAATCAAATCGCTGGGCTTTATGCAGTAATACACAGAGGAGTAATGACATAGTCAGGTGGCTTCTTTTACTTTTCTGTCAAACCATGTGCCTTTGCGTCCTCTTAGTCTGCTTTCAGGACTTGTGTGAAAATCTGCTGATGTTTTAAATAATTTCTGAATCTGGAGCGCAAATCTGAGTGCAAAAACTTTCTAAGCAGTACATTGCAACAAGAGGACAAGGGAAATTCTTTTGATATTTTTTTTAAAATCCTTTTCAAAAATCATATGTACACTTGTACTCTTATTCTTACATGAATTGCGCTGCCAAATGTGAGACGCCTGCTCACAGCCTTTCATGTCAGGTCATATGCGTTTCACATGAAAGTCTGAGAAAGCCTTGAATTGACTTCACACACAGAGCATATACATTTTTTATTCGTTGCTCAAGCTACTGTACTGCATGTGTTGGCTGTGTGTGTGTACACATATTTCTGTCTTTGTAAGACCAAACTGACCATTCAAGGAGTATTTGAGGATTGAGACTTAATTTTAGGATTAGGCCTTGTAGTCGTGATCATTTGGGAATTTATTATGTAATATAGGGTCCTCGCAAGTGTAGAAATCCAAACGTAACTGTGTGTGCCTGTGCTTGTTCTTTGAACTCAGTTTGATTTCTGCACCTGCTAGGCTATAGACAGGTTACAGGTTCACCTGTAGTTCATGAACCTGCTCACACTAACTTGTGGTAATCCCCAGTTTATCTTCCCATCAGTGCTCACGCCTTTTTTTTTCTGCACATTCTTTCACAATTCTCTTTCATTCATTATTGCTTCCTTCTAATTCTCTCTTTTTCTTTTTAACTGTCTCTTTATTGTTATTTTCTTTATTGTGCCAGTAATTCAGGTTATGCAGTTTCCTCCCTCTTTCTTCTTCCTTGTCTTTCTGTTATTTCTCAATGACTCACACCTTTTTTCACTTTCTTTTCTTCCTCCACTGTCAAACTGAGATTAAATAAACAAGGAATTTTAACAGAGCTCCAGTTCATTATGTGAACTTTTAGAGTCAAAGTGAAAGCAGTTTTATCACAACGGAAAAGGGATTTTTAGAGGTCAATTACAGGGCTTTTCCAAAGAAGGTCTGGACACAAAGTGTTATTGCTGATGATTGCTGTCTGGAGAAAGTCCTTCTCTTGCTTACTTTAAAGGTTATGGTTGGGTTTGATGTCGGTGAGTTAGCACAAACCTAAGATGACCATAGTTTTGGCGGTGAGTTGTGCTGCAGTTGGACCCCCGTCAGCAGCTTCTTAGCTAATTTAGGATGTTGAATCCCTTGCAGGGTTTGTCGGTGAAAGACATCACTAAGACTGGTTGTTCAGATTAGAGATCAGAGGACAAGAAGTGAAATATAAGTAACACGATTGAAGACTTATCTGACCTGACATACACAGATAATTTCCTATCAACATGTGAAGAATCTAGAATGTATAAACTGTAGACCCATTGATCAGCATGATTCTGAAGAGACCAGCTCTATACGGCATTTTATAGCTCTTTCTAGCTTCTTAGCCTCCCAGCTAATAGTAGCTCTTCCCATCTACATAGTCTCCTTGTCAATAGCATCCTAGCCTTCCCTAGGGTCTTAACCTCCCACCTAAAAAAATAACTCTTCCCTCTTTTGAATGATGAATGCAGACTACTGCCATCTGTTAGCATGAGTAGTCATTTGCTTTCAGGCTGGATAAGAACTTATTTACCAGCTGGGCATTGGCTAAAGTCTTTGTGATGTGTTCAAGTACAAAAGTTTGGTCCAGACCAAGGAGATGTGAGGTAACTCTGATCTCAGTTTGGGGTGTTGAAACCTTTAGTTTTTGTTTATTAACCCTGATAAACATGATTAAATTTGATTAAACGGTCAATAGAGTGTAAGCATAACCCAGATTTTATGACTTTCTTAAAATTATTGAAATTAAACTAATATGTAACGAGATTCAGTCACATATCTGGCTCTGTACAGATTGTGGAGTGATGGATGACTGAGGGGACACTGGGTAAAGCATTTTCAGATGGGAATTTCTGGCACAAAATACAACATGAATAAATTTGAGAGTGTTTGACATCAAATTGTTTTGCTTTCATTGTTTAATAGGGCAAACTTCCAAATATCTCTGCTCATTTTCTTCAGTATTTATTGTGAAACGAGCATGAATTCTACCGGTGAAGGATGTCAGATCTTTAAATAGTCTGCTCAGGGCACCAGCATTAAGGTGTAATAAATGTTTTCTTTGGAAGCTTGTTTTCCACAAGCTGCAGCAGGAAGTGCAGATATGCATTGGCAGCTGGGGCTTTTGACTTGTTGCAGAGAGTTTAAAAAAGGAATGACAAACCAGGAGCGGTCTACACATGTTTGACAGGCCATCGTGCAGGAAAACCCCACGTTAATGCAAGGAGGAAAATCACACACCTCATACATACCAGAACAAGCTGATTTGCTGACAGAGAGTTCAGCCCACTTGGAAATATTGAGACTTGTGCAATCATGTGCCTTCATAGCCAGAAAAATATAGTCAGTAATAAGGAAAAAAGATTCATAAACGAACATAATTTCATTTTGACTTTATAGTCCCACAAAAGATTTTAATGTTTTGTTTCGCTTTTGTCACAGCTGTGTACATATATTTGATATACATTTGCACCTACTGTTGACAGCCTGATACAAACAGGTGTTTCTGCTTCCTTGTGCAGAAACACTTTCTTTTTGACAAAAACCCTCTTCCATTTACAGGAAATGCAGTATGAGCTAAGATGAAAAAAAAAATAACCTGGATGACGCGCTAAAACGGCAGTTTTGCCCCGGGCTCCACTCACACAACTGAAACTGTTGACACCACCTCATGCATGTAGGGAAAACCCTCCTGGTCCATCATATCAGCAACACAATGTTTGAATAGGCCTAAGAGTGAGTTAAATTTCATAAATTGATTTTGTCATGTGAAAATCCCATCATTGTAAATATACAATACAATAACACAAACACAACAAGAAACTTTTTTTTTTGTACCTAGAAGCCACTGGATCCTTATAAAATGCCTTGATTTCCCTGGTTAGGCACAATAACAACATAGATTTAGGCAAGGGTCTGTAAATTTTAAATACTAGAGACACCACTGACTTTGAGCAACAGTTATCGCCCTGGGCCCTGGTAATGCCAGTCCCCCATAACACAGAGTCAGAGTACTTTCACATATGTTCATACATACAAGAGTCTATGCTGGGATGAAATGGAATTTGTCTGGGTCTAAGTGAAAATATCCCTGTCCACCCTTAAATTTTTACACAGTCTCTAATATTATCATGAAATATTTGTGGGAAAAAAACTTTTTTTGTGTGTTTCAAAAGGTGTGGCAAAAACAGTTTCAATATGTCAGTTCTCAACATTGTCGGCATCAAAGTCAACAAATAAAAGAGAATGTGTTCAAAACTGAAACTGATCACATCATCAAATTAATATTCAGTATTCCTGCCATTAGCACGCAGTAGATGTCTAATCATGGCTGTCATGTTCCCCACGAGCATTTCACACATCATCAAACAAATTTAGCATCACAGTCACTTGAAATTCAGTTTTTATATTCAAATTTGTATTACTTTTATTATATATCCAAAACCTACATGTGAACAAGTGTTTGACCCCATGTTAAAACATAACTTAACCATGTTTATCGCACCTGAGTTCAGTTTCTCTAGCCACACCCAGACCTGATTACTGCCACACCTATTCTCAATCAAGAAATCACTTAAACAGGACCTGTCTGAAAAAGTGAAGCAGACCAAAAGGTCCTCAAAAGCTAGACATCAGGCTGAGATCCAAAGAAATTCAGTATGGAAAACGTTTTAACCCCATTTCTACAGCTTTGGGACACCAGTGAACTACACTGAGAGCCATTATCCAAAAATGAAAATTTGGAACAATGGTGAACCTTCCCAGGACTGACCACTGCTGAGCAAAAGGAAGATAAAAGCTTGTCTCAGTTTTGCCAGAAAAAATCTTGATGATCCCCAAGACTTTTGGTAAAATACTGATGAGACAAAAGTTTTTGGAAGGTGTGCGTCCCATTACATCTGGAGTAAAAGTAACTCCATATTTCAGGAGAGGTTTTGCTGCTTCAGGACCTGGATGACTTGGTAAATGAAACCACAAATTCTGCTGTCTGCCAAAAAATCCTGAAGCAGAATGTTCGACCCTCTGTTCATGGCCTCAAGCTGAAGGAAACCTGGGTTCTGCAGCATTATCCTCCGAATGGCTGAAGAAAAACTAAATGAAGACTTTGGCTAGTCAAAGTCCTTACCTGAATCCTATTGAGATGCTGTGGCATGACCTTAAAATGGATCAAAATTTCTCCACAGCGCTGCAAGAGAATGAGTGCAAGTTATTGCAAATGATTGACTGCACTTGTTGCTGCTAAGGGTGGCCCAACCAGTTATTTGGTTTAGGGGGCAATCCTTCTTTTCACACAGGGTCGTGTAGGTATTTAGGTATTTAAGTTAGTTTGATGATTGAAATATATATATTGAAACATTTAAGAGTGACAAATATGCAAAAGAATATGAAATCTGGAAGGGGGTCAGCACTTTTTCATACCACTGTATATGGGCTTCTGGCTTCTTGGTTGGAAGAACAGTTCACTCAAGTATCAAGGCCAGTGTTTTTAACCCATTGATCCCCCACCTCCATCTTTGTGTCAGTAGTAGTCTGCTTGATACGACAAAGATCACAGATTTTATCTGCTGCTTTTTAGAAAGGCATTGTAGAGTAATTATAGCACTGCAAAGTCCATTGTTTTTTTTTTTTCAATTTGTCCATCCACCACGTCCGCTTTCAGGACTTTGTGAAGGTATAATAATGTCAATAGTAGTCCATTTCAGAGAAAAAATAAAAAGAATGAATGTGCTGTTTATTCGTAACAAATAATGAGTTGACATAATTACAGCACTGCAAAGTCTGTTGTTTTATTGACCTATCTATCCATCACTTCCTTTTTACATGGATTTTGTGGTGGTATAATTGTATTAAAAGTAGTAGGTTTGAGAAAAAAAAATCATGGAATTTATCTGTTGTTCGTGGTTCAAGGGAAGTGAATTGACTTAATTATAGCATCAGAGAGTCCAGTGTTTTGTCAACCCATCCATCCACCACCTCATTTTTACATGGATTTTGCAGTAGTATAATTTTGTTAGTAGTAGTCTGTTTGAGGTGAAAAAGACCAAAGAATTAACAAAGTAAGTGAAAGTGAGTTTATTATAGTGCCGCACAGTCCAGTGTATTTTTGACCCATCCATCCACATAAAGTGGATTTTGCGATTGATGTTGACTCACTTTCTTAGACTAAGAATAATTTGTTCCACCACAAACATTGGATTATTTTTAGCCTTAGTTTCATTTCCACAGAGATAAATATAATTCAATTCAGTTTTATTTATATAGCGCCAATAACAATACAAATTGTCTCAAGACGCTCCACAAAAACCAGCCTGAAGCCTCCAGATCAGCCTGAGGGTGATGGTGGCAGGAAAAGCTCCCTTTTAACAGGAAGAAACCTTGAGCAGAACCCAGCTCATATGGAGGGACCCATCTGCCGAAGGTCAGCCGGGTAGAAACAGAGAAGAGAGAGAGAAAAGAAGAGCAGGAGAAACAAGATAAACAAACTTCTGTCATAGATACATACCTCAAGCTGAAGGAAACATGTAGAATCTAATAATACAACATATGCTGATTTTATGCGACAGTTTGAGAATATAAACTCATTGTGTACACACTGTATGTAGTCGCAGCAATATATACATTGTTGCATATTGCCTGATGCTGACAAATATTTGCCATGTTTCCATTCTTAGTTTTGCATGTTAGCCAGATGATGTACTAATTAGTGCTAAATATATAACACAGCAGAGGGTTATGGGAATGTCCTTAGTACAAAATTATTTCAATTTATCTTGAATTTTTTTCTTTTTTTTCCCCACTAAATTTCATTGCAATCAAAGTTTTTTTTCACTTAATACCAAAATATGACTTGACAGTGATACTGTCTAGCTTCTCTATTGTCTTCATCTTTTCATTTAGACACTATGTTAAAACTCTGATTTCCGCTATTTTGACTAAACTGTTCAGAGAGACAGTATTTTGATTAAATTGCTGAGAATCCTGCATGAAGTTTATTATTAATTGGCTTTTTAGCACATGATCCGGTCTTGATATTGATGGTCACTCTTCCGCTTCCAGTGCAGTGTGATTCTGTTGACTCGCTCTATATTCTGTTTGGTTATTGCTTGTTCTTTGTATTTCTGCTGATCCCTTGTGCATGCACCCGAGGGTTCAGCAGTGTGCTTTTGCATCCTGGCTGATGGATAATAACAGTGGTCTAATCCCCTGAATAAGATGGGAATCAGAGCTAAGACAACCCCCCACATTCTCTACCTTCCCCTCTTTCTACAGTCCTCTGCCACCTTCTCTGCCTTGTCTTTGTTTTTCTGTTTCTTAGTAGAAGTGGAACAAAGGTATTGTTCTAGAAGAGACACTGAAGAGAAGAGACACTGACAGCATTTCAATATTTTGTCTTTCAGAATCCATATTTTGTTTTCTTGTACCCTCCCTGTTCTATGTTGAAAGTCTCATCTTCCCAGTGTTTTTGTCAGTTTTACTTGATTAACTTTTGTGTCACACCTTTGTCTTGTTTCTCCATTTATTTGAACCCACCCCCACTGTGTATGATTTGCCAGATTGTCTTTGTACCTCAGTGTCTTTGCTTTCCAGCTTTACTCTTGTTTGCCTTTAGTTTTTGACCAGTTTGTTCTTCATTTTTTTTGGATTCTTTGCCTGCTCCCTGGCTGTTTGCATGCCTGAATCTATGTATGTATGATCTCCTGCTTCCAAATGGATTAAAGATTTTGCATTCTGGACTTTGTACCTGAGCTTTGCTTCCTCTTTTTGCACTTGGGTCCACACTCATCGGCCTTCACATTGTCCTTGTTTTCTCAATAATCTTTATTTATGTTTCTGTTTAGCTGTGTAATCACATATATTTCAATCCCTGCTTAAAACAGTACAGCAGTGAAATAATGAACACATGGAGGTCATCAGGTTTAATATATAATAATATTAATTTAATATATAATCTTTATGCCGGAAAGAGAACCTATATAGGATCTTAACAGTATTCTTTCAGTGAGACTTTACAGCTTGTCCCAAAATATGTATCGCCACCTCAAGTCATGCATAACACACAGCTATTTGGGGTTCTGATGCAGTGATATATAGAGATGCATAAGAGACAGCAGCTGTTATAATGTTCTACTGCGCCCCAAATTATGTCTGTGCTTATTTACATGGAAAGGAACTGAGATCACATTTCGAGGGCTGGTTGGGAACATATGCGGAGATGTGTTTTTATGCCACTTCTGACCACAGGTACAATTTAGCCACTTGTGTTTGGATTACTCAAGTCGGATGTTAATGCATGGTCTGAAATGTTGCAAATTTGAAATAAGCCCGAAGGGAAATTTTGAAGTGTATCCATCAACCAAATAAACAAAATGCAAGTGATTTATTTGAATTTTGTTTTGGTGAAGCTGCTTTTGACAAGTACTACCTTATGTTAAAAAGGAACTCCCCTACATTTTTTCCCCTCCTGGGTTGACTGAATGTTTTATTTTTTATTTTTATTTATTTTTTTCTAGTCTGTCTTGTTCTGGTAATTGGGTGCAACAGAAGATTAAAGAAGTTTTATTGATCACAAGATAAATTTTAGAGTTGATAAATGTTGTTAATAGACATTACACTTAGTCCATGATGACAGAGCCTACCACAGTTCATTAAAACCATCTAATCATGTCTATATACCACAACCAACAGGATACAGAGAAACACACAAACACAGTGCACACACATCCTCTATTCCATTGAAGTGGTTCATGTTGGAGTACTTAGTGTGGCAAACAGTCTCTCCTGGCGGCAATACTACAAACAACCGAACTCCTTGTTCTTACCACAAGTAGTGTGTGATTTGGCTGGTGTGTATTGTGTGTATCCAAACTGTTGAGCCAGAGTTTCTTTAACTCATATTTTATATTGTCATATATTATTTACAAAATGTCTCATGCTCTATTGTGTGTGCGTGTGTGTACACCATCAAACCACATCTTTGAAGTGTGTTTAGGTTCTTAAACGTGCACCCACTGAAATAGGTTACTCTCTCATTTTGGTCTCCATTTCTGTCTTCCATCAAGCTGAAGAAAAACTCCCAGCTAACATCGCAGCCACTTTTCCTCTTGATGTTCGCAAACCACTGTGATCTGCTGGCTGGGAAAGAAAAACAGATACGCAGGCATTGAGACGTCAGTCAGTCATTGCGCTGAGAACCTGAACCACATCGCCAGTATCTGTGTGTCCTGACGGGCCTCAGTCACATTGTTAAACTTGCTTTGAAGAGTTCAATGCCAAAATGAATATTCACAACGGAAAACCCAAGGCATTACGAAAACGTTTACCCAATTTAGTTTATTGTGTAGCCATGTGTTGTTTCCCAGTGGCTTTTCAAAATGAGAATCAGCTTCATTGGCTGTGTTTATGCATACGAGGGTATGACTTTGGTTTGCAGTTCCATGCAGTTCCAAGAACAATGTTCAGAAAAGAGCCGCCATTAGTCAGCGCATCAGTAAAGCTGTAGACAACGCGGTTCTAGTGTGATTTGATCAAGTGTGTGGTCTTTTTTAAATGTTGGGGTGCATTTATTTATAAAAGCATCCATCCTGCTGAGGATTTCTTGCCAACAGCCTAAGTATAATGTGTCACAAAGTAGGCATAATAATTGCACACTACATTTTGCATATGAACGTCATGCCTCAGTTAAGTCAACAACCCTAAAACCATAGATCATGTACAACATAAGGAGGAGACTGGACTGGTGGAGGGAGCTGTTGTTGGCAGTGTAGGAAATGGGAAATTAAAACCTCATGCGAAAGACCTTACACAAGAATACGGGGCTCTGCTTGGAGTAAGTTATGATCCATTTATACCATACTTCTGACTGTCAACTGTTAATCAATGGACAAATAGTAATTAAAAGAAATTTCTTGTATAAGAAAGGGATTATTGATTCCTGTCACTCATAGTAGCAAGCAGACTAAAGTTCGGGAACTTTGTCCGTGTACACCTTTATCCTTGGTTTCAAGATTGAATTAAGACTGGACATTTCTAAGATGGACACTATTCATGTTATTGCTCAACAGTGGTGTGTAATGGGTATTTTTTTTTCCGGATGCCAAGTAAGACAAAAAATCTAATCAATATGAAGTAGGGGAGAGAAAAGAGTATGTTGCAGCTTGTATGTCTAATATAACTTGAGCAGCCATTGGCCAGCAAAATAACCGCTGAAGTTTAGTACTACCAGCAATCACTCAGTGCCCACGAAATTCTCCACTTCAAATGTTTGAAAACCTTTCTTCCTCTCTGTACAAAGTTCTAGTTTAGGCTTTGGCCTGCCGTCAGATTTTATCTTGTTGCTGTAGTGGTTTTGTAATTTTTTAATTTTTTTTTTATTAAATCTTCCAAATCTCCACCCTCCATCACTGCACTTGCTAATGCTGCTAATGAAACTTGCTAATCTCCCTTTATTTCATTCAGCGGCTTGATGATGACTATACTGTTTTGATAGGCGTGAGGCCAAAGAGTGGCTGGCTTCCCTTGACACAGTCCTGGCCAATCACAGGTGAGTAGTGTGATGACAGTAGCCTCACGTGATCGGTTCATCATTCTTCTTTTTTTCACCAATGGATGTCAGCTCTGCCTTTCCTCCTTTCAGACAACAGTGTACTATATCGTATTTCACCACTCTTTCACTAGGCAACATTTAGAGGGGCACACATTGTAAAATGCTCAATAATTAGAGAAGAAAAATGATAGGAAGAGATGATAGTGACACAACAGAACAGAATTGCTGAAACTGTTCAAAAGGAGTGTTTTAATTTAATGACAGCCACAAAAACAATAAAACAGAGGAAACGTCTCCTGGACTCCAGGAGAAAACGTTGTTGGATGGATGTGGATGGGTGGGTTGAAAAAACTCTTTAGTGCAGGAGATTGGATATAGTCAAAATAAATAAATAAATTGCAGCCTAAACCTAATAAATGCAGGTTTAAAACTTATATGTTACATATATATCACGTTTGTATGGATCATATTCTGTGTATGTTAGAAAGATCTACAATATATGGCCAATGAATCTGGATGGACACAGTTCTGACATTTTATGTTTTTGTAATATTAAATTGTGATTGTGACAAGTTGGACACATAATTGAACACCTAGATTTTTTGTGTAGACATAATTTACATTAAAACCCAAGGCAAATTCTCAACACAGGAAGTGAGGTGATATAGCGGTTGATAAAGGTACAGAGCAAGTCTGTGTCAGAGTAGCTTCTGGGCTGATGGATGGGTTGACAAAACTTTGACTTTAGTGTAGGAGATTGCAGATTGTTTTCTGTTTAGAGTCCAAAGGTGTTTCTTTTAATCCTTACTCTTTCATAACCTATGTTGTTGTTATTATTATTGTTATCATAATTATGAAGGTCGTTTGTGTGGACACAAATACCAAATCTGTCTCTAAGTCTAATCAATATTTTTGCCTGAACGTTACCAAACACAGTTTAACCAACATATCAGGAGAGATATGTAAATTCTTTAATTGTATCTTCTTAATATTTGGTTCCCTTTCAGTCAGTATTAAAACAATCTAAAGACATGTCAAAGTAAGTTTCATTTATCTCTAGTTTCTCTACAGCCGCTATAGCATCCCATCTCCTCAACAGGACATCAGAGTAAATATTATATATACCCAATGACACTGTAGTATATCACAGTATATATAGTAGATAATTTAAAGAAGATAAATTAAAGAACAAATGGACACATACAGTTATTGTTTTCACTTTATAGTTTATTACAGGAGTACATTTAACAATCACGTAACAAAAGAAGGAAGGAGGAAAGTAGCACAAGACATTCATACAAACTAAATGAACATTTTTTTTCCTGTAAAAAGAAATACAAATATATGTACAGAATGACAGGACAGGTACAGAAACCAACAGGTGAGAGGAAGGGGTAATGTAGTCGCATGGCACTTAAAAAATAAACATACCTCGCAAGTGCTTTCTGTTTTCCATAATTAATATCAAATAAAATGCAGTAATAATAAGTCTGAATAACAAAACAAATAATAATTATTACAGTAATCAAACAACAATATTAACATTTTAAACACTGTTTACAATATAATTGAAATACATAACATTCTAAATACATCCAATATTTACCAAAAACCTTCTCATTTAGGCTAAAAACTCTAACTCTGTAAAAGAATAAAAATAGCATTTCAAATACCTTATAACAACAATATTAATTGTACAATAACATTAATATTAGGTTATTAGTAGATGTAAATAGCTGATTTTCCCCATGGCTTGCTAAAGGAATGAATATTGTACAAATTAATATACACTATAACCTATTAATGCTCTTTTTGTTTCCACAAAATGCAAACATTTTAATCAGCTAAATTATATACTGTACCAGTCAAAAGTGTGGACACACCTTCTCATTCGATTTCATGAGAAGGTGTGTCCAAGCTTTTGACTGGTAGTGTGTGTATATATATATATGGGAAAGAAGTAGCAAATCTCACTCAGTACAATCTGTTGCAATCTAGACTAGACTCTAGACTCTAAACTCTCAAATAGAAAATGTACACAAGAAAAGCAGCAAAATGTATTTTCTTATATATTTTATAATGAAGAAATCAGTGGTGTGGTTGGTAGAAAGAAAGAGTTCAACAGCGCCCTGGCACAGACAGAATCCATCTGGATTGCTATTAGATGACAGGATCCCCCAGTAACAAAGGCCTTCTGGGTGCAACCCTGTGCTGCCCTGAAACCTATTTGGTCCTTCCCTCTCAGGCTTCAGTTCAGAACTTAGAGCTCAGTCTGAGGGTTGTGTAATATTCTAATGTTCCTCGATCAAAGTTCCTTGGAACCCACCCTAATCGTGGAACATACAAGCTCTGATGTGAAGAGTTCTGATTGTGCAATCTCCTCAAGCAATAAACTTCCTTCCACTAATAAAGTTGCTCAAACTATGGGATGATTTTGTGTTTATTCATTTACTTGTGCATTCTTAGTGTTGATTAGAGCAGCAAGACAGAATATCGCCCTTCTATGAAGAGACCAAAATGGCTGCCTCATGGAGACGAGAGGGAAAAACAAAGAAAAAAAAAACAGACTGACAAAGCAACGCTCAAGCAGCATGTGTGTAGGTCTTTCCACCTCTAACTTATATTCGTTTCTCTGTATTCAGCCCAAAAAGTTGCACCACTTTATTAAAGTCACCAAACTCAGAAGCGTAGTTTATGAATGAAAGCATAGGTTCAAAGAAGTTACAGAGCAGTCCTGGACCTTATTACTTGTGACTTGGATTCAGTTGCTTTTCTCGTGGTTGTTTTCTGCCTCAGGCGCCACAATTGCTTCCTTTTGGTGGTAGAAAATGGTTGCAGAAGGTTAAACAACCACAGCTTTTTGTTTATGTGGTCAGAAAGTGTTTCTAAAAGTAATCAGTCCAGCTCTGGAATTACAACAGTTATTGGATAGGGCTTCTATGTACAGGTAACTATCAAAATGCAAGGCTAATGCATTATCTACCACAATATCTCTTCTGCACCTGAGTTTGCTCACCATCAGGAGTAGCGAGGTATGCTATATATGGGCAACATTTTGAGTTAATGCGTACAAGCAAACTGTGGGTTGCAGAAAACAGAGAATTAGTTGTCAAGGGAGTCTAGCATCAAGACAAGACTTTCTTGAGTTTCTTTGACTTCCTCAGTTCCCATTTTTAGGGTGCGTAGTCTGGACCCCCCAAAATGCTTCTTTGAAATGTGAGCACTTTGAGAAACTTTTTGCACATGATGCATGAGTGGACAAAAAAAAGTATGGAGGCAGACAAACAAGTTGCCTTTTTACATTGCTTCAAAATGTCACTGGTCCTGTCTTCTGAAATATCTAGCCAGTATATATCTTATCCATCAGAACTATATCCCTCATTTCTAACTAAAGCCCTTTCATTCATCTTCTGCATTGATGCCTGACCCCAATTTGCAGTGCAGTGTAATTTGTATTTGTTGCATCATTATTCAGCCTGAGGAAATGGTGTAGATCCAATATGGTAAGTCTATCTCTACCACACTCTGCCACCCAATGTACTGTGATCCCTTTTCCCACAACTGTATGCTGGTAAACTTTTTGAATCTTCATGGACCTCTAATGTTAAAAAAGTGACAAGAGCCACCACTGATTTCTGCCACTTAAAATCTTTGTCAAACAAAAGCCAAAAGTTGATTTTGGGTGGCGCCATTAAGTTTATGAATCAGCATAAAATCTGGAACCATCAGTTCATAGAGCCATCTGTTTTACCCTGCTAAACAACTGCATTGGTTCATTGATTTTGATTAAGCACAAGCAAAATCCTGCTTTCTTTCATCCCATACCCTGTTTCATCCAGCTCGTCTCCTTTCCACAACCATCCTACTTTTACTTTCCTACAATTCATCAAAAGTACCACCACACGTCTCTTTCTTCCTTTGTGCACTATCCATATTCTCTTTCAAATTATATTACATAGCTTTTGTACATATGTTTTGTTTGTATATTTCTTAAAAAAAAAAAAAAAGTACACAGAATAGAGCATAATTAGGATTTTTTTTGGCAGCTTCTCCTTTTCTTTTAGGAAAGTCCCGATCATCAACAGCTGTAACAAGAGACGAAGACTTCTGCTTTTCTTTTAGTCTGAAAAGGAACCTCCAACTTGGCAGAACAAATGCTGAGAAGAAAAGATAACTCTGAAAATCCTTCTTTCCTTCCTTTTTTCTCACTTCAACCATTCAACCTGCCCCCCACCCAACTTATCAACCCTCCACCGTTCAAACAGTTGCTCCCAGCAGCTCTTCTGACTTTGCCATGATCTCGTTCTGGTTGGAGTCTAGGCCGTAGAATTTAACTTTCAGCCCATCGACCGGGTGGACCACAGGTACCGTGACCACACGAGGGAACTGCCGAGTGGCAAGCTCGAAGCGGCTCGTGCTTGCCAGCTCAATAGCCAGGATGCGTAGGAAGAGAGTAGCAAGCTGCTTTCCCAGACAGGACCTGACACCTCCACCAAAGGGCAAGTAGTGGAAGCGTCCCTCTTTGTCTTCACCTCGTTCCTGACTGAAGCGGTCCGGGTCGAAGGCCTCCACATCCTTGAAGACAGCGGCAGTGTCGTGAGTGTCCCGAATGCTGTACATCACACTCCAGCCCTTTGGAATCTGTACTCCCTGGAGACAAAAGACAAAGATAACAGTGATAACTTTTCTAAAAGTGAAATCCTAGCTGTAGGCAGATTTCTAAACTTGCTAGAGAGATATAGAGGGATATTAGAAGGGGCCACTCACATCAAGTTCAAAAGTCTGCATGGCAGTCCTGTAGGCCCCTGAAACGGGCGTAAAGAGTCTCAGGACCTCCTTGATCACACAGTCCAGGTACTTCAGGCTCACGATGGTGTCCAGCCTTAGCTCTCCTTCAGGGCAGAGGCAACCATTGTGCAGGAGGCCCCTGGCTCTCAGCTCCTCCCTCAGGCGCTCCAGAATGGCAGGGTGGCGGAGGAGCTGCATGATGAGGGAGGTGCTTGCACTGGCCGTGGTGGCAAAGGCAGCAAAGATCAGCTCTATGGTTGATTCCTGTGGGATGATGAACAGACAGGATGAATTATTCTGTCTGTCTGTCTGCCTAAAGCCCATTCACAAGTTAATGTATTTTAAAAATGAACGCCCATAAGTATAAACCCAACCAAAAATCAAACTCAACCTCACACCTCAAGGTTGCCATTTGTTTCATAACAACTTTGGCCCAACAGTAAATGTCAAAAGCCAGTGCAGAAAAACAGTATGTTGTTTCTAATTCCTGAAAAGTAGCTGTAGTTTGGAAATCTGAAGTTGTTGTCCGATGACAACATTTGGTGTGCCATGCTGGGCCCATTATTAAGGTAGTGGAATAAATAACAGCAAGTTCTGGGCAGCACAACTCTCATTATGAATCTCTCATCTGCATCTATGTGTGTTAAAACACTCCTGAGTCTAATCCTACATGTGTGTGTTGAATACACTGGCAAAGCCTCTGTGACAGGGCAGATCACTGTGTGTGTGTGTGTGTGTGTTTGTGTGTGTGTGTGTGTGTGTGCACGTACGCGTGTGTGTGTGTGTGTGTGTGTGTGTGTGTCTGTCTGTCTGCCTGTTTAAATGTGTGTCAGGGTGTGTGTGTGTGTGTACAGGAGGCCTCTTTCAGACCCCTAGCAGGGGGAGTGTTGACTTATTTTTGGCCCTGGACATAACCCAGAAACCGCAAAGACCGAGCATGAAGCAGACAGAGTTGAGTTTCCACAGAATTCCTCAGAATTACTTTAATAGGTAAATAGAGGGTGTGCGTAACCATGAGAGGGTATGTTTTTTCTGTCTGCCTATGGGCATCAGCTTGCCATCCCTATGTATTTTATAGGTATACTAAAAGTCCCGTGCTTATGATGTGATTTGTTCAAGGAGTTATGATGATTGTGTGGCCAGTCAGCCCAGACAGGTTCCCTTTGGCAGCACTTTACTGCGTAAACAGTAAGTGTTCTGCTGCATTTGAGTCTGACTGGACACATACAGCACAGCATATCAGAGTCAGTGTGTATCTGCATGCTACTACATATGATTGATTGACTTCTTGTGTGCCTGGCTTCTCTCCAGTGTCCGTTTGCTCTCCCTGTCCTCCTACCTAGGTGGTTTTTGTGCATAGGTGTGATACCTTCAGTTCCTGCATGGTGAGCTCGGTGCCGTTCTCTTTGGCGCTCTCCATCAGGACATCCAATGCGTCACTGTAGTCCTTGCCCTGGGAACACAGCGGCTTCTCCCTGATGGCTTTCTCTATGCTTTTCTGGAGGGTGTCTCGTGCACGGATTCCCTGCAAAGACGCACATTTGTACATTAACCAGTTAAATAATGCTTGCTGTTTTTGTTTTTACAGACATTCACAGAAATATTTCATGTCACTGTACTCGTGTTCTTTCTTGCTAAGAATATATTCTCAGATTTTTTTTGTGTGTGAATTAGCCTTAATTAAGAACCTAAAGGTCAGTTTTGGGTTAAGAGAGTGTATACCAGAGGGAAAGTGTAGGGCCTGGTAAGCAAACCTTGGATCTCACATACCTTTCTGTAGCCACTGAACGGCAGGTCTATGGGCAAACTGAAAAGATTGTTAACAAAGTCCTGGAAGGTTGAGAACAGATGCCTCATTTCCTCCTCCGACACCCTGAAGCCCAGCAGCACCCTGACGGCCATGGTGAACGACAATCTCTGGCTTTCCCTGTGGAAAGGCGTCCCATCAGTTACAGCCAATAAACACACTGCGCAAGCAAATGAGGGACCTTTGGGAGTAGCCTGAGATGTGCTTGAAAAACAACAGATTTTTGCAGTACAGCCAGTTTCTAGCTATCAATAAATGTGATTCCCCTCCCAGACCACCAGCACACCTGTAGACGTTGATGGGCTCAGGATTGGAGCTCCACACTCGAAGGCTTTCCTGGATGACCTGCTGGATTTTGGGGAGGTAGGACTCCAACGCCTCATGGCTGAACACTTTGGCAAACACCTGCAGACACAAGGTAAGAGGCAAATAATGTAATTTCAAATGTGACTGCACCTGTCTGCTCGTGACGCAGATAAAAAATCAAGCAGGATTTTCATTATTCAATTCATACATTGTAGGAACTGGCTCATTGACAGAAGACATACAGAAATGGCTTTGAACCAGTGCAGAGGGGACAAAGGCACACAGATTATATACTTTAATCTCCCTATAGTCAGTAGACTTGCACACTCAAACTGTTTCGGCAAATCCTGACTTGAGGGTGTGTGAGCAGATAACAAGAAGAACAAGTTTATTTTGCTGTAATGTTTATATCCATTATATCCACCAAGACATTTACTTTCTTTTTAAAGGTAACTTTAAAACGATCAGCAGTGAACTGTAGATAATATGTGGCCATTTTCAAAGGATAGATCACATACCACTTTCCATTCTTCTCTCTACAATATTTTCTTGTCTTTTAAGTTATTGTGTGTTTATTGGCTATATTTCCATTGTGTAGTCATTCTTACACATTCTCTCTTCAATTCTCTCTTTCTCTCTCTCTTTCCCCCTCCTTCCCTCTTTTACAGAGACTTATACATTTTAGAGGTTTTCCCCTGTAGTCAGCAGAACTAGGATGACAGACAAAAAAAGCAAGGGAGACGAGGGGGCAGAGTTAAGTCTTTCCTGGCTGCTTGTAGTATTTCTTAGGAGGAATCAGTCACCAGTCGTCAGCGTTGTTTGGACAAATAACATTCCATCAGATTTAACTTCCAAAACTACCCTTAAAACAGTCTTGGGAATGATTTAGAAGTGGCGACCACTGGATAAGAAAAGGGGAGAAGAGATCAGACTAGAAAAGGGCTTTTATATAATTTTTAATCACTCACTCAGATTTATTTGGATAAATAACATTCTGGTGTGTTTAACCTTCACGGCTTTCACTGAAACAGCCTCAAACTGGTCTGAATAAAACGGAGAAGAGGAGCGTAACGCTGCTCGTTGGGGTAACTTTTTCAGTGCTGTTTAATTTTACAGTGGTTTCTCCATTTCTTTGGTTCAGTAAATCAGAAATCACAGAAAAGCAACAGCAAGTCCGATGACTGGTACAAATGGTTTGCATTTTCTGGCCAATGCAATGTGACTGGGAGAACATCTGGACAAGAAAAATTTATATTAGAAATTAATACTATTGATTAGTGGCCAGCCAACCCCTTCACGTCACTTTAAGAGTCGCCCAGTTGTTTGGGAAATGACATTTAAGATATGGGTTTAGTTCGCAGTTTAATGCAGAATAAAAGATGAAAGTAGCTACACAAAAAATTAGATCTGTGTATTATCCAACACTCCTTGTAGCTGCTGGAGGTGGTGCAGAGTGCAGTATTAATTAAACAAAAACAGTCTGATGGAAGTGTGGACGGGTCATCGATATCATGGCTCCACTCTCGTAGACTCTGCGGAGACTCTGGCTCCAGACTTGTAAGATGGCGGCACCCGTATGCCTGGGAAAATAGCTGGAGTTTCGCCGCATTGTCCGTATTTATATACGGTCTATGGTCTGGATTGATGATTGATTTTGAAACGCATACATAAAATTATTTTACTGCACGTTTAGAACGTATTTCCAGATGTATCAAACTGGAGGAACATGAAAACAGAGTGTTCCTGCTTCTCCTCATCAAGACGTAATGGAAGCTGAGAGGGAAGAAAGCAGCTTCTAGTGGGATTTGAGCCCAGGCCAGTGAGGGTACATGTGGTTCTTGATTTCAGTGCTTTAGCCACCAAACCATCAGCTAGGCACTTGTACTCCTATTTGTCCTCTACCTCATTTTCCTCATATTTTCCTCTCTCCTCCATTGCCTTCGTCTTTCTCTCTCCTCATTCCACCAAACCCTGCTTCCCTCCCTCCGTTGCTCTCAGAATGAATGAACAATAGTCCACTGAGCTGGTGCTGTGTGCATGAGACTGTGCATGTGTGAATTATGTGTGTGCACCATATGGGTACATATATATATGCTGTGTATGTGTGTGTGTGTGTGTGTGTGTTTTAGGGAGTGGTTAGTACAGATTACAGAGCGCTCTAAGATGTTAGCAGCACTACATTTCCTCTACTGCCGCACCCTGGGCCTGCTGGTCACAGATCGGCTTACATGACCTGCTCTACAGCCCCAACCACAGGAGATTACCCACAGTATCCTTCCACAAAAGAGTATGAGACAAAACACTGGCTGCCATGACTCATTTTGTTCATCTGGAAATGGTGGCCGTTTGTTCCCCAAGAAAGGATCTTTCTAAATCAGTTATTTCAAAGTATGTGAAAATTAACTGGTCGAGTCATTCATTCATTTTACAAGTTTCTTTATCATGAAATTGGGTGGTTTGTTGTTGGATTTAATAACCTTGTTAATCCAGTGACTGGATCTGGAGGAAATCTGCCACAATTAGAAATCTTTGTCTTTCATTATTTATAAAAACACAGTGATTATCCTGTGGGATTTGTTTTCGTTACATTACAATACACTGCTGGGCATATTTCCCATAATAATATGTCCTCAATCTACAGAAACGTGTACTTTGTTTAAGTTGTGATAAAAAGATGAGTTTAGAGTCATTTGTCCATTGTACACTTTTCCAGATCAAGAAATTGGATTTATTGTTTATTTTTGATCGTGTGACGATCGTCTGTTGTATAGAGTACCTCAAAAGCCACTGACTGAAATTGGATGAAATCTGGTGGAATTATAAATCTCCATACTGTCTTCCATTGTCTTTAATAAGACAATGATTGCTCTGTAAGATTTGGTGTAGCTGCATTATAATAGATGGTTATTTTAGGTGCGTACTTCTGCTTTGAAAGTTGTGTTTTTTAGATTTAGATGTTTTGATAATCAGTTTGATAAGCAGTCATTCATTCAGGTTACAGGTTTCTCGTATCTGTTGGTTTATTGGTTGGTTTAAAATGGATGTCTTAATTAGATTCTGATCAGTGCTCAGTCCTTTGATGGTTTCTAGATTACAAATATTTCTATATTCTCATCTGTTGGCTAATGACTTTAAAACACACATGCACAGTCAGACCAAAATATAATTGGGCAAAAAGAATGGTTAAGCCAAAGGCAGTTGTGTAACGCTGTGAATTTAGCCATTTAACCCGTCTGCACTGGATTATGCATAATTGGTCAATTTGTGTGAGCACTGCCTATTCCTATACGCACACACATACACACACCTAAATACAGCCGGAGCAGCCGGGTTGAGCTACTGTAAGACCAGCGAGCCAGTCATTCATTGTGGCAGGCAAACAGACGGTAGGCCAGAAAGGTAACTACAGGTCATTCAAACAGACACACACTTCATATCTCTCTGCATGGTCTGGCTCTCAGTCCAACAGTTTTTTTTATGCAGTGTCACTCTTGGATGTTACACTCAGGACAGAGAGCGTACGTGAGCGTGTTTGTATGTGCGTGTGTGTTCGGGGGGATTGTTCAGCACAACAGTCGTTTTGCTGCACCACAAAAACGTGACTGTCTTCTGTAGCCTGCAGTACAAAAGACACAGGCTTTAGGACACACACACACACGCACACACACATGTCCAACACACACTCCCAGGCCCCTGCACACACACTGATATAGTCAGACACACAGACACAGTTGTCCTAATAACATCCATATGTCTTAAATTATGTGAAAGTGCTGCGAGCTGCTGGTTCCACAGACATGTAAAGACTCCTTTATTCTTTTCTCTGCCCTCTCTCTCTCTCTCTCTCTCTCTTGCTCTCATTTTGCTCCCACCTCTTCCCGTCTCTCCCTGCCCCTTTAACCATCCTTTCTGAAATACTTTTCATCCCTTTCTGTGTTTTCTCTGAATAAAACATGCATGTCCTTTTTGAATGTTAAAAAGCATCGCTGTGTTGTTGAAGTTTAGTGCGTCTGTGCAGATATACTGACAAAATCACAGCAGCAAAATTAATGCTTGAGTTGTATCTTGTATAACATCCAATTCATTATTCTCATCTTCTATAATTGCTTGTCCTATAGAAGAGCTGGAAGCTACCCAGCAGTCATAGGACAGGTTACAGAGAGACAGACAACCATTCACACTCACACTCACACCTATGGTCAATTTAGAATCACCAATGAATCTAACGAGCGTGTCTTCAGATGTTGGGAGGAAGCCAGAGTACCCAGAGAGAACCCACGCAGACACAGGGAGAACATGCAAACACCACACAGAAAGGCCTGAGCTGGACTCAAACCCAGACCTTCTTGCTGGGAGGCATCAGCGCTAACCAATGCCAAATTCAAAGATCTGGTCTTATAGAAGGACATATATATTTTGACTGTCCTGGATGTGTTTCCAGAGGTGGAAACATAGGAAAACAGCATTCATCTCATCTCATCCTCTACTACTGCTTATCCTCACTAGGGTTGCAGGGGTTGCTGGAGCCAATCCCAGCTGGCATCGGTTGAGAGACGGGGTACACCTTGGACAGGTCACCAGCCTATCTGACTGTCCTGGATGCGTTTCCAGAGGTGGAAACGTAGGAAAACAGCATTCAGTGTTGCATTAAACTGCAATTTTGCAGTGTGGTTTCCTAACTTTAGCATTTCTATTCAGAGTTTTAGAAGGAAACATTGTGCTTTTTATTTTTCTCAGTATAATTTCATGCATTTCTCTAGTTTATTATGAGTTTCAGAGGAAAAGGATTGCATTTTTACTCCACCACGTTTACTCAACAGCTTTAGTCTGCAGGTCCAGTGTCAGTTTAGATATAAAACATACATAAGGGAAAAAAAAGGAAAAAAAAAAGGAGAAAAAAAAAAGATATAAAACATACAATAAGCAATGAAAATGAAAGGACTGCTCTTATAGAAGGACATAGAGCATAGAATAAACTACCCAAGTACATTTAAACTGAATGTATTGGAGGTTTTAGAAGTATGAATAGCACCTATTTATTACAGTACTCATAGAATATTACTCCCTCCTCATGCAGAGGATAGTCTGAATGATGACGTACTGCATAAAGTACTTTTTAAATGCAGGACTTTTTCCACAAGTACGTCTTCTTTGAACTATTGTACTTAATTTCTATGGGACTAATTGAATAATTACGGTCTACATTTTCTTCAAAGACAGAAGACCACATCACACTGGAGTAAATAAATAAAAAAGACTAAACGACACTCTTTAAGACTGTAGTATATGTAGAAACTACTTTTGAAATTCACCACAACTCAACATTCATGAATCAAGGGTAGATGTGACCTTTGACACTGACAAAACTCAAGACAAACTGAAAAAGTGGTTTTCACCTCACTTATACTTGACATTGCCCTCTACTGGTGATTAAGAGAAGCACAAGTGACTGACACAATCGCACAGAGACATTGGGGGTGGTAGGAAGGACAGCACCACCTCCAAAATGCTTAGAGGGAAGTGGGAGACTGTGCAAAGAATGGAGAATCCCACAGATTTAGTCCCTCATTAAAGGTTAATCACTTGGTGCGTGGTGTCCACATTTCTCAATATCGCTTTGAGAAGAAGAATATCAGTGTGAGAAGAATCTACCAGCTGAATGTGTTAAGCTGAACTGTTAAACTAAGGCAGAGGTCAGTCTCTGTTTTCCTGCCTGTATGTTCCAAAAGAAAAAAAAAATAACAAGGGGAAAGGAAAATGTAGAGGAAAAAAAAAAAGAGGGGGAAAGCAGTAGAATGAGGAGATCTGGGCTGAGGAATCAGTGAAAAGACCCAGTGAGAGCTGTGTCAGAAAGGTGAAAATAAAGAATTGGCTGCCACTGTCAACAAAGCATACGCTTTAAAAACCTGTTCTTGGATTTAGTCAGTGTTGTTCCATTAAAGGCCACTTTTCCACTGCGGGTCTGATTGGGCTTTCGGACACCGTGTCAGCATGTTTAGGCTTACAGGTTTCTGGAGTCACACAAGGAAGAGAAGCATTGCCTCCTTTTCAGACTAAAAACTTGATTTAAACTGAGGGTGACATAGTGTCTCACCATCTCATCTTGTGTATTATAATCCAGGGTTCAAATCAGAGGAAGCCTTATTTACACTCTAAAAGAACTCTAAATATGGCCAGAGACACATCTGAATGACTACTTCTGTAAAGAGTGATTCAGTCAAAAGTGAAGCTGCCCGGCCTGCTCTACTTGTATGCTCATGTAGATCTCATAGAGCTCAGAAACACCCAATCGTTGAATCAGATACATGATATTTGCAGAAGCAGCAGTGCTAATTGAATGAACCACTTCACACTCTGCAGGTCCTTGATTATGTTTGTTTTTAACAACCAATTTGATGGATTGTGCCTGTTTGCAGCAGAACTACGCATGTTGGATGTTGTTGTTCAGTCGAGGTTGGTGTGTAAGCCCTGGCTGGCCCCATTTGACCCTGCTTGGCTTGTAGTGGAAAACCCGTCCACTGTGGTTCTTTGAGGGAGATGGTTTCCTAGCTTAACATGGGGTTATATGGAAACTGGCTGGCTCTGTCAATTCACCAAAGTCTAATGTGCTGTGTGAAGATTGTTTTTCCGTATGAAAACTGCAAGAAGGGCAGAGAGGCACACATTTAGACACACACACAAAGAAGGGCAGTTCTGGTCCAGTGGGTCAGACAGTGAGCCAGTAGCTGAATCTTTCTCTCTGTTGATGTTAATTCACTTGTTGACTTAGTTTTATTATCCAGTAAAAAGAAGGGAGGGCTGCCAAACACACACCTGCATAAGCCATGAAAACAGCCCAGCTGACCTCTTGCCCTCCTCCTAATCTTTTTCACTGTCTTTTTCTTACTCTTCTACTCATCATGTCACTCTGAAACCATGTGTCCCATTGAAGTACCCTTGAGCAAGACTATATGCCACATGCAAGCTGAATTTGCTAAATACAGGACATCACTGTAAGCAGTGATCTTGACATTCAAGTGCCTTTTGCACCTGTCAGTCACTGAGTGTTGGTGTGATTTGTGGGTTTTCTGTTGGCAGTTTTTTTCCCTCATGACCACTAACAGTCCCTATACTCATTTATTCTTTTCACTACTTTCAAATAAACTCTAGATAGAGTGTTAAACACACACAGGCTAATTTAACTGGTTTGAAGGAACAATCTTTGTAGTAGAATGTTGTTAGGGAGTCTCTCCATTGAGAACTGATTATGCTCTAGCAAAAATCTGCTAGGCCAATCAAATCATCTGGGGCGGGCTTTGTGCAGCAGCGAACAGAGGAGTAACAATGACGTGGTCATTCACGTCACGTGAGCACTGTGAAGGTGAATTACAACATAATAGCTGCAGTCAGGGAAACAAGCTGTGTACAGTCCTTTATCATACCTGATACTGAAGATCCAAAAATCAAAAGGACGAATGAATATTTGTCAAGAATGCCTTAATAAGGTAATAACAGTTAGTGGGACTATCCAGTTGCGTTTTAAGGCAACTTCCATATTCTTATATTTGAGTGTGAGTGAATTTTGTGTTCTCTGTCTTTAGCAATATAAACGTAATGTTTCAATATTTCCTGTCAATACAAATTAATTTAAAAGTGTCTTATCATCCTAATTTAACCTGCAAAATGTCAAAACAGACCTTGGACTGATCTGGTAGAAGAGTCTTGTAAATGTGGGATGTGAACCATGGCCAGAGACTCATGGAATGGAATCTGGAAAGTTGTCCCCTGTCATTGTTACCACAGGTTTCAGCTCCAGCTTTGCCTTTCTTAGCTAACCTTCTCACTCTTCATCTTGTTTGTAGCTCTTTGCAGTAATTGGAAAAAAGCGTACATTCAGAAGTACAGTGAATGATCCCAACCTAGTTTATCTTCCCATGCTCATATAGGCGTCATGGATTTCCATTAATCTTCAGTGTTTTTAGAGAAATAATTTCAGGGATTAACAGTATATCAGGGAAAGTATGTTTTTTTTCTAGAAGCATGCAGGTGCAAATTATCCAATATGACACTTGAGTTTTTTTTTGTTTTATTTTGTTTTTTTTTTGCCTTCTTGCCGAGGTAAACAAAAAGCAGAATTGCAAAGGAACTTCAGCAGCCATGTTTCCCAGTGACTGTAAGCAACTTTAATGACCTTGTATTCTTTCTACGTCTGGCTGAGTGTGTTGAGAGCAGGGCAATGTTCAGGTGTGTGCACATATGCTTTCGTGTACTGCCGTGTGTGTGTGTGTGTGTGTGTGTGTGTGTGTGTGTGTGTGTGTGTGTGTCGGGCCCCCACAGAATGCCCCTCTTTGTGCTGTGTCGGAGGCAGCCTTCCTAATCAGGGGTCATTACATGAGGTTAGTGCGGGGGTCTCCAGGGAGAGGAGAGGGGATCAGAGCTTAGATTATACCCAGCCGACCCCTCGCCGTCCCCGGGCACCGCAGCAACGAAATCTGACCGCACCTCCAAAACCCTCCACAAAAAAAAAAGAAAAGAAAAGAAAAAAAAGAAAACACTTGCCTTCTTTGCAAAAAGAAAATGAGAGACTGATTTACAGGAAGACACAGCAGACTCTGCTTCTTGTTCTTCTTTTTCTGATCCTTTGTGTGTGTGTATTTATCTGTGTGCATGTGCATTAACTGTGTGTGAGACAGAGGAAGGTATGTGCCCTGGGGATAAAGGGGTAATGGGAGGAAGAGGTAAGTGGCTGATTACCTGAAATGGTCCTGGCACAGAAAAGAGAAAGTACGAAAGAGGGAGATAATAGGTAGAATCGGGGAGAAAAGACAGAAATTAAGCAGTGAAGGTAAAAGGAAAAACAGATAATGGAGGACAGTCTCCTCATGTAGATGAGTGGAGGAGAGGTTTGAGTGGTGGAGGGGATGTTCTCACGCTTCAGTAGCCAGAATGCTGCTGATAAGACGGAGCCGACAGGATAACTTTACACTGATATTCTCCTTCTGCTTGAGTGGGTCCTACCTTACCCATTGTGCAGCAGATGACCCCAGAGCTTTTGACAAATGTTTGTGTCTCTGCAGTTTATCTCAGAGCATGAATATTGATAAGTGTGTTTGTACCCCTGCTGTGCTTTAATCGATTAATCTATGTGTTCTCTTCTAAGTAGTCGATTAGCTTTTTTTGAAAACTTTCTTCATTCTTCATCTTGGGTTGATGTTAACTCAGTCTTTTTCTAGAAACAGGTGCAAACTCATCAGTATGAAACTCAAACTCTTGACATCCAGAGTGGAGATTTGTTTGCCCTTATTTAATGGTGGTCATAGAAAGAATTGCAGCATTTCTTGCTTTTTTCTTTAGCTTAGATCTTTGTTGGAGGAAA
The DNA here is from genome assembly GCF_022458985.1 of Mugil cephalus. Classification (NCBI taxonomy): domain Eukaryota; kingdom Metazoa; phylum Chordata; class Actinopteri; order Mugiliformes; family Mugilidae; genus Mugil; species Mugil cephalus. Next base: position 51,995,148 of record NC_061770.1, on the reverse strand, counting down.
TCCTTGCCTACGTAAAACATAATATAATTTAGTTTTGACAGGTCTAAATGTGCACACACAGACTCCTTACAACTTGTACTGGACCGAATGCAATGAAAAATGGCACTGCCATGATAGCGTTACGTATTTACTGCCCTATTTATTACTCATTGTCATGTTACTTTTACAAGTAAATATAGGTAAATAGTTTCAAATAAATATTTCAGGAGCAGTACAAAGTGTAGCACATCACTTCCTTTCCCCTCAACTGGTACGTCTTTAGCTTACATGTTTGTATGCGTAAATATACATCCGACATTGTGTGCCCTCACCTTCCTCCTTTTGCGGTGGATGTCTCCAATGCTGTTGGCCAGTGAATTCGGTCCCAGCAGGGTGGAGGTGCTCTGAGGCCAGTCCACCGTCACCAGTGTGTGCTCACCCATCAGCACCTTGCGAACATTCTCAGCACCAGTCACCCGGATCAGAGGACGACCGAGAAGATGGGTCTTGAAGACGTTGCCGTACTTCTGTCTCCGCGATGCATGGAAGCCTGAACCCTGGGACAGAGAATGGGCATAAAGGTCAATCTAAGACCTCTATTGATTTAACAGGAATCCTGCTGGACTGGGCATGCATACGATAACACTGTATAGAATAGAATAGAATAGAATAGAATAGAATAGAATAGAATAGAATAGAAAATTGTACTGAAATTTCTTCAGATGGGGTCTCTTTTCTCAGTGCCCAGTGTTTCAGTTCATTCTCATTATTTCTATTTCTTTCTACCAGTCATCCTCTTTATTAGCCCTACTAAAACTTGCCTCATCACCTTTAGGGTACAACTTTCCCTCTGTGTTCAACTCTGAAAGCTCTTGGTAAGTATTTGTGTCTCTGGTTACAGATCCACATAAACAATTTTCTGTTGAGTTCTCCACATGTTTTCATGTATCCCTGCTCTCAGAGAAAAACCAATTGTATCCACTGGCGGCATACATCTATGAAGCCTGTAAGCCATCAGGTTAACGCAGTGGAAACTGATTTAAGTTGTGTTATCTGAGACCAGTTTTAACTTTAATCCATGAGTAATTAAGGTTAAAGGTTCTCAAAACATTTTCAGCTAAAGTGCACTGAATGAAATTCCTGGTAGAAAGTCATGTGTTTACACATCATCAATATGATTGAAGAAAAACAGTTAGGCTTGGTGGTGCAGTGGTTAGTACTGCCGCCTCACAGTTTGAACTTGAGGATGTTGTCCCTGTGCCTACATTTGTTTTCTCCAGGTGCCCCAGTTTCCTCCAACATCCAAAGACGTGCTTGTTAGGTTAATTGGTGATTCAAATTTGGCCTTAGGTGTTCATGTGAATGGTTATTTTTCTTTCTGTTCAACTGGGATAGCTTCTAAAAGAAAAGAAGAGCAGGACACCCACAGTAACGATAGTCCAACTACAGTTCTGAAGATAACTGGTAATTGGCCAACATTTCCTGCTACGGAGGACAAATAAAACATTTTTTTTGTCCCTTTTTCTTGGTGTTATCCAAAAGAAGGAGCCACATTTCAGGCCCCTGCCCCTCAGCTTGAGCAGTGCGTCTGTCGGTAAACCCCCAGAGGAGCAGAGCTGGAGTCAGTTAGCAGGCTGACCTGAGTTCAGCTTTGACGCTGACCTCTGAAAGGTCCGGGTCACGGCAGAGCGAGAGGGAGCCGACCCCAGAACTGTAAATGGGCTGTTTGAGTGAAAAGAATATATATCAGCCTGAGGCCTGCTTACTGTGTTACACACATGCGTACAGGACATATACACGATGTCTACCAACACACACGCAGATGTACACGTCTCCACACACTAGTACACACAAACACATGCTCAGATCCATACACACTCCCAATTCATAAAATACATGCACACAAAAAAAAGAACATGCAAAGCAAACAAACATGCAGAGGCCCTACTGCAAATTGCTGTGACAACACTAACTGGTTTGACCCCAGTTTACTCGAGGGGAAAGAGATATGTATGACTGTGAGGCACACACATACAGACACACACACACACTGAGGGTTTATACGTAAACATACACACCAAAGAAGCAGTACTAGCAGCTGGAAATCAGTTTAGACTCAAATTCTCGTTCATATTATTCATCTTGGGAGTCAAATCAACACGAGCCACTGTAACTGTAACTTTGTAACACTACAGGAAACCAGGGGTATGTTTGCTTCTAAGTGCAGCTATGTGCAGTATTTTTGTTTGTGTGCGGCGTTCAGCAGCTAATTTTAGCCAAGTAGTTTGTTTCCTCGCCAAGACCCACCTCTCCCTGCGGCGGTGCTTTCTGCTTCTGTGCGCTCGTACTCGTCTCCATGCAGCGATCTCGGTTTATGGCATAATTTGTGGCTCAGAAGCCTCAACACATTTGATAAAATACAAATAGAAAAAAATAAAAAGCTTCAGAAGTCTTAAATCTGAGGAGGTGTTTTAGCACTCAGCTGATTGCCTGATCACTCTGCTCAGTGTTCTGAAGAACTTTCATGATAGAAAAATACTGTTCTTTCAGGGCATAAAGGGGTACTCTGTCAATTATTATTTGCACTTTTAGAAAGTTGGGAGTCACAAGAGACAGAATAAAAGCCTAGAAGCAGCACAGGTAGAGATATCCCTGCTTATAGCCCTACCAAGGCTCAAGCTGCAAAAACACTGTTTGACCCTGCCTCTCTGTTCCGTGCAGTTAGAATGTCCCAGGGCAAATTAGCTGCACCTTCAAGGGCACAGTTTTGCACATCAGTCCTGATATGATACAAGCTCTGCTGAGTTCTAACTTGTTATTGCTCTTTGAATTCCTCTTGATAAGCCACAAGAAACCACATTTAGCATGCTGTTTTTCTGTCTTATCTATGTTGAACCCAGTATTCCTTGGAACTACATTTATACTGCATCTCAAAATGTGTCCTACAGCAATGTTTAGCAAAGCGGCAACTTTGAGACGTGGTGTCTCAGTAGTCTAGCCACAACAACATCATAACCACAGCCTTTCCTGCTGCATGAACTTTGCATTGTTACATGTTATAGAAACAACTGTCACTATTCCCTTTGGTAATAATTTAAATCATACATCAAAGGTTGCACCAGATTGCTGTTCTTGTCTTTCTGTATACAAGCTCAGTATCTTAAAACTAAATGTTTCAAAGAAACACTTTGCAAATTGACAACCAGTGATAACAGGAGATCAACCACCCTTTTCTTGCATTAAGAGTGACCTCAGTGGGCTAAACATGACTATTCATTTTCATATTACAGCTTTTGGAGATATTTTTTTCTTTGCTAAAAATAATCAAGTGAAAAGTGTCTGTAGCACTTCTGTCAGTGTTACTGTATATTAAACTCATAGAAATTAGCATCACAACCAAGGTTTGGATTTAACTTCATGTCTTCTCTATTAAATATGCAAATCGTTAAAACAAACTGTACTTCTTATGGTCTCATATTAAATAGTAGTAAAGCTCTTTCACCCTGAGGCATTTATTTGTCACCATTTTTTTCAGAAAAACTACAATCAGTGGACTTGTAGCAAAACTCCAATTGCACTAATCTCACTTTAAATCTCCTTTCTCCGTTTACAGTTTCCAATCTTATGCCACATTATTGAATTTGGATTTTTCCTGACTTTTTAATAAGGTCTCCGATTTGAAAATATGTTCACCTGTTTAATCCCAAGCTCCCTTTTTATCTTGAGGTACCCAAGATAGGGATACGCGAATTTATACTGAAATATCGATACCTCCAATAGCAGATCTTTATGCTCTAAAATCGATTCTCAATCAAAATATTGCTACTTTTGATACTTCAGTCATTTGAGGTAATGTAAATCATTAACACAAACACACAACAAACCTTGTGAAACTCCTCAACACATACGAGGCATTTATGGTGAGTATAGTAGTATAGTAGTTCTTAATTAAACAATAATTTATTTTCATGGTCTTATTATTTTTGTTATTTTACTTGTTCTTTTTTTTTAGTGTTTGAAACACAGTTTTCACAGATTTTATACAATTGTGAGCTTTGCTATATAAATGAGGCCGCAATCTCAATATAACTTGAGTTTAAAATAAATTACTCAGATGCCTTGTGTGTATGAAGGCTTTATGAAACTTTTATTCGAAATACACTAGGTTTTTTTTGTTTGTTTTTTTAAATTTACCAGACACATTAGAATGTGTTTATAAAGTATCAATATCAGATCAGTATCGCCCATTCCAGGCTGAACTTTACTCAGTATCGGATCGGAAAGGAAACCAGTGGTATCAGTGGTACACTGAGGTCAGGTTGAGCCGAGGTTATTGCAGAATTCAGTGTCGTATAAGAATGTATGTAAAAATGTAAGTCCCTTTCCTCTTGATCATAGCTTTCTGTTTATTGGTACATCACAACTTACCAGGATGTTGTTCTTGATGAAAACATTTCACATTTTTAGGTTTAATTCAACTAAATGTTTCAGAATTGTCCAGATCTCTCAAGAGGTGATGATGCTCCAGAAACCATCAGTCAAACGCAACCAGTGATCAACAGGAGATCCAAATCTGCATTTGTGCCTACTTTCTTGTTTTTTTCCCCCTCCTTGTGATGCACTTAACATCTTTCTCTGTATGAACTCGACCTAAATTGAGCACAGATGCCTCGGCCTCTCTGCAGCTCTGTCAGCCGTTTCATGTTGCTTTGAAAACTCTTGATTGCCAGACTGCTTTTATAGATGAAAAATGCTGCTAATTAGCATTTGCCCCGACACGCCCCACCTTCTGTCACTGCATTTGTAATTGCGCCTAAGCTCCTTCAGATGTTAAGACCATTTCATGAGGTGTCGACATTATTTTATTTACACCGGGTTTTTCTATAAAACCATTCAGGAGCTGCATTGTGATCTGTTTTTGTGTCGTGCCACATTTCTCTCATAATATCTCAGCCTAGTTAGGAGTGTATTTTTAAAACACTGATTGTTCTTTAACCCCTCATTCCATCACCTTTGTGGATTTATTTTCCTCTCTGTTGATCAGTCTGGGTACAAACTGTTGACCTGAGCTGTTTTCACAGCTCCTGTACACTTCCTCTTTTTACTTTGGCGCGGGCGCGCACGCGCACGCACACACACACACACACACACACACACGCACACACACACACACACACACACACACACACACACACACACACAACAGGTCGCCGGCTGGCCTCTAGAGCCCTCAGGGTGTGAGTGTGTGTGTTAGAGTGGGGTTGTTTTCCAAGCTACATTTTGCTGCCACATGGATGTAGAGTGGTTTAGTATGTCTGCCTGGCAGGCCTGCTGACACACACACACACACACAGTCCAATTCAAAGGGAGTTCCTCGGGCAGCCAGACAAGGCTCCCTTTCACACTTTGAGATACAGCACCAGATTGGGCTGATTGTGTACTTTTGCTGGTGTGTGTTTGAGTGTAATATGTGCGTATTTTTTCAGCCAACTTGTCTTTCCATTTCTCTCGTACATGCTGGCAGATACTGAAAGTTTTCATCTGTCGTGTCCCCTGCAAAAGAACTGTAAGAAAATAGTACGTAAAACGAAGTGAGTGCCAGGGGTGTGGTTTGGATGACATTTAGTTTAAAAGGTGAGAAGTGTACACCCCATTCTGTCTCCCCAAATCTGGCAAAGCGCGCACACACAGAAAGCATGGAAAGTTGTGATGTAACGATGCCACACCTCACTTGAAGGAGAGCACATAACCAGGACTGCATTGCTCACACCGGGTCGCAGACATCGCCGCGGAGACGCAGGCGTCACAGCCTCGCTTTCCCTCCAAACTTCATCGAGGTGAGGGAGCGCTCGCTGTAAACACTAGCTCCTTTCTCGCAAAAAAAAAAAAAAAAAACAGAAACCAAAATTGCTGCCACAACATTACGGCTGATTTTACCACTGCAGTCACAGGCAACAAACTCTGATGTGAGCTAAAAACCATAAAGAGGGTTTTCTTAATGATGGCGGACATAAAGTTGCCTGGTAGCAAGGAGAATACAAAGCTGGCTGTGGAGGCACAAAACATGGCGTGAGGCTTTTTTTTGCCGATCTGTGCAGTCAGGGGCTCGGGTTGTGAAAGGTACTTGAGTCTCAGAGTGTAGGTTACCATTGTATTATTAATACTATCATATTTACTTTTTTTTAGGCGCTGCATTGTCTGTAAAATGGATGTTTTATGAGTCAGCTTGTAATAATGTAATCACGACAAAATGTTGAGAAATGAACATTTCTCTTTGCAAAAAAACAAATTACTGCTACATCAATAAGCGTGTTTGGGATTTAAAATAGATATTTTTTTATTTACAGCAAAGATTCTCTATCCTACAGAGAATTCTCTATTATCTATAGGATTTCACAAATAAATAAATAAATAAAATCACAAGTAATGCATTTAAAACAAAATGGTGCCAGCGTATGCATCATGCAACAGAAATAGAGTGATCTAATTGCATTATTTACGCGGGCTTTCGGTGCAGTGTTCAGTGAGACTTTCGGGCAGAAACGAGTCTGAATGAAGCTCGTAGTTAACAAATGAACAGTACATGTCCTTTGTAAATATACGTGTCAGCAGATAAAACTCTTTCACCATTAAATGTTGATTTTAAAAAAAATGTAGATAATTTGAAACATGAATAAAATGGCCTCGCAACTTCCAGTAATCTCTCAGCGTTCACTTCAGAGTTTTAAATCTTTCTTTTAACAAATTATAAACCAGCATTATACACCACCCGTATCGCCGTCCTTCCTCTTATATTAGGCTGTCTTTCTTGACGTTTTTAAAGACATTCTCCTTTTGCAAACACTTTCCGTCTGCCTTGTCCAAAGCTCCCCCGTTCACTTGGAGTTAAGAATAAAATCGGCGCTGAGATCAGCGGCCATCATACCAGACCCTGATGTGCGGTTAGAAGAAGGTTAGAATCAAGGTTCTGTCGAGGTTAAAGGTTTTGTTCACAGCACTTGTGTGCGTCTCCACAATCTAGATGGGGTTGTTCTTTTAACCGTCACTTCTGCAGAGTTCCAGAGATTTATTAAATATTTTACAAGAACCTCAATAAAGCAGGACGATTTTCCACAAACACGCATCGACTCAAAATTTCTCACGAACGGCCTGTTTCTCTTGTTCGCTCTCTTTTTCTGCAAACACACACTTGTCTGACGTACACACTGTCCCAGGGAAGCTAGCTTGTGCCCCGGCCGTGCTAAAAATACTCTCGTCAGTTCTGTTGGGGTTGGCCTGGGGGCGAACCTGGGCCCGGGCTTATAAATGTCCTCTTTGTAGTGCAGTGGAAATGTCCAACAAATGAGTCTTTTATTAGGGCAAGACAAAAAACACAGCTAATTATGTTTACTCAGATCAACCCACACACTCACACATTGTAACTGTGGGGGATAGTGTGTGTGTGTGTGTGTGTGTGTGTGTGTGTGTGTGTGTGTGTGTGTGTGTGGGGAGAATAAGTTTATATTAAGTGAACTTATAAAATCGAAATATTAGAGAGATGTTTATAGGGAGCTGAGAGGAGACAGCATCAGGTACCTATGGGGAAGCAGATACATCCTCCCTCTCACTCTTTATACTGTTGCTATAACATGAGCCACTGCTATTCTGAAAAAGTAAAGGTAATGAAGGTTTGAGAGCAAAAGGAAAAGCAGAGGTGATGCAAAGATAAAAGCGTACTGAAGTTAATCAGTTCAAAGATTTTTTTTTCTAGAGGGGTTGATTCTAATGAAAGCGCAAAGTCACGTACGTAGAATTCAGCTTGTATTGACGTTATAAGTGTGTAAGCTCATGGTTGCATAGTAGCTTCTGGAGTTAAACAGTTGCTCTATGAGTCAGAACCGCAGTCTAAAAATCTAAAAATGACTCGAGATTTAGCAGGTCTTCTTCACGAGTCAATTGACAGCTTTTTTAAAATGTGCTTTTGACTGACAGAAATAAAATGTATTTGTTGTTTCTCTCTCGTTGCGGATGCGAAGGTGTCGTGAACGGCGGCGTGTTGACTTTTAGTCGGCAGAAGACAAAGGCGTTCTTTACTGGCCTGGTGCAATGTCCACAATGACGCAGATGCGTCCGATTCAATCTTGAATAACAGGAAGTGCAGTAAAAATATGATGTACAACTAAGAATCAAAATTGAAGTAGATCTGGTCAGAAAAAGAAAAGCAATTACAGAAACTAAACCTGCATCATAAGAAAATCCAAAAGAGATTAAGACGTCAATTAAAAACTATCCAAAAATTCAAAGATGGCACCAGAATTTGTGAAACCAAAACAAAAAGGGAATCTTCATCTAAAATAAAGGTAAAAAAAATGAAAAGTGAGGAGGCTGAAACCAAGAGAGAAAGGAAATGAGGTCAAAGGCTTTGAGGGAATTCCTCCTCTCTTTTGAGCAGTCAATCATTCAGCTGCTGCCAGAGATACCAAGGAAGCAGTGTGTGTGCGTTTTCATGTGCCTGTGTGTGCGATTGTGCGTTTGAATGGTGCAATAGCTCCTCGACTTGACAATGAACCCCCGTCCCTTTGCGGTCACGCCACCACATCAGAGAGACACAGGGAGGAGGAGAAATGAGTGAGCGGGACTGAGAGGAAGGAAAGAAGAAGTAAGGAGGCTAAAGGGAAAAGAAGGGAAGAGAAGGAGAATGGGAGGAGGAGGAGGAGGAGAAGGAGGAGAAGGAGGAGAGGTAAGGAATGGGAGGGGGAGAGAAAGGGGAAAGTGTGAACGAGCACAGACGGAGAGGGAGAGAAAGCGAGTGCAGAGCGTGGCAGGGGAGGCGGAGAGATGGGATGGGTGCTTGTTTGAAAAAAAAAGACGGATTAGCAAAAAAGGGCTACGGATAGTTCAGCCAAAAAACAAGGAGAATAGAGAGAAAGATGGAGAGAGAGAGAGAGATGGAGAAAGAGAGAGAGAGAGGGTTGGCCCCTGACCCGCGGACATTATAGAAAGGGAGATTATGGTTGTTCAAAACTCTCTAAGCACTAAGCCCAGGACCCCAGCTAATGCCCTGACATGCACACACACACAGACACACACACGCACACACACTACAAGTGAATCCAGACGCCGCACAATTTGAAATGACACAACTTTAAATCTACTTCTTGTCACATGTTGTATTTTTCTGCCTTAAACCCAACACTGAGTTGATCCAGCAAATATCTAAATGTTATTTATGTGGACTTTCACTCCTGGCAGTACCTCATTTCTTCTGTGACCCCATGTTTGTTACCATTAGCATGTGCTCACTTGTTCAGATCGCCCTGCCATGTGGATTCATTGGCCACTAAAAGTAGCCCATAACAAGTACTCCCTCTTCTTGTTTGAGAATGAAAACTGTGACGTTATAAATGCATTTTATTTATTTTTTCCTAAAAAACAATGAAGTCTGGTGTGGTCTCTTTGCTGGCAATAAGCTTTATCGTTTACATGCACAGAGTTTGTAACCAGTAAAAAACTGTCAGTCACACGCTCTTACACACACTCATTGAGAAGGAGAGATTAACACTGAACTCTATGCTCAGCCCAGGACAAGAGTGGAAGCAGGGAGCAGTGTGTTCTCGGGGTGAAGGAAGGGGCACCGGAGGCTGCTGCCAGTACCTCCTGCTAATCCGTACAAGAGGAGGAGGAGGATGAAGGGCAAGATAGCAAGGATGGATGGATGGATGGATTGAGAAAGAAAGGAGATGAGGAGTGGTAGTTATACCTCATGAAAGTACGTTGCACTTCTTTTTGCAGTCGCTGGATTCCTTACTGACAAAGCTATGTTCAGGTCGACCTAAATTGAAATCAGTGTTGTTCGATAGAGCAATACGGGAAGATAAAAAGATACAAGCACCTGAAAAGGAGAAAGGATAGGAGAGACGCCGAAGAAACAGAAGAAGGTAGCGAAACCGATGTGGAGGGAAGAAGTGCGAGATAAGGGAAAGGTTTTATCTAAGCGACTCCACGACGTCGGGACGAAATAATGAAGAGGACACAAGAGATCCACAATGACAAAAGATAGAAAAAAAAAGCTAAAATGGAATGCAGACAGGTTAAAACAACATTTCATATGTTCCTCAATAAATAAAGATTTTTAAAAATGGGGGCAAACGTTGAATACCGGAAAAGACAAAGAGACGCTTGAAAACAGGTTAGCGGCTTGTGAGAAGAAGAGTCCTCGGAGGTTCAAGGGTCCTGCCTTGAATGTTAACACTTTTACACCACACACACACACACATGAAGGGCTGCCCCGTGTGCCCGCTCAATGAACTATGTATCTCTCACCCAGCAAACGCACACCTCCAGTGCCAGTTCCCTGCCACACTCAAAAGAAACAGAAAGAACGGGTCGGCATAGGTTTACAATCTTGAGTTCAATTCTGTGCATGTGTGGCGCTTTGATTGTGTGCCTTGCGTGCATCATCGAACTCTATATGTGCGCCTGCTGCGTGTTATATGACTCTATAGTCTTTCTATATACCGCGTGTGTGTGTGTTAGTGCACGTGCCTCTGCGCTGTGTAACCACAACTACGCAGCACACAGCGGGCTGGACCACAGTAATGGAACCTACTATAGATGAAGCCACCATTGCCTCACAATCCCCCCTCTGTCTGAGCTGGTTAAAGGCACAATCCGGCAAAAAGCAAAGATCTCACATGCTCTGGAAACCAAAGGAGCTGTAAGGCGATTGGCTGGATGGATTCTCTGCTTTATGGTGGGTCATATTGAAGAAAAACTTAAGCTTACTGAACTCCATGTCATTATTATTTGGAACCGTTATCATGAAATAAAAAGCCTGATGGTGATATTCTCAAATTCAGCATACGCTTCCCCACTCACAATTTTTTTTTTTTTTTTTTTTTTGTGGTGGAAAGGAAGTTTGGTCTTAAATCTCTCTGTTGGTAACTGATTATGCCCCAGCAAATATCTATACGGCCAATCAAATTCTTTTGGGTGGAGCTTTAATATAGAGATGGACTCGAGAGTAACAGTGTCTGCAAAGGTATTCATTTTTCTCTCAGTTGAAACAGCCCCAACAATGAAATCCAAATGATTTTTAACAGACTTGTATTCTGGTAAGAACTGAGAGTAGTAGTCAAAATATGTGTCATGCCAAGAATTTACTAATTTTGGTGTAAGATCTATGAAGAGGCTTTTCTGGCATAAAGATAATAAAAGTACTTATTTTGGGGACAGTGCAGCACAGTGTGTAGTATAAAATGTATATAATAAATATAATGAATGCATTTGTGTATTAGCCTCAGGTAGTTGTCATTACATTTGACCAAGTATAAAAGTCAGACGGAAACTATCACTGATAACACTCTCTTCACAGAAATCTGTGTGTGTAGTGTAGGAGGGGTATTTCTCTCTGGCGCATTCACAGACTGACATAAGCAGGCTGTACAGTTTCTGTGCCATGTGTTCATTTCCTCTGATCTGACCCAGATTCAGTGCAGTCTCTCTCTCTCTCTCTCCCACTCTCTCTCTCTCTCTCTCTCTGTGTGTGTGTGTGTGTGTGTGTATGTGTGCGTGTGTGTGTGTGTGTGCGTGTGTGTGTGTGTTAGCCTAAGAGAAACTGTACCCAGAACATCAGCTAGGTTTCCCTTGTTGGTTCAGCATCAGCCAACATCCATTCTGTCCAACTAGAAACACCACGCTACTGTCAGCTCTGAGTGGCAGATAGGTGGATTCATTTAAGTATATCATTGCCCACAAGTCTGAGAACAAGGTCTAAGTGAAACTATTTCATGTTTTTTAACTTACATTTTAGCTAAAACGTGCATTTCAGTGTGTTTTGAACTTTGGCGACCCCAAGTGGCAGTAGAATATAACTGCTGTTTAAAAATTGACACTGAAGCGAAAAGGTGCTGCATTCTTTCAGATATTTTGTGTACGTGAATGTCTTGAAGACATTTCAAATCCTATGCTTTTTTCTTTGTGTAAACAAATATACAAGTATGCAATCAAATGTAAAATTTGTTAGCAAAACATGTCAATAACTTCAAATTCGTTTTTTTAATTGGTTAATTGTTGCCACTAAAACATTTGCATGAATCAGAAAAAATCATTTCATTCATTGCATTTCATACATTTTGTTAAGAAAAATAATGCGTTTAAATTTCATATAATTTATTCGTGTGTGCAGCTTTAATGGACGACTGTGTCTGCAGATATAAATAGATTATTTGCACGTTAACGTCGGTATGTACAAAAACCTGCAGCATATTCTGTGCATGTGTGTGTCTCTGCTCGGTAGCTCTCCTGCTTGGCACCCGCCCCTCAGAAAGCTCCTAGCTCCTAATGAGAGCAGACAGCTCTTTGGCAGAGTGACTATAAAACTATTTCTAAGTGCAGATCGTTTTAAAACTGGTCTGTCACAGAAATGTGCAGCCGCTGCGTAGGTCGAGGTAAAAATATACTCTACGCGCACATTTGGATACTGAGTGTTTTATGTAGGTTAAAGGACAGAGAGTTGAAAAAAAGAATGAAAGACGATGCGAATGAGGAAAATAAACTTGCACTGGTCGATTTGTATCCAAAGAAATTTGATGCACGGACCTCAGGACATATTCCTACAATTACTGCTCTCACAGGAATGTTTTCAACTACAAATGCTCTCAAAAGAGCAGCACTAACCAGCAGAGAGACACAGTTAGAGACAAAGTGGTGAAACATACATTGATCAGCCACAACTTTAAAACCACTGACAGGAGAAGTAAATAACATTGACCATCTTGTGACAATACAATGTTCTGCTGGGAAACTTTTGGACATTGGTGTGGATGTTAGTTACACAGCTACCACCCATCTAAACCAGACCAGACCCCCCCCCCCCACCCCATAGAAACGATATCCCTTGATGGCAGCAGACATCCCCAGCAGGATGCAGCCTGAGACCCACACACAAAAATGCCTTAGGAACAACTCAAAAAACATTAAGAACAACACAAAGTGTTGACCTGGCCTCCGATATCACTAGATCCCAAACTGATCAAGTATCTGATGGATGATCAACAGAGGTCCCCACTAACAACACACTGTTGCCAGACACCACAGGTCCCTCAGAAGGCCCATGACCATTCTCTGAAGAGAATATCAGGAAAATGGTTGAAATGATACGCCTGACTGCCGTATGTGCGCATACAGTAGCTAAAGCCAGGAGATGGTAGAGACCTGGTATGGATATTCTCCAGACGGTACACGACTTTGAAGGAATGTTGTTAAAAAATGTATCACTGAATAAGTAGTAGGGGTTTAGGTATACACATATTGAACTGAACAGTCAGACTCACAGTTTCTAAGACAAAAAGAAATGCCTTATCGATTCCAAAATCGCCAACCTGAAAGTTTCATTGATCTGGTGCCCCCTCTGGCGCCCCCTCTGGGGGCAACACAGCTTTAGACAACTAAAAACACTTCAAGGTTTAAAGCATAGATCCTTCATGATACCTACTCAACGGAAAAAAAAGACTGAGATACTAAACAATGATGTAACCACACAATCAGTATTCAAGATAAAAAAAAAAAAAAACAACAACAACAAAAACAAACAAACAAAAAAACACAGTCTGACTGTCTGAGCATTTCCAAAATTACCAATTTGAAAATCAGAGACCAGGTTCCCCCTCTGGTGAGACACATACACAACTGTAACACTTGTTTTTCTAACGAAAAAGCTTGAACGCTTCTATGATTTGGCGCCCCCTCTGATGGGATGCAGCCATAACTGCAACTAAAGAAGATTAGCTTGGACCTTTAAGTGTTTTTAGACAACTACAAACACTCTAAGAGGTAAAGATGTTTTAAGCTAACTACTTTGCGTAAACATAGTGCAGCTGTGTATCTGATTAATACAATAATGATAAATATATGATGAGTCCTTTATTGATCCCTCATGGGGATGGTCTTTCTCTGCACTTGAACCATCTGCTCATTCACACAGTGCAGACACTACTGTGGTGTGTCAGAGCAGTGGGCAGCCACTTGTTCAGTGTACGTGATTCATCAGTTTGTTGATGAATCATGTAGCCTGCTGAATCTATCTGGAACCAATGTAAATCTTAAATATGGTATTACTCAGGAAAAACAAATGTTTTCTAGACTTTTGGGACATCTGTGTCTGTTCTGAGGCTGTACTTGACATGGCAATTTAGATTCCTTCACCAAATACTCTCAATCAAGACCTCTTTGATCTGAAACCCCAACACCTGTCAGGTCATCTGAGTGTATGTCATCCCATAGTACAACCAGAGGTCTTTCACATGGACTCTTGTGAGCAGTAGAGCAGCAGACACCAGCTGAGACCAGCGTCTGGGCCAGAAGGGCACCAGATCTGCATCTGTCTGCCTCACTTTCCCATAGTGCAGATAAAGATCAGACAGCAGCCCAGCATCTCTGTCTCGTTGTCTTTATCACGCCAACGCTTTAACAGCATTTATGAGGCATATCACTGACTACATTAACCTACACCTCAGGACAGGGTCAAGCTCTCAGATTTAAGCACCTGAATAGAAGCATGGGCAGCCGTCTCTGAATTATCCTCTACTTGTGCGGACGCTTGGTATAAAGACACTCTCAGCCTTTTCTGTTTCCCTGTGTGACTGACATGCTCCCCTCCTCTCCATAAACTTGGCCGTGGTCCTCGGCTGCATTCCGGGAATGCGTCTCGCTCGGTGTCAGATGTAACAGTGAGGAGCACCGTGAGTTCAAGCCCCGCACGCGGCTAACTTGCCTGCGCTCGTCTCTCGCCTCCCACCCCCACCTCTCTCTCTCTTTCTCTCACACACACTCTCACACTCACTCTTTTCATCTGCTTATTAGCGGGACTCCCTTGCAAATTGGCTGGGTCAAGCTACAAACCACAGGTGACAAAATTCTACTTTTTGCGTGCATTTCACATTATTTCGCAAACATCCAGATCATATATAAAATCTGAGCCAAATAACCACCGGATGTGCGTTACAAACGTTTAGCTACTTACGTTTTAAAGCGTGCAGCACATTACCGATGAACGGCCTATATTTATCTCAAAACTCCTCTGGGTGTAGTAAAAGCTCATCCAAGTTCCATCTTTCCTGCAGTTTCACGCAGTCGACCAATCAGCTGGTTCGCAGAAAGGCTTGTGAGTTGGACGAATACTAGAACATGCAGCCTGCTGGGAAACTTCAGATGCAGCCCAAAGTCAGGAAACTGGATCTCAAAAATAAGTGAAACGGTTCCACGTCTTCAAGAAACTCTACTCTAAGTCCGGTTGCCTTTTTAAACGCCTTTTTAATTACCATGACCTGGATGACTGAAGACCTTCAGACACCAAACACCATGTAACCCGTTTCACACAACTTCTCTTTCTTGCCCCCCACTCCCCATAAAACAAATAAAGAAATAAAACGATTACCAACGCCTTTCCAGATTCATATTTTATATTTAGACATACAATTTGAATTTGAAGGTTTAAAGGAAAAGTCAATCATTTCCACCGTATCAGAATCACATGTGATCGATCGACTGTCACTGCGGTTCAGCTTGACTGAAACAGGGGAACGTCGCGCCGTGGCTAGCTGACGCGACGCGCTCATGTCTAAGATAATAATGACAGGAAAACGATCTGATCGCCCAGTGGAGCCACTGGAAGAGAGTGAGAGAGATACCGCGGGGATGTAAATTCAATCATGATGGTCTGGCTTTGATCGTCTGCGCCGTCCACGTTTACGCGCGGACAGGAGTCCCGTGTGAATCACGGGCGCGCAAGAGGAGGATAATCGGCTCAAACTACAGATACTTATTTTTTCAAAACAGTGTGATAAATAACTTCTTTTTTTTTTAGTTTGATCGGAGCGCATCGTGTCATGACAGATAGCTTTAGTAACACGGTACAAATTAGAATTTTGGGTGAGTTTGCTTGAGTAAATATTGAATCAGAAGGTTTAAAGGAATAGGAACTCAAACACCAGAACGGAGTGAAGTTGAGCTGGTCTTGAATTTACTCAAAAGCGACAAATAAAAGGAATGTGTGTCTTAAACAAAATTGAAAATGATAAGACTGATTTAATTACACACGGATAAATTCCTATATCCACGCGCAGACGCCGGGACCCGCGCTGACCCAGGCTACTAGTCTCGCTACACCAAACCCTCCCTCCTCTCCTGTCCCTCCCTCCCCACTCCGAGTGCGCGCTTACCTGCAGGAGCCAGTGGCAGGTCTCGCCGATGAAAGGGAAGCCCATGGATCCTTTGGGCATGGGCAGCTTGCAGTTTTTATCCCGCGTCGCGGTCCATCTGAGCTGCCACAGCTGCTGGGAGACGGCGAGGAGCAGGGCCATTGACACCAGGCAGGCGGCCAGGGTGGCAAGAGCGGAGACGAGGTCGAAACTGTCGAACAGCATGGTGATGGAGAGGGCGACGGTCTCTCAGGAACGCAGGACGAGTTTCAAAAACTTGTGAAACTGTATATTTGCCTGTGTGTAGATATTACCCAGATATAGTATGAAAGGTGGAGTTCAGTTTTTTTTTTTTTTTTTTTTTTTGCGTAAAAAGCGTAGCGCTCCTTTACGCACCTCAATGCGCTCTTCAAGTGACAAGAAGCGGCTGTGGTCTGAGAATGAATGAACTATGTAGAGAGCGGGGGTTTCCTTTCAGACAGTGTCTTTCTCTTTCTTAAAACTGTCACAAAGTGGCGTGTCTGCCTCAAAAGTGCAAATTAATGTCGACTGAGTGGAAGAGATGCTACAGGTGAGCTCTGCTGCCACACTCCCCGTGTCTTCAATATCAGCTTCAGTAAATCATCAAAACTCACTCGGTTTCAATGATTTAAACGTTTAAGACAGGAATAACAGCTGGCTGGGGATTGTCCTGGTGTTTGAAATTTCATTTTTAGTCTCGTTTGTGGGTCACTGACTTAAAATGAAGTTAAAAAACAGAAGTCAGAAACTTCACGTTAAGCAAAAATCACAAGGTGACACGTTTATGTCAAACGCTGGGACACGCTGGAAAAGAGTGAAGCCGAGCCCTGGAACTAACAAGGGCTTTACTTTTTAAACCTTCTGGATGGAAATATTTGGTGTAGGGGGAAAAAATGAACGAAAACTCTTCCAGGAATCGCGTCTCTGTCAACTACCAAAAAAGGAAACTAGAAAGCCTCTTAAAAAGCACGAGGAAAATAAAGACTTAAGATCCGTGTTGGAATGGATAGGTGCGCAGGAGATGCTCTGGAGCCACCGTCCTCTTTCTCCTTCTCTTACTCTCTGTCGTCCACTCTCTTCTCTGTATACCTTTCTGTTTCTGAGCGCTCCCCCTTCTCTCCCTCTCTCTCTCTCTCTCTCTCTCTCTCTCTCCCTCTCCTGCTGGCTGCCTATACAAGTCACCCTCAGTGCGCGCGCGTGTGTGTGTGTGTGCGTAAGGAGTTTGTGTGCGTGAAGCCAGAGGCACCAATGAGTGTTTATATAGAGCAGAGGCAACTGGAAGGCGAATAGGCGGCCAAGGGCTCCCGTCGCCCCCCTCAACCCCACCCCACCTCACTCCAGCGCCGGCTACAGAGGCAGAGAGACTCCCCTCCCCTCTTCAGTACTCCTCCTCTTCCTCTCCCCTTCCTCCCGCCATCCCTCCCCTCCCCTCTGCTCCACCTCTTTCAGCTCCTGGTGAAACCCCCCTTCCCGTACTCCTCTTCCTCCTCCTCCTCCTCCTCCTCCTCCTCCTCCCCTTCCCCTCCCTCTCGCTCCTCCAAGAAGGAGGGGTGCTGTAAAGTGAGCGGCAAGCGGTGAGTCTGGAGCGTGCTGGAGCTGGCAAAGAGCCAGAGAGAGAGAAACAGAGGGAGAGGGAGGGAGCTCGCAGTTACTTTTATGGCTTCTGTCTCCGTGCGGGACGTGCGCACTCTTGAACTAGTCACCTGCAGACGTCTGCGCGCGCACCAGAATTGATGTAACCTCATTTTTAGCGACTACTCTGAGTATGCACTCCAAATCTTTCACAGATTCCATCGCAGTTTTCCAAAAACAAGTATGTTATTGTAGTAAAATAACTCCGGTTCACTTCGAAATGCGCTTTTACGCACAGAGTTTGGTTCGTGTTGGCTGGCTCCTGCAGATCACTGTCTTCGTGTTTCATGTCACGCACGTTCGCGCTGCATCAAGGGACCCCTGACAGAAACTTTCTTCGTAAACGGATGAAATCTGCACCCATAGAGAGATTTGATTTGTAAATCATTTGTAAATGATGTGATGTATAACTCTTCAACGGGTAACTCATTTGCAGATCATTACGTTAGTCACCATGCACAACGGAGCCGTTAGTGGTCTTGCTCATGAGCACTTCAGCGTAGTCACACATGAGTCTTTCTTTCTTCCTTTGATGTAAGAAAGCAAGTAAGGCGAGTTATGCTACTTTCTTTCTTTCCCACATTTAAACTCTTAAGTCATTCATCCTTAGAAATCCCGTGTCCTTGTGTACATCAGTCAGTCCAGATCATCGCACATCTTTCCAGTCACGCTCCTCTGTCTTTTAATAAAACATTGACCGACATGACCGATGACTGAAGGTCATGGGGTGACCCCCCCCCCCCCCCCCCCCCCCCCTACTTTTCTCCTTTCTCAGAAAACAATCAGATCAACGAGACGCAGGCTGCTTCAACAGCTCCGTTCCAAAGAAAACGAGTGGCTTCAATTAGGTCCTCTGACTGTGATCAGGGATATTACCGGTCCTTGTGTAACACTCCGAGACCCTGACTCACTCTGCGAAACATCCACATGCAAAAGGTCGTTCATACAGTCACAAGCAGTTTGTGTATTTAATCAGTTTCTTTATTGATTCATATTTCATATAAAAGCATCTGCTATTTTTGGTTTCTCTCTCTTACAGTAATCATTTACTCACCCTTGTTGTTGTTCGTGTTTCTTGTTTCTTTTTGTTTTACTTAATGTACTATTTCTATATTTACAATAACCTTCTTGCCACTTTCCCATCCCACCATCCCAAACTTTCCTTCCTTTTCCTCGTTTTTGTCCGTCCCGCACTGCATAGAGTCTCAGAGGGATTTCTTAATTTTCTTTTCTTTCACTAGGTCCGTCTCTTTTCTCTTTCCTTCATCCCATTTCTTACGCTCATTTTCAGAAAGCGGCTCGATGCTGCCGCCTAGCGCCGGCAGAGAAACACGCGGCAGCCAGCTTCGAAGGGAGGAGGAAAGAGGGACAGATGAAGAAGTGGAAGAAGGTTTTCTTTTCTTTGTCAGAGAATTTGTAGGTTTCTGCCACCAGACATGTCGCAGCTCTCTGCTGAATACACAAACCGCAATGATATAAAATATCTGAGGGGAAGGATTACACATGACTAAAGAATGAGTCACTAAACGGATCAGCAAATGCTTACTTGCAGATTTAGCATTAAATCGCAAAAAATGAACTTCTGCTTCCAACAGCTACAGATTCACCCCATACAACTTCTTGTTGCCTCCATATTATTTGATGTTGATCATTTTTCAACCTCATCTGTTTTAAATGAACAGAAAGGCACAGCTCATCTTTTTAACGTCTCGAAAGCGTCGTTTTTATTTTGAGGAGACAAAGCAGTGAATGGAACACAAAAACAATCTCAACTCAAAACCTGTTCAGTAATTCTTCCAGAGAAGAAATTCAAGTACTTCCTCATCAGATGCATTTGAGCCGGTTGTTTGCGGTGTGGCTGAACTTTGATGGTTTCAGTTGGGACAGTCTTTAAACTGTAATAAAAGCTGCAACCTTTTTGATACTACTGTATTTTCTCTGATAAAACTAGTTGCATTTTTGATAGTATCAGAGTGTGTTATACTGATGCTTCTTTACAACTTTTAATCTGCCAGTGCTGAATTCTATATTCTACTCTATACACTCCATACTAATACAAGGTGCAGTAGGAATCAGTTCAACTGAAATCTTGAAAAGCAGAGTTGAGAAAGGGCTGTGTATCTTGTGCAACACATCCACTCAGTGGGAGTGAGGTGGTGTGTATGAGCTGTTTTAGAGTCTTATGGTTTGATTTATTTTAATTAAATTTGATCTGTATAGCGTCAATAACGATTCAAATTGTCTTGAGACACCTTACAGGAGTTGGCCTGAAACCCCCAGAGCAAGCATGAAAGAGGGGAGGGGAAATGAGATGAGAGAGAGACAATGACAATGACATGAAGGCTGCTTGACAAATGAAATGTGTAGTATTTGTAGCGCCATAGAGGGCCTTGCTGTTCTCGACAGAGAGAGTTTGAAAACGGTGATCACGCTCTCTGTTCTTAAAGCTGCTGAGGATTATGGCTCACATTCCAAATTCACTCAGCCTTCTCAAGAAGTCACGTATTCAGGAGCTGCTGAATTTTCTGAGACCTGTTGCTGAGGAGTTTGGGGGTTCTCAGTCTCCACCTCTGTGTAGCCCATGTATTAGAGGAGTTTCTGTATATTCCTCCTCCTTCTCGGGTAAGTAATTGCTTCCTTGTATGTTTAACTCAGTGACTCATGGATTACTGTGAAGAAAGGACTGTGTGTCACGTTATGTATCTACCCCCCCACCCCCCACCCCACCCCAGTAGGCTAAGGGTTTAATCTACCACATCCATGTACAGAAGAGTGAAGTAGAATCATTTTAGTCAGGTAAATCATAAATTCTGATAAATTATGTACAGTATCCATTTTTTTAAAAGGTCATGTGGAATTAGCCCTAAAAGAGTGCGAATGTCTACTATTTTATTTTTTTGTGCTTTGCGGTTATTTTGTGCCTTTGATTTCAAAATAAAAAACTTTTGACCATTGCATTAATAGCCAAAATCATTCTATCGAAGTTATAAAAAAGGGCTTTAGTTGAGGTGTGGGGGTGTGTCAGCACCATGGACAGTGTCACTTAACAATCATAATCATAATAATAATCAAGATATTAATATTTTCTTACCTCATTGGTTTAACCCTCTTTAGCCTTTAGCCGACACAGTTCTTATCACAGATTGTTTCAGCTAAGAGTGTGCATTTTATCACTAATACCTAGGTTGACATCCTTTACTGGAGTTAGTTTGTAATATTCACTGTTGGCAGTGCTAAAGGAAGCCACAGAAAGATGTTTATATGCGTGTAGAATGGACAGATTACAAATGAGTTTGTTGTCTAAGATCAATTTGTGGCTTCTTCAGGATTCCTCTGTGTCTATGGGTCACTTTCGCATACACTTACTTGGGTGTATCAGCTTTGTGCCTCTCTGCATGTTAGCAACTATTTGCTGACCCACTCCCTAGTTAACGTGGACACACCAAACCAACGTCAAAGAACCGCTGGCAACAAGCTCCTGTGAAGACTTTGTGTCTCAAATGCTAAACCATCTGACTTGTCTTTAGTGCAACAATGCAAAAATTCTGTCTTTGATGCTACCTTTATGAGTCTACTGATCTTCTTTGTTACCATGGTATGTGTGTATAAGTGTGTGTATGTTGTGGGGGTTCTCTGTATATACATGTATTCATGTGAGGCTCTGTACAGACACTGTTCCTTAAGGGACAATAAATAATCTATCTGATTGTAAACATGAAACAATCACGGTGGAACAATATTGTCAAACACATATTTTTAGAAGTCACAGTCACTGTAGATGATAACAGCAGCCAAAATTAGATAAATGTTTCCAATAAATGTGTTGTTAATCTCACGCATTCTATTGCCTTAGATGAATTTCCTCGTTACAAAACCCTAACCTAAAACTATGACTCAGTAAAAATCTTGAAACATTCCAGTGTTTTGTGATCCATCCACTCCAAGCTCCCATCACTCATCATTGAATTCTACATGTTTCCTTCAGCTTGATATATGTATCTATGACAGAAGTTTGTTTATCTTGTTTCTCCTGTTCTTCTTTTCTCTCTATCTTCTCTGTTTCTACCCGGCTGGCCTTCAGCAGATGGGTCCCTCCATATGAGCTGGGTTCTGCTCAAGGTTTCTTCCTGTTAAAAGGGAGTTTTTCCTTGCCACTGTCATCCTCAGGCTGCTCTGGAGGTTGCAGACTGGTTTTTGTGAAGCGTCTTTAGACAATTTGTATTGTTATTGGCGCTATATAAATAAAACTGAATTGACATTTATACTGTCATTTTTTATCTTCGCTCATTTAATAGAGTTCTTAGAGGAAACAACATGAGCCGGAAAGCAGATGATAAGCTCTGATTCAAACCTGATTCACTGACTTCTTCTGATTCAACATATTGTGGTGAGACTCAAACTAACTGTGATTTAAATAGTTCCTGGTCATTTCGTAAACACACACACATACACAAAAACAAACCATGCCTTTCCACAAAGTCGGAGCTGTCGGTGACCTCATCCACTCCATTACACGGTTGTGACCTCTTGTATAACATTTTAGACTTCCAGTGTTTCCTTTTCAGGTCAGGGGCAGGAAGATTTGACGGTGCTTAGCCCGTTAACGCCGTTATGTGTGTAAGTTAGATAATTACTGCTTTCGTGTGGCTGTGGTGCGAGTGTGTGTGTGTGTTTCATTGTATAAGCACAGGCGCCTTATCTTTACATTCCACAGCTATGTCCGTTTAAGCTTTTAACACTTTACCTAAACACACACACTCGCTTACCTCGGTTAGCCCGAGCAGAGACAGTGTGGGTGTGTGATAGCCAGCAGAGAAGAGAAAAAAGTGTGTCAGTGCGTGTGTGAATGATGATGTGTTGCTGTTGAGCGTATTTTCAATTTCCTCTGACCTTGGAACAACCTTTCACAGCCAAAGTGTTTAGCTTAGGCTTTAAAGGGCTTAGTGGGACACAGGAAGGGAACACGGGTGAGCGTACACTCACCTAAAAAAAGGAAAAAGAAACAAAAGAGCGAGGGCAGAAGTAAGGAGGGAGCAAGAATATACAGTAGGTGTAACCTTATTGCCAAAAGAAATACAAAAATGTACAATTTACAAAAAAATAAATAAATAAATAAAGAGTAAAGAAAACATTGCTCAATCTCATCATTTGAAAACATAAAACATGAAAATATAGTGGTATAAAGTGGAAAAGTATGTAAACAGCATAAAACAACATACCAGAACAAGGAATAGACATTGTGACCTTATTATCGCACAAACATTCAGAGAGATGATGTTCCACTGACTTCTTGGGAACTCAAAGTTAAGACCAATTTTTACCTTATGGCCAGAGAAGCACAAAAAGCTCTTTGTTCAGGCTCATACACATCATCTATGCAGACGTCTTCTCTATGTTCCGTGTTGGAGTGACTTTAGTGAAAGTTACTCTCGATCCCCATTTATTAACTTCAACTCCAACATGAGCCGT
This sequence comes from Mugil cephalus, assembly GCF_022458985.1. Lineage (NCBI taxonomy): Eukaryota > Metazoa > Chordata > Actinopteri > Mugiliformes > Mugilidae > Mugil > Mugil cephalus. The sequence continues at coordinate 51,971,869 of NC_061770.1, read as the reverse complement.
GCTGTTCCACTCCATTGTGTGGAGTGTTTCTGTGGCATAATTACAGAACAATACAGATACACCAGTGCACGTGTATAAATGCTGTTTTTGTACCTACGCTCTCAAAGTGTAGGGGGACTATAAATTACGCTTTACAATGAACTGTTTTGTGACCCACCTATCTGTCCCAGCTTCCTCAGTGAAGACTTGACTTTGTCCGTGCTCCTCTCCACTGGTGTTGTGTTTTCACCCAAGTGATCCTGTCTGGCGGTTAAGGACGTAACCCATCAAGGAGATGTTGACCATTTACACGTGTGGAGCTGTTAAGCATCTGTGACACCAGTGTGTGTGCTGCTGACTTGCACGGTTGGCACTAGTCAGGCTCCTCTCGGCGACATTTCAGCCACCTGAACGTGGAATGCTTAGCGGAAGTGCACACATGAGAGCACACAGAAGGCTCTTAATATTTACCATCTTCATTTCACTTCAACATTCAAATCCAATTTTTTTCCACAATATGATCACCGATAAACTGTTGATCAACTGACCAAAACAATTCAGAAGAGGATATCTTTTATGGCTGCTTGTAGCTCTCCCTAGCTAGCCTCCAAACTAATAGTAGCACCTCAGGTTTTTTCCTTTTAACAATGAATACATACAGGACGTACATACAGGACAATGAATACAGGACATACATGCCAACTGGCCACTGGCTGTGAATCTCTGTGGTACCTACAAGTACAACTTTTTGGTCACAGTCAGCCTTTGTTACCAGCATTTTTTGATATCAGCTTGGTATGTTTGATTTTCTTGCTAAAGAAAGAAAATATACACACAATGTACCAACAATATGAGTTTGATGGGAGTTAGTTTATGTAATATACGCTGTAAAATGTTGTACACAATTCACATATTATTAAATATATTGACCCCAATCAACTACCACCAAATTCTTTCTGGTTTCACTTAAGTAATTAACTACATTATAACCTGAGTGGAAGAGCTGACGGTGAGCTTTTGTCCAGTTTATTTCCACAACAGCAGGATCATCTAGAATGAATACACTGTCGACCAACTGATTAAACAATTCAGTAGAGGCTAGCTTTCACCCCCGCTTGAAGCTCTTCCTAGCTTCATAGCCTCAAGCTAAGAGTAAATACACATATTTATATCAGTTTAGGTTAACCATGGAGGGTTAACATAGAGAGACAGACAACCATTCCCACTCACAGAGGAAGCTGGAGTACCCAGAGAGAACCTGCGCAGACACAGGGAAAACATGTAAACTCCATACAGTAAGAGCCCAGTCAGACCCTTACCCAGACCTTCTTGCTATGAGGCATCAGTGCTGACCACCACATCACTGTGCATTTCAACAGATGGCCAGATTTCAACATTTCAACCAGATTGTATCACACCACATCGTATGGTCAACAAGCTGTGACACAATCATTTACAGCCATTTGACTCACTATCCACTTAAGATTCAGATTCATACAGATTTACAGTAAGCAGGGCCCTGTGATTTTCAAGGGCTAATAGAAGGTCACATAACACACAGAGACAATTCTGGATTTTGTTGAACACAACAGGATCACCCGCCTGTTGTTTGCAGGTTTTGGATATTCAAAACAAAAGCAGGGTGGGAGGGAATTACCGAAAGTTCCAGTCAGCAAGATTGGTTAACACCAGAGGGTTGCTATTATCTCTTGATGGCAGCACAGGCGATTTAAGAATTAGGACAAATGCAGGCGAGTTTGGCATGGAGAACTGGTTTTCAATGTTGGATAACTTTTTAACATCTCTGATCCTGACAGACTAGAGGAAGAATTAGTACTTGGATCTTTATCAAAAAAGCAAGCTCCACTGATTTTACACAAGTCTGTTTGCAGTTTGTTTGAAAATGAAATAAATCTGGTTGTGTATCTGAAGAATGAAGTGAGTTACCAGACTCCTGTAGCCTGCTGTTTGTTACAGCTCCAGGCATGACTTACATTAAACTACATTATTCACTACTAACAGAACACACTCTGATCTCTTGGTGCCTTCAAATGGGCTCCATATGAACAGCCTCCTTTTGTAGTATGCTTGTTAGTGGAAGTTTCCATTAAAGTTGTGACATATATATTTTCAGAAATAGCATAGGAAGATATAATAATATAATATATATATAATATCACTATATTATAATTTAGGTAGTGGTGTCTTTTTTGTAACTGAGTTGTTAGCATGCTAAACTGTTGCCATTAGTTGCCTAGCAGTGGTGTTCCCAGGACTTCATATAAATAAGTAATATAAATAAAATGCCTGGTATTTCATTTATATTACTTCCCATGTCAAAGCCACAGTTGCATTGTGAAATGTGCCCATTTCTGACGATGGAAACCAACAGAACCAAACAAAGATATCTCTTCAGTTCTTCTTAGTTCTTGCTCTGGATTTAGGCTCTGGGGTTTTACAAAAGTCCCAATTTTGTTATTGATCCTAAATGAATAAAATTAAATTTAATTAAATACCTCTCTGTTTGAAAATATTAAGCTTTACTGCCTGATCGTGCACATATGACCAAAAATAGGTTGACTGATTTATCTCATTGCATCTTCCATACCGCTTAATCCTCACTAGGGTCGTGGGGGTTGCTGGAGCCTATCCCAGCTGGCATTAGGTGAGAGGTGGGGTACACCCTGGACAGGTCACCAGGCTATCGCAGGGCTAACACAGAGACAAACAACCATTCACATGAGCATGCACACCTAGGGTCAACTTAGAGTCACCACTCAGCCTAACGAGTATGTCTTTGGATGGTGGGAGGAAACCTCAGTATACCAGAGAGAACACACGCAAACCCAGAAAGCCCTGAGCTGGACTCGAGGCACCGAGCCACTGTGCCGCCCTAGACTGATTTAGTGAACCAAAATATAACCTATTATAATACTTGTCTTAAACAGGAAAACAAATAGAAGAATACAGAATTGGTAAAGGCTCAGTGGTTAGCACTGATGCCTCCCAGCAAGAAGGTCGGGGTTCGAGTCCAGCTCAGGCCTTTCTGGATGGAGTTTGCATGTTCTCCCTGTGTTCGTGTGGGTTCTCTCCAGGTACTCCGGCTTCCTCCCAACTCTAAAGACATGCTCGTTAGGCTGATTGGTGACCCTAAAATTCGGATAAAACTGGGATAGGCTCCAGCAACCCCCACGACCCTAGTGCAGGATTAAGCGGTATGGAAGATGAGATGAGATGAAATGAGTATTGGTAAAAATATAAAACAAGTTGATTTATGATATAGTAGAACAGAGAAAAAAGCTGCTCAAGAGACTTGAGTGGAATGAACGTTTTAAAATGTTACATAAGCATATGAAAACTCAACTAAATTTGGAGAAAACTTGGATTGATAGTTTCTGACTGGGGAAAAAGAAGATGATCTATAAAGCTTTCATTGAATCCAGTCTATTGAGTGCACCTTTGCTATGTTGTGACATGCTTAACAAATAAGCTTTGCTCATTTTACAGTCACTTGAACTTTTAGGTTACGTCTATTAAAAAAAAAAAAAAAAAAAAAACAGAAGCCATTTGTTGTACAGCAGGGCAGCTGCAGAGCCCGGTGACCCAGTGGAGTTGAAGTGGACAACAACAACAGCAGGAAAGTGACTGTGAAGCAAGAACACACAGAAACAGACACATCAGCTAAATGAAAGCCACTCAGTAGTTGCAGATGTGGCTGATGGTTTGTTATACTCTTTGTTTTGAATCTCAATATGGGCATGGAATAGAGTCCTCCTAATGATCTATATCCACTTGAATGTCAGATCACTGACAGCCAGAGATGCTTTTGTGCCTGGCCTAAAGGTTCAGAAAAGGACAACTATCTGTTGACCAAAAAGTACATTACATTTTGATACAGGAGATTAAAAAAAAAAAAAAAGTTGATGGTGATGTCTTCCAGCAGACCTGAAGACCAAAACCAACCAGAAGAAAAAGTGCATTGATAAGTGTAGTAAGAAGAATAGAACTATTTGTGCTGTGTTCAACGCCTGAAGCATAACAGGATCAGTGACTCAGTGTGGTTAAACAATTCAGAATTTCATGCAGATTCCTTTAGCTAATTAAGTACAAAGTGGCTGTCCCCTGCAATCCCCCCCCCCTTGCCAAATTTTCTGGATCAGGACTTGTGGGAAGACTTTCTGAGTGCAATTAGGATGTGGGATTTTTTCTTCTATTCAGGGTTAGTGTGTGACAACTTAATTAGAGCATCATTTGATCAAAACTGTTTCTATCACTGGCCGCATGTTTTCAGGCTTAAAACAAACAAAAAAATGGCAGCTTGATGTCCCAACATTCAAACATTACTGCTGACGAGCTCCTGATCAAGAAGAAGTAACTGAAATAATACAGTGGGCAGACTTTAAGCATTGTTTTGTGTAATTGTTCATGAAACCAGCTTTTATAAGACATAGGAAACCATATGTTTCTTGAAGAGCAGTTTTAAAGCTCAGGGAAGCATTTCTGGTGGACAACATCTTAACAGCATAAGAGACCACTCAACTCCTAGCTGATTCCATAATGGTGTAAGAAGCAGAGGATGAGTGGAGGTGAAACAATTATCAAAGGGTGTCCTGCAGGGTATAGTGTGTGCCCTGCAGGCTGCATACCACAATCTTAATTACTACAGTGAATAAAATATATAATCATGATTTTCTCAATATAACCATATTTAGCAGACAAACCTATGCATGTAATTCAGTTCCATTCTCTTAGTGCCCTTTTTAAACCAGACCAATATTCCTGGTGAGTTTCTATGTTTTTGCCTTTCCTCATTTATCCAATTTTGGAGGTGTGTGACACATATGCCCCCTGAATAATATCTGGTGAACCAAATGGAGCAGTGGCATCATCATATATTCTTTTCAGTTAAATGGTGATGGCAAGGAGGGCCCTCGAAAAAATTTGAACTGGGAAATACAGTATAGTAAAGGGAAACAACTTCATTGTTTTTTTGAAGGTACTTTGCCACTCATCAAAGTAGGTCCTACATCTCTAAATAGCTGGCTGGGAGTACAGTTCCATGGATTAATGGTAAAACATCTTCAAGAAATGCAATACATCCAGTTGCTCTTGTTTCAGCTTTGTTTTTAGATAACCCACGACTTGGATAAGCGAGAGAACCTTCACGAATGAGTAGTAAGAGCCTGGAATGTCCATTAGTGAGCACCAACAAAGAAATTGAGCCAGTTGCTTTACATGTGGATGAGGTCCAGTGACTGAAATTAAAATAGCCAGTCAAATTAGCTGTTTCTGAGCTAAGCTAATTAGTGGTTGACAGTTGTATTTTATCTGATGAGAAGGAAGTGTACCGACATTCATATCATCTAACTTTCCATCACAGAGTGAAGAAATATATTTTATTTTAGATCAGGCCTTGTCCACTCCTGCATAGATGATTTTTTTTTTTTCTGTGTTGGAAGGCAGGACAGCATCTTCTTCGGTGTTTTTACGCTAAAAGCAACTCTGTACGTGTAGACTTGGCATAAAAAACATGCTACATTTGTAAGAGTAGATTACTAGTTTTGAGCAGTTTCCAGATGACTCTTTATTTGTTGGGCTCTGACCCGACAACTGAATTTAATTTGGTGACTGCAGCTGTTGAGTTTCAGCTTGTGAGAATATTTTTCTCTGTCATTTTGTGATTCAAGATTCTGTCTGAAACTCTGACTTGACACAGAAATGAAACCGACAGGACAAAAGTTGCAGTTTTTATTTACGAGCATCTGTTGTAATTTTTGAGTCATTCAACCAAAATTTTGTTGCTCCTTTTCGAAGAGCCTTTGAGGTTTTGGCCATCAAAAGCTCCACTGGGAACTGACAGATGCTACTGGTGGGGATGGTTTAAATCAAGGGAATATCTTCTTGTGTTAAGAGTGTGAGAGAGAGACAGACCTTAATCCTCCTTCGTCAGATGGTCTGGCGACAACTGTTGACGCAACAAAACGAAGGGATTAAAGTAGCTACTTTGATGTGACAAAAAATTTGTGTGATGAAGAAGAAGCAGGAGGATAGGAAAGACTGATGCTGAGTGGACAGTTAGGCAGTACCAACACATTTCACTGACAAAATAAGTGGTGAATGAGTGAACAAGTGAATGAGTGATGAGGCATGGTGGGAAAGTTTGACAACAATGACACCATACACAGGAGACAATTTAGATGAAAAACAATGAACAAAAATTAGGAAAGGAGAGAAACTGAAAATAGGGAGAAGATAGATGATACCTAAATGCAGTTTAATAGGTTCTATTCATTTATGATTGTCTAATAAAATGACTTAAAGAACATGAATTATGAGGCTAAGAGGCTTGTCTATCAGAAATTATAACCTCATTTAACCTTGGAAAGTTATTTTAGTTAAGTTTAGGAAAAATAGTTGGTCTTCGTTCTGCTTACTTTAACCAAAAAACTACTTCTGTTTAAATGAAATAAGTATAAGTTTGTCATGAAACAGGTTTTGTGTCTCTCTTTCATCCCTCTCATTCAATGATGGATGTTGGGGATTAGAGTGACAGAGTGTCTGACCGCAGGCTGGTATTTTACTGGGCAGCTCGTAACCTTGGGGCTCCACACAGACATATCTGTAAAACGTCTCAGGGTGTCGGATCTCCTGCTGACAGTCGCCCTGCTCGGTGCCAACAAGACCAAACACACATCGCAAAACTATTAGTCTGTGCTGCACGTGTGTGAGCGTCTGTACGAGCAATAACCCGTTTCCCCACAAACGCCATGTAGCAAACACACACTCGTCAGCTCTGACACACACACACACTGTTGTTAATCAGCGGTTTATAGATAACACATGTAGAAGTAGTTCACCATGATGACACACCACCCCTCAGCTAGAAAACACAGTTCATTAGGTCAACATGGTGAGTGTGTATGTGTGTATTTTGTTTGGTGAGTTCACATGAACTTTTGTCTCTATCTTTGAAAGGACCTTACATTGTCATAATGCATTCCCTAAAAGCTAACCTTAACCATCTCAAGAAAGCTCCTAAAGCTGGATGCACTGAATGTGTGAATAGATTATTTTAGGGCTCTGAAACAAAAAAAAATTCTCTTTGTTGTGGTGTATCGCCCACCTGCTTTTTACTCAGAATTTTTAGCAGAATTCTCTGAGTTTCTATGTGATTAATGCTTAGAAAAAGTCATTATAGTAGGTGACTTTAACATCCATGTTGATGTTGGGAGTGACAGTCTTATCTCTTAATTTATGTCATTATTAGGTTCAGCTTTTCCTGCATGTCATTCCCCCCTTTCTCATAATTCATTGGAAAGACATTTTGTTATGGTAGACACTTATCTGATGATGCTGTAACCAAATATAAGGAATTAATTCTTTCAGAATTTACCTCAGTGCCTTATGTCAGTGATATGGATGATAGCAACCACAGTCTAACTCCATCAGAAATAGATTATTTTGTTGATAGCAAGATAGCATCACTTAGTGCAACTCTAAATCTAGTTGCTCCTCTGTAAAAGAAGGGGATAAATCGGAGGAAGGTAGCTCCATGGTATAATTCACAGTTGCGTAGTTCGAAGCAGGCAGTTCGAAAGCTGGAAATAATTTGGCATTCCACTAATTCTGAAGAAGCTCACATAGCCTGGAAAGATAGTTTAACGACTTATATAAAGTAAAAAACAATAGGCAATATAATTAGAAAGCATGGCATAAACTTCCAGTGCTATGCAGATGATACCCAGTTATATTTATCCATGAAACCCAATGAAACTAATCAGCTGGTTAAACTCCAAGCATGTCTTAAAGACATAAAGGCTCGGATGACCTGTAATTTTCTACTTCTAAACTCAGACAAAACAGAAGTCATTGTATTTGTCCCTAAACATGGCAGAGATGGCTGTCCAAATAGCTCTTTAAAAAGCGTCCAATTGATTCAAAACGCTACAGCAAAAACACTGACAGGAATTAGCAAGAGAGATCATATTACAGTTTTTGCTTTTCTTCATTGGTTCCCTTTAAAATCTAGAATTAAAATTATAATCCTCCTTCTTACATACCAGGCCCTGAAAGGCCTAGCTCCATCATATCTGAAAGACCTCATAGTACCATACTGTCCCAACGAATCACTATGATCTCAAAGTGCAGGTCTACTTGTGGTTACTGGAGTTTCAAAAAGTAGAATGGGAGGTAGAGCCTTCAGCTATCAGGCTCCTCTCCTATGGAACCAGCTCCCTGCTCTTCATTTCTCTCTATATTCTCTGTTTCTACCCGGCAGATGGGTCCCTCCATGTGAGCTGGGTTCTGCTCAAGGTTTTTTACTGTTCATAGTTAGTTTTTCCTTGCCACCTTTGCCCTCAGCCTTTCTCAGGCTTCAGGCCGTTTTTGTAAAGTGTTGTCTTGAGACACACTATATTGTTATTGGTGCTATATCAGTAAAATTGAATTGAATTGAATTGAATTGAATTGAATTGAATTGAATTGAATTGAATTGAATTGAATTGAATTGAATTGAAAATGCCCAAATTCAATGCATGGGTATGACCATGGAAAAACAAAACAAACAAAAAAAAAACATCACCATTTTTTTTTTTTTTTTTTGTAAATTTGTACATTTTGATTTATCTTGTATTTCGTTGATTTCAGGTTTTATATTTGGGAGGACTCTCCATTGACATAATGCATTCCCTAGCTCCTAACCCTAACAACTGATTTTAACTCTCACATGGAAAAATGCCCCCAAAAATGGTCCTACAAGTACAACATGGCCCCACAGTTCTGAAAGAGTTTGCCCCCACAACGTAATAAAAACAAGACCACATACTGCACTTGATTCACCACAATGTTACAGTAATAATAAAACAGAACAAATGGACAATAAATTCTGTGATTCTTTGTTTGCTAACGCCACAACTCAGTTCCCAGAAATCATAACGATAATCAGTTAGTCAGTTTCCCAGCTGGACCACTGTCTCTCTCTCTGTCTCTCACTCACCCCAAAGCTCATGTATGCACACACACACACACACACACACACACACACACACACACACACACACACACACAAACACACACATTTCCGAAAATTTCCCCAGAGAGGTCTGTATCGAATCAGATCTAAAACGGCAATTACAGTAATGCCGCCCGACACTTTAATGTTTTTGCATTCGCTGTGAATACCAGGGGGAAAATCAACCAACACACACACACACACACACACACACACACACACACACACACACACACACGGTTAGAGTTGTATGCCTGTGAGGACCCGGTCTGACATAATGCATTCCCCAATAACCATAATCCTGAAAACAAAACTTAAATGCAAGATCTGTCCAAAAGTGAGAACCAGCCAAAGTGTCCTTGCTGTCAAAAAATGTCATCTTAAACCCCTAAATGTGTTGTCGTCTTCATAAAGGTAGACATACAAACACATATAACAATCCCCAAGCGCAGAACGATCAGGCCTCTGCTAAGGCTTAATAATGGGCTCCATCATAAGTTAGTTTCCTTCATATGTGGTCAAGAACAAAGAGGAATGAAAAACTGGCAAGGCATCCCACACACAGTAGTCATCTCTTAGTTAAAAAAGGCCACAACTATTTCTGGGGGAATATTAGTGAAACACACAGGATGAAAACCGAAAGCGATGAAGAGATAGGAGAGAAGCAGATAGAGAGATTAGACATAAGAGGAGGGAAAGAAAGGCTGGACCACAGGCATCCAGAGACAGACAGAAAGCTAAATAATGTGGTCATCCCGTAGCTCGGTGAACATTTTCAGCTTTATATTAAGATACTTTAACAGATATTTTCTGCTGTGTTTTGTGTGCTGCTAGACCTTCCACATCCAGGTCTCCAGGCTAATTAGAATAGTTAAAAAAATGGTATCAATTATCCAAATGGATAGTGACATAAAATAAAATGCCTCATAACCAACAGAGACAAGGGCAGTCTCAACATGCCTGCTACACTTTTATAAAGGCAACTGCATGGGCAGTTTCTCCAACCATACCCAGATTAGAAAGTCAAACTTGCAGGATATCATCAAAACATTCTGAGGCTAGCGTTTTCTTCCATTGGCTGCAAGAACAACATAAAAAAAGACAAATATGTAGATCGACAGGAACTACAAGTTTCAGTATTTATGGCTCACTAATATGCCGGCTGCGGATGAATCCTTTTGTTACTTTCAAGTAGTGTAATACTTTGTGGGTTACATGTTTAGAATTGTAAAATTGTACTTAATCTCTTAGAGTGCAGTTTACACTTCAGCAAAAACTGTATTAGATAGTGCTACATTTGCTGAATATGCATGCCAGGGCTCAACATCAAACAATACAACCTCCATGTAGTTTGATCTTGTACTTTTATTAGTGATATTATTTTCTACATCAGTTGAATATTTAAGTAAAATGCATGTAGCCTTGTTCCTGTGAATGTTCTCAATGACCTCAATGGTCATGTAATATGCAAAAAACAAACTTAAACAACTGGACTAGAATTTGTCTAAGCTTTTCACCCAGGTAACATCTTCATTTCCAAAAGACTGGCCAGGAGTTGGGGTTCAAATAGGAAACTCACATGACTGGGATCTGTTCATTAACCAGATATTCACCTGTAATTTTTGGAAACAGTCCCCTTTGTCTTTCGCAATGAATGGTTCTCTAACGACCCATCAAAGTCCTAAGACTCCAAGATTCAAGCCCGGGGTGCCTGCAGTGAAGACTATAGCCTCAGGGGCAGGTGCTCTACTCACTGAGCTAAACACCGCCCACTATTGATTGCTGATTTAAACAAAAATGGCCACGTACCACTCAACTAAGTAAAGAGAAATAACAGATGATCATTACTTTAAGACATGAAGGCCATTCAATCCCGGACATTTCAAGAACTTTGAATGTATCCTCCAAATGCTGTGATGAAACTGGCTCTCATGAGGAAACAAAGACCAAGAGTTAGACCTCTGGAAGATTTCTGGTTCCATCTGTCATGTCTTTGTGAAGTGTAGGACAGGTGAGTGGATTACATGTGCGTTTCCCACTGGGTGCTTTTCTGGTGAAATATTCAAATTTCAAGTCACATTTAAGCAGCAGCTCCCACAGCATTCTTTAGAAACATGCCATCTCATCAGGTTTGAGGTCAGTGGGGCTATTGTCTAATTTCTTAAGGATGGCAGGAATTTCTATGAGAACATCGAAAAAAAACAACCCCTTGTCCTTATCCTAAAATTTAAGTTTCTATGGCTATCTTTGTGAGGACACTCATTGGCATAATGCATTCCCTAGCCCCTTACCTTAACCTTAACCAGCTGAACTAAACTCCTAACCCTTAGTCTTACCCCATCCCTAACCATAACCTAATTGTAACCTTTACCCTAAAACTGAGTTTTAACCCACAAACAGCCTCGTAAAGAAGTGAGGACGGGCCAAAATGTCCTCACTTTGCACAAATGTCCTCAATCGGAATGGTATAAAACCTGAACAGGTCCTCGGAAAGATAGCCGTACAAGTACACACACACACACACACACACACACACACACACACACACACACACACACACACACACACACACACAATCGGTGTTTCTTTAACCTTTGACCCCTGGAGCTCATCAATAACCAGGAGGCCAAGAGAAGTGTGTGTGCTGTCTCATCTGTCTTCATTAGACTTCTGTATGTGTTCGTTAGAGCAGTGTTGACACACACACACACATGCACGCGCGCACACACACACATACGTGCAAACGATTTTTGTGAGTGCTTTGTCAGAAGCACTCAGATCCAGAGTTCAGCGAGGTGTTGCTCCACTTTAGTTTTATTCCGTCATCATATCTTTTTCATCAGCTGTTCATCTCTGTTTGGGAGGAAGCAAGATAAGCACAGAGAAATCTGATGAACTGATTTTTAACTCACACACAGCAGACAACATGCAAACCAGAGTGAAACTAGGAAGCGATGGTGAAAGCATTGTTGCCATGTTACAGGTGCATGTGGACACGACAGCTTTGGAGCAGGCTGCCTGTATCTTCTTGTCTCCTTACATCCACTGCACAAGTGTGTCCTTAACTAAATTTCTGACCATATTGCCCAACACTTTCTCTTTAGAAACTTGGAAAATGGAAGCATTCTCTTCCAGTTACTTTTGTGTCAATTTTGAAACAAAATGCTATTACTTTGCCTCTCTGTCTCTCTCTCTCTCTCTTTTTTTTTTTTTTTTTTTTTTTTTTTATTATTAGCAACATAGTAAAAATGGGTTGCTTTCCCTATTTTTCCACTTTCATGCCAATTTGTGTTTGATAAGGCTCATATCAGGTGGTCATCTCTTCCAGAGAAGGAGGTGACCAAAGCCAAGAATGTACAACGGTTGTACGTTGTTCGGGAAGGTTGATGACGTCTGGCCTTGTCTGGCATGTGTTTCATTAAAACATTTTGTTGGTTATTGTTCAGTATCACATACACTATACAACAACCATTTGATAATCAGCCCACTACAGTCAACGTGCTCCACGTTCTTCAGGTGGAGCTGTTTCTTCTGAAACAAAAAAAAAAAGAAACAACCAAGTCAAAACAAAAAAATGAGCAACAGGTCTCAAATAAGAGAGAATAATATTATTTTTCTTAGTCTTCTTTGTTTTTTGTATAACTACGTGTCTGAGCAGCATGCAAGATTGTTGACTGATTCATGTAGGCAGGCATGGTGTTTACTCAACTTCAGGATTCACGTCTTTGCTTTGGATTACAGGTGTGTCAGAGGAATAACGTGTGTGAGTTTTTTTTTTGGGTGATTTTACATCTTTTATTTGTTTCTGACACTGGCATAAAGCAAAGTAGATGTGATGAAAACCATTATTATAGGCAGTTTAAACTTATGTGTAAAGTTGACGCAGAGGCTACAGCGACAACACAGACACTTATGCAGGGCTTCCACAGAGCCTAGTGCTATAGGCGACGTGCACCTCCCCAGAAATGTAACTATGCACCACAGTGACGCAGACCGCAAGATCTGTGACTGGTCCACTTGGTAGTAACATGTTTCCACCTTAGTATTCTTCTCCATCTCTGCAATCTTAGAATTGATTGTTTGGGATCAATAAAGAATCAGTAAGGATTCACTGAAGACGACTGGAGATACAGACATACAGACATACAGACCACTGGACAAGCCTTTCCAATCTTGTTTTTGTCAGCTACTGTTTTATTTTATTTATAAAATATATTCTTTATAAAATATATTACCATTGTTTTATTTCTGTTGTTGCTATTAATGCTAACTAGCAGTTGATGGAGGTAAGGAAACCAGATGTCTTCCTCTTCCACCAGCCCTTGCATGTTGTGTGGATCCATGCTTGAAGGAAGTTATTCGAGTATGTTAAGCAATGACTTCCTGTTTCTATATTAGGCTCCCTTATCTGCTAGAACACCGCTATCAAACCTGAGATAAAGGGATCTGATTAAAAAGTAGTTTGTGTAGTGGTGAGATGTGTTAGAGGAACACTGATGGTGGATGAGATTTTTGGTTCGTGTGAACAGGTCCACGCTGCCCTGATATGATTGACCTCGAGTGACCCCAGGACGGCCTCACTGCGTGTGACAGTGAGACTGGCAGAGAAACAAAAGGTAAGAAGTAAAGATTTCAGATTTCTGTCAAGATATTACTCCACATAGCTTTGTGAGACTAAATAGAAAGTCAATCATTTGAATTAAAGATGCATGAAATGAAATGTGTAATAGATTATTGATTTTGACTTTAGAGGCCTTCATTTTGATGATGTGGATGAATATGAATTTATTGTGCAAATGTGATGTATATCAGACCTGTGGAGCTCATCTGCTGCCACGGTCTCATCTACCTGTCCCAGTCTTCATGTCCTCCTCCAGTTGTCCACTTATACCTGGATGAACAATTCTCCAACCTGCCCATGATTCCTCTTATACTCTCAAATTGTCACATAAGATCATCAGCTATGTGTTATATTATTAGAACCACCATATGAGCTGGGTTCTGCTTGAATTGAATTGAATTGAATTGAATTGAATTGAATTGAATTGAATTGAATTGAATTGAATTGAGAGCTTATGTAGATCATATGCGATGACTGGTTTTCAATTTATCCCCCCCAAAAAATAAAATGAAATAAAATAAAATGAAGGCTTGTTGTTGAAGGTAATATCTGAATTCCTTGTGTGCTTTCTGTACCAGCAGCAGTTATAAAAGGACTTCATACTCAGACAGATAAATCTATCCCACATCCATCGGCTCTCGATGTGTTTGGCTTCTCTTAAAGAGACAAAAGACAGCAGAGGAAATGTGAATATTGCTTCATTGGTAGCCTGGATGCCCGTGTGTATTTAACAGATAGATCTGCTTCTTCTCACCCTTGCCAGACCTCATGATTCGGAGACATGGCGCTGTCCGAGAGGTAATAATAAGATAATACACGTGCTGCAGCTGGTGCTTTTATCGTACTGTAACATGTCTTGTATACAGCTCAGTGTGAGAGCCCTGCAGGAATGATCGCACCTATTAATTGAAACACCTTCAATATGAATGTGTCTAAGACTTTGCTCTGACTTGCTGTGTGTATCTTTGACTTCCTTTTCTGTTATCAGGATCAAACTCCGGCCAAACCTACCCTACTTTTGCATTTCTTCAACATCTCTAGCATTTGATCACAGTCCAAAATGGAAAAGCGGGACAGTGTGTCACTATTTCACAATGATGACAAAATGTTTGCAGGAATGGGTGCCGCCATTTGTTACGGCTGGCTACGACATGGGAAGTAGTGTACACAAAATTCTTGACGTTCAAGTGGTAAAATCAGCTGGAAGGTGTAAGAATACAGCTGCTAGGCAACAGTTTACTCCTGAAGACACTGATGCTAACGGTTTAGCATGACCTGGTAACTTAATCTAGCAACTGTTGAGATGTAATGAGAGGATGAAGATGCCGGACACATCAGATGAAACAGGTGAAGAATTTTTTTGTGGTCTTGAATCTCTCCATTGTTTGATGCAGTCCATGGATGTTTTCTGTATGCTTATTAGATGAAGATGACTAGCGACTGCTAGTTGTCCAACTATATATCAAGTATATTTTCCTCTCAGCCTGGTACTGAAAGCAGAAATGGCTTTAGTTGTTTGCAGACTCATTTTACATAGTATACTGGCTTCTTTTCTCAGGACCCATTAAGTTGCCAATAATAATATAAACCTGAAAGGTCAGAGCATGATGGGGGAAATTAAGAAAACTTTAACACCAGAAGCCAGTGACTCATTTTGTCCGTGATTTGGGAACAACTGACTCAGCTTCCATTAGATGGAGCTTCTCCTTTTCCCTTATGGGTCAGGAAGGGTTAATATGACAAAGAGCAGATGATGGAGGCATTTGAGGAATTTGGCTCAATCTGCGTTTCAGAGAAAATTTAAACAAGAGTAAATGCAGAAATTTGGAGAGTTCACGATGGTTCTGTGTGATTGGAGCGCCCCATCGCTTCTAGGAACACACACACTGACACATGGGGTTGAGTAAGGAAACCTGATGCACAAAGTTTGTGTTGCTGTGGATCTGCGTTGCTACCCTCCAGTGACCACACACACATCTCCCAACTACAGGTTGCTTAGCAGCAGACATCTTCCGCTGTGTGAGAGGTCAGAAGGTCATGAAGATGAGAGTCGGGCAGTGTGGGTGGGCAAGAGAGAGAGAGAGAGAGCGAGAGAGTCATTGATTCTTTTTTTTCTGGTTTCATCAGCTGGTGAATCTGTGATGTTCCAGCTGTTTCCAGCTGCTGAAGGCAACTACACCAAGTACATGTGCAAGGTACTTATGGCTTTTCATTGTAATTCAAGCTTCTTCTTTGTATGGTCATATTATCTCAACCAGCACCGCTTTTAATTTTAATACTTTAAAGGTTTTTGTTAGCCTGTCTTCCTCCACTCACAAAAGTTGCTCTGGAATCATTCTGTTGGTAACTAATTATTCTCCAGGAAAGCAATCAAATAATTTGGGTGAACTTTGCATGATAATGGACAGTATGGCTATAGTCATGCACGTTATCTGAACATCATATGGATCCGATTGGTTGGAGGACTATCCAGTTGTGTGTGTTGTCTGTGTAATTTGAAACACGTCTATGAAACCATGACTATTACCAGACTCATATTGGGATAAGGGCTGAGTTGGCTATATAAGGATAGGCGTTGGTTGATATAGTTTCCCCATGAGCTAATGTTTTACAGTTATACTTCTGACTCAAGTGAACCGTTGTCTTCAGGTTAGCATGGCAGCTTTTAAGCTAACCAAAACAAAAGGCCATACACCAAATAACTGGAGACCAGACTCTGGAAGCTCTGTCTCCAGAAAATGTATTACAAATTCACAGACTGATTTTCTTTAGTCCTGTGCCACTGTGATTGCTTCCAGCTATTTTATGAGGTCCTGCAGGATGGTAAGGGCATTATGCATGCATAGTTCTTAGAATTATACATGAAATAAATAATTAGAAATATAATAAATATATCATGTCATATCAATACATCAAGTCGTTTGCCTGAATTAAATTATCCTGATTTTGAGCTGTGTGTGTGAGATGTGTTCACACGATTCGGACTCCAATCCCAATCAGGTCTTCAATGAAAGGGCATGTCATTCTTTCCTGAACAGCGGATTGGCCAGTGGGTGAAGCCTTTTATCGGATTCAGATCAATCCGGAAAGTTACCCTGACCCGAAGCAGGTTTACCATTCAGAGTGAGTTAGCATGGTAACATACCTCGATAAGAATGAATCCAGCTTCATGATAACGGAAAACCAGGGTTAATCCTGAAGTTACCTTGCTAAGTCTGCAATCCTGCTTTGTGATACAGGCCTCAGGTCAACACCTTGAGTTATTCTTCATCTTTTTTTAGTTGTTCCTTAACTGTTTTTTTTGTGTCTATGTCAGTCTGCATCCTCTGGTCTGGTCTAGATGGCTAACATCCAAATGAATGCCAGGTTCAAGAGAACATTGAATTGTCACAAGATCATCCATGTTATTTACTTCACCTGTCAGTGGTTTTAATGTTTTGGCTGATCAGTGTATATATGACTTTTTAATAACTCGCCTGTTTAAAATCTACCGAGGCTTAAAGCTGACAGGTGGATGACCTCGCAGGTTGCTAGCTGTCTGCAATTGGCTCCATTTAAACTCCAGTTTTCACTTTGACCATGTTTGAATTAGCGGAGAGTTGGGTGGAGTGAAGCGCTGCCAACATGGCGAGGGCAGCAAACGGCACACTGAGCTTCAAGACAGCTTTTTGAGAAACATTGGAAAACAGCTTAAAGAAAAATGGATGAGCCATGAGTTAGCCCATCAGTTCAGGGTGCCTTAGCTGAAAGAAACCAGAGCACACAAAATGTTCAACAGTTTTCAGTTTATTTATGTGTTGGAATTCCTCACAACTTTATTAGTATTTTTGTTTCGTTCATTAGTGGTTTTAATACAACAGCGTGAACAGTGCTTCTGTCTCAATAACAAATTCTGCTCTATAAAAAAAAGAAGACGAAGAAGAAGCAACAGCGACTGCTGTGAGCAGACTCTGGACACGAGCAGTAGACCGAACATAGTTTGAGATGTCTAACAAACCGAGTGGCTAGCGGATCTTTTACTGTAACTAGAGCAATTGGAAAACTTAAAGTAAATGAAAAATTTATTCAGGTGGAACATGTGGCCCACAGCTGTCAGTGCCTTATGTGAAACTTTTGGTTAGCTGTGTCCAGAGTCCTAACACCACTGTGTTGCTGCTTTATTGGCAGGAAAAATAACAAAAATACAGCAAAGACACATTCAATATCAACAGCTGAGTTCCCTTTCTAAACTTATACTCAGCTAATGATGGATGAAAATGAAGTGAACACACCCACAGAAACACAAAAGATGTCCCTCAGTAAATCAAAAATATATGGCGACTGCTCAAGGAAGACTTAAAAATTCCCTTCAGACATACTGGACTCCCTTTTACAAAGCACCGTGCTTAACGCACAACGCAAACAATCTGCTGCAGTTTCCAATGTTTACTATTGCACCCGAGTTCAAGAAAAACAGCAACACAAAGAGTGAAAGGCCCCCTAAAAGTTCAAGAGTGAAATAATTGTGCTTCAATGAATCAAAGGCTTGTGTGTGTTCAACGTAGCCTCTCCACTCACACAGCTTGGCATATATTTATGGAAGACATTTGCATTAGTACAATGGTTTCGATATACAATAGTCACCCCTCAATAGAGTGTTGTACATTTTACACAACAGTTGCCAAGTTGGAGCATTATCTCCCTCTTTTAGACACAGTTATTTCTACACGACAAGTAGAAAAATGCTCAACCACCCATCTCCAGTTAAAAGAGGGGAACAATGAGTTGCCATGTTTGGACGATAACCCCACTTTACAACCTAAACTCTGCTATCAAGTTTGGGGGAAACAGTGTTGCCTGATCTGAGCACTGTCGCCCATTCAAGTGTTTGCAGGTTGTATATTAACAGGGGACCAAGGCTGCCATGTTGCATCCCCCACTAGGATGGGGATACTGGATCGTGCAGTAACATTCGACTCACCAGCATTTTCGTTTCAGTGCTTTCTGGCTATTTCGCAACAAAAAATTACATTGAATCTCTCTGATGAACATTCAATACATTCAATACTGTTATTGTGCCGCAGTGACGTTAGAGAGTTAATGTTTGGATGGGGCCTGTTTGGATAAACCCAAGGAGAGAAAACTGGAAAGTTGTGGTACAAATCTACAATCTCTTATCTAACTAAAAATTCACCTAGATTCGCACACAACTCCAAAAAGGAACACCAAAGCCTGACAGCATCCAGCAACACAGTTTCATGGGAACAGGACAATTTCTTACAAACAGAAGACGAATGTTGCTGGAGACCTTAATGTCTAAATGTAAAAATGATATAGTTCACTCCTCTTGCTTGTCTCCCAGATGAAGTTATAGAATGAGGATTTCCTTCCTATCAATAAATCTGATAAAGAGACACAAGTCAACAACAGATTAGTTGTTTAGGTACGTTTTGACCGACCAACACTCACTTACTGGAAAAAAATCAACAAAATACAACTCATGACAGCTTCACTTAGGACCGTGTGAATATCGTAAGAGGAAGCAGTTTATTTTGGACTTTTCCCCATTTGAATGCAGCATACGACAAAATGAGGAGTCAAGATATAGTTAGCCTAGCTTAGCATTAAACCCAGAAGAAGGGAGGTGGAAAACTAGGCTCAAAGTTACTGAAATCATCCAAACATGTATTGTGTCATTATTAAGAAACTCTCAGTGATGCTGTGATAAAGCTGGACACTGATTTCCAGTATAGACATTTAGCGTTGTAGTAGTAGGCCAGCGTACGCCTATGACATAGTGATCGTTTTGTAGATATGTGCAGTTTGTTGTTGGTTTTGGTCTCTTTATATATTCAATACCTCTTTAACAGTTGTGGGCATGCAGTTATTTGGAGTGAATTTGAGTTGGAGGAACCAGATTAGTCCGGGCATTTGGGCATGAATGTGAAAAAAAAAACTAGACCTATTGTTGCGGTTATTAAGGGTTAATTTTTACCTAATATATCTAAACAGACAATGTTTGTCTTTTTCCAAGAAACAACAAAGTAAGACATCTTACACTGGAAACAGATTGCATGGTACCAGCTTGTTATCCAGTGAGCTTCCTCTGTGTTTGGACTGGTTGTTGATAGTCTACTGACGTTAATGGCCACAGACTGCAGCCCGGTTTCCGGGCGCTTCAAATCAGCCGAACGAATGGTGGCTTAGGGCTTGCTGGCACCTGGCTTACTTTAGGTGTGGTGTTGTGCAATGAGGTTGCGCAGCTGTTTGATGATGGTGTCGATGAGTTTCTGTCTGTCTCTGTCTGTTTTCCTGAACTGGGCGAAGACGTTGTTCTTTCTGCTCGTCTCCTTCATCCTGGAGACAGAAAATACAGAGAGATGGATGGAAGGGAAACAATAAAGACGGCTGGAAGGCAAAACAAGATTATTAAGAAAGCAAACATGATAAAGTCAGTGTGTGAATGCTGTTAAATGAACCAGGGAGTAGCTTATTTATTGCATTCACACAAGGGAGAAATTGTACGAGCATACTCAGCAAAACACAGCCACAGTCCTCAGCTGTGGCCACCAGTTCAAGAAGAATAGTCATGTTGGCTTCAAACTGTGGTATTTGTGTGCTCATTGTTACATGAGATGAGTCCTGTCACAGAACACTGGACTGTTATAGACCTCCGGGAAGCCTAAGAACTCAGCAGACCAGACAAGCTCCAGCATGGTGCTTCCTTCTGGGGACAGAGAGACCACCAGGGCCTAGGCTGTCCAGAGAGACAACCACTGATCCTGATCATGGAAGGATGATGGTACTGTGGTGAACAACTGAAGATCACACAACTGTGTGTGTTTAGCTTGAAGTCTATAAATGTTTGTGCTTGCTCATTATCAGTGTGTGAGGATGTATTTGTGTTAAACCATGCAGGTTGTGTGTATCATCACTATTTTCATATCAGGTCAGGCTCTCTAATCAGACACTACACCGATGCTGCACAGATAAGGGATGTGGGCGTTGTTATAGCGATAACATCCCATCTTTAACGGCCACATCGATAGACATCAGTATCACCACAACACAAGTTTATTATTTCTTTTTGTGCTCAGTGTGTGCTTGCGTTCAAATCCCTAAGGTGAGATTCAACACACCCACTTAAAAACAAGCATTTGTCTCTTGCGTGCACACACACACTGTAGTAAGTATTCATGCCTGAGTTTAATATCACACACACACGCAAAGCAGAGGAGATACTCACGGCTTAAATAACCTGTCACAACATGACAGAGACAGGAGACAGAAAAGAGCAGCTGAGATTGAGATAACGATAGATGAAGTTCTCACATACTCAAGCAGCGGTCCGAAGGAGGGGTGGGTTTGTTTTCCACTAAAATAAATACACCTATTTGTTTTCTTTGATTATGACATAAGAAGTCGTGTACGCTTGGGGTTCAAGTCGTAGAATTGTAGTAATAGTAGTAGTTGTAAAGCTTAATTTGTAGCCCTGCAACTGGCCTTGCAGAATTTAAGTCGTAGGGGGCTAAGCAGGTTAAAGCATTTACACCTGTGCACATGTGTCTGTATTATTCTGTAAGTACGACACTATAACTAAAAGCTGCAATGCACAATTTGCGATTCACAAAGTCGCATTTGTGATAAGGTACATGTCAGGTTATGGTGCAGAATGTGGACCTGACTGCAAATAATGTCTAAATTGAGAGAACACCACTGATAGTCATCTGTTTGAGTCTATAAAACCACTAAGGCTAATATTTAGCAAGCTAACAACTGGGTAACGACATTGACCAATACACGGTTGCGTTCTACAATACATGTATACATTATTTTGTCCCAGCAAGCTTTATAGACAGAGACATCCCCAGCCAGCCCTGTGCTGCCCGTGCAGCCCATACATTACACCTTTTACACCAGTTGCAATGTATGGCCTTCACTTACTACCCCTTTTTACCTGTTTATTTTTGTATACATAAGAGCATTAAATATTCTTTTAGTTTAATAATTGTTTATGTTTTTGGTTAAATTGAGACTAAGATTTGGTATTGTTATGTCATTTTTATCATGTAAATGAAGGGAGAAAAAGGAGTATTGGCTCCAAATATCAGCTCAGAAAAATCCACCAAGGCTGATGTAAAAAAAAAAGAAAAGAAAGAAAATGGTATCGGCACTAAAAAAATCCATGTCAGTCAATCTCTAATGTCAACATTTTTTTTTTTTCAGAAAATCTATCCATCATCCATATTTGGTGAAAATTTTCGTTTGCAAGACTGTAAATGCCAAAAGTGTGTGGTTGTTCGCATGCCTCAGTCAAGGCATTGTTGGTCTAGCTTAGTATTGCGTCTGAAAGAAGGGAGGTGGCTGCTAGCCTTGAACCTTCACAAAAAAAATTAATCTCCTCTAAATCTCACAAACATATTGAATCCAGACTGGTTCATTTGTGCAAAACCAATTTAACGATTTTGGAAGCTCTTCTCAATAACAAAATGTGAGGAAGCTGCACAGTCATTGCATTTTCCTTCTCAAGTCTATATTTACGTCTTAAATTACATTTCTGTTTATGTATGGGATTATCAAACCAGACATGATGTCTCATTTTGTGGACTTGAAGGACTAGACAATGCTAACTGTTTCCCCCTGCTTCCAGTGTTTATGCTACGCTAGGCTAACCAGAGTCAAAAGGATCTCCTCAGTAATCAATCAACCTATAAAATGTTTATCAGACTTTCCCGGGGAGTGGAAAATGAGCTCTTTAACTGGTCCAAATGTTAATACGGACATGAAAGTGAGTAGCAAAAACAGCAGATCTTCACATTTGAGAAGCTAGGAATCAATTGCTTGAGAAAAATAAGAACAAAGCAAGAGAATCGGAGACAAACAAGAATGTGTGACGAGTGAAAAGCAGAATGATGAATGAATGGATGACTACTCACTTCTCCAGCAGGGCCAGTGCAGTGTGTGGACTGACTCTCAGGTATTTGCAGGTGGGCTTTCCATAGTCAGCCAGGTAGGTTGACCAGTCCCACTGAGTGAACAGTTCCAGTAACTAGATAAAGACAAAGGTGGAGGAAGGGTTTCTGTTTACTGAAAATCCTGGAGGGTTATCACGTTATCATTAATTAATCAACATAAACATCAGCATCATCCAGCAGATCGTTGACTCAGACATTGCCAACATGTTGAGTAAGAGTTGGTAACTAGTTAAAGTGCAAGGGAATATGGACTAAGCTTCAAAACTAACGAAATATGAGAAGAACTGGCAGTTTTGAGGAAGAGATTAGTAACATTTGTGATGGAATCCAGCATTCAGAGCTTAAGGTTTGTTTTAATCAGCTGTCCTTTTAGTTTTAATATAATAAACAAAATACTTGGCTCTGTGAATCGCGCATAACCGATGTGCAGCTACCCAGAGATGTAGCTCGCTTTGAGTCATTGTAGGTGTATAAACCAAGCTTGAGACACAGCTTGAATTAACAGTTACAGTAAGTAAGTAACAGTTAATTATTTAAATCTGGAGATCTGAATCCAGGTAAATGGTTGCTCAGAGCAACCATCATCTTTATTTTACCATTTATCACATTAGGACCAAAATTATCCATCTTTAATATTTGGTGAGCATTCCTCCTCCAGTTTGCCAAACGGGGCACCTCCATCGCTTAACACTCGTCTATCCCCTACTCTTGTTCTTATCTATCCATCTTCATCTGCCCTTCCTTTACCCTCTCTTTCTGTGTTATCCATTCCTCTCCATCTGTGTCGCTTTCCATCTTTACTCTTTCATTTTGTCCCTCTCTCCCCCCACATGTGGTTTTGCTCTCCATCCCTCTGTACGGCTTCCCTCCTCATCCCCTCCTCCTCCTCTTCTTCTTTCATCCCTTGCTCACATATGGTTTCTCTCTCTGGATCTGTGTGTGTTTGGTGTTACCCAGAGTTCACTGGGGCTCCCTGCACATATATATGTGCGATTTTCACAGACAGAGATAGAGAGACCGAGTGTGTGTGTGTATGTGTGTTTGTTAGCAGGCTTACGGCTTTGCCTGCCTGGGCCTGTGTGTGTCTCAGGTAGAGTTCAGCAGGGCAACAGTAGGTTATGCAACAGTTTGAAATGTGGGCCATTTGGAAGAAGCTTAAACCTCCTTCACTCTCGTTTTTCTGTTTTTCAACTCTTTCCTGTTGTTTTTGTTTTTACCTGTATGTGCCACAAACTGAGCAATGCAGTTGTGTCTTGGTAGATCAGTCAAGTGATCATATCTTGTTGAGAGGATAAACATCAGATGTGTGCTGAGTCAGCTGTTTGTAAGTCCCATAAGCCAGTGTCAATAGTACTTCCTTAGTTCCTAATAACTATATATATTTTTTTACTCAACAGGGACAACGGAGAATAAGATACAAAGTACGAAACACAGGCTGCTATGATTTACAATCTGAGAAAAGAAGGAATTTAAACAATTTTGTCATTAAGTTCTGAAAGCTGCACCATACCTACAGTGTGTAACTGAAATCTAAGTTCCTGTAGAGCTTGGTTTATCCTAAATCTACATAGAACCTAAGGTGTAGCATTTATATTAGCACATCAGTATTGCTCTGTAATTACTTCTTCTGTTTTAGTGGCCCTCTGGAATATGAAGTTAGTCAGGCAGCAATTTGGAAATTATGCAATGAGGATGTTTGGCACAAAAAATGTGCTTATCTAAGATCAGATTGAGACCCGTATCAGTTGATTCTCAATGTTAAAAGATGAGAATCGGATCAGGGGGCAAAAGACTTGATTGGGACACCCCTAATTTCCAGAGAATAGCACGACAAGCCAACGTGTAGATCTGACACAGAACCAACCATCTGATACAACAGATACGATTCAGCAAGTCTCAAAGCCATTGAAGGTAACAGGTACAATACAGTCTTGGTGCAAGTTTGCACAACATAACATACCAAGTTGTCTCCTCATTCATTAAACGCATTTTGTTTCGGAGTTATTTAATACCACACCACAAAGCAGTATTTTGCTGGATATCTAAATTCAAACATGTTGTCGCTAATCTAAATAATTCCAGTTTATTGATGTCGCGTAGACACACATTAGATTACATTTTATTTTTTCAGCGACCCAAATATTTGCAAAATTTTGAGAGATTTCTATTTCACAATGTCCTGTCGCACAAAAGAGGAGATATGAAGCTGTGAAGTAAACATTTTAATGATAACTGGACAGGAAGACACATGTATGTTAGGATTCAAAGTTAGGTTCATCTAAAAAAAAAAAAGCTTAAACCACTTAACCCCGGTCCACCCAGCTTCAAACTTCCTCTGATTGCAGATGAGTACTTTAGTGGTGGATTGTCACGAATGTGCGAATAAGACAACAAGTTGCCCCTGTTTAAAGTTATGACCCAATAGGAAAGCTAGTCCTGTTTCAGTCTTAGAGTCTACAGGTTGACTCACCTGTAGACTCTTATGCTGACAGGAAGTTAGTGGAACGTATTCCTGTAAGAAGTGAAAATACTTCTTTAAGAAGCATTGATTTCTGTTGTTTTTGTGATTGAGGTCATCAGAGTTATTCCTATTTTCAATGTTCAGTGAATCTTCACGAGGCGACTATAAGACAAATGGATCCTTTGGACTTTCTCCCTGCTTTGTATTCCTCCCTCCTTCATCCCTTCCAACCTTGTGGTTCTTTCAGTTTGCTGTTTATCTTTCTCTCCTTTGTCCCAGAGCTCACCTTTTCATGACTAATGTCTGACCTGCTAATCCTCCCATATAAATAAATACAAACGCAGCTACAAACTCAAGCAAAGGTGTGTGTTACATAAAGTGCAAAATCCTCCAGCTGTGTTCAGAAATCTATGCTAATTGGGTACAGATATGCAAGTGCGAGCAGTCCTAGACATGAACTGTATTTTTTATGATGGTATCTGTCATTTTCCTTTGAGTGTGTATAAAGGCACACAATGTAGTAATATTTTTCCAGGAAGTAACACTAAAAGGGACACACAACAACACAAATAGATAAGCTGGCGACTGAGATCCACGAGATTTTCATGTTATCTGCCGTCTTTACTCTGGAGTTATGATCAGTACATCTCGCTCTTCAAATCCTCTTTTCCCCTTCCCTCTCTCCTTATTTTTATATCAGAGATAACAGAAAACAAATGCTCCACACAAAGTTTCTCATGAGTATTGAACATGAAAGAGAGGAAAAATAAAAATGAAAGAATAAGGGCAGGAGAGAGGAGATGATAGGGATTAAAGGCAAAGGGGAAGGAAAGAAAAAAATGAAGAAAGCTGAAGAGGATATGGGTGAAAGAGAAAAGGAATGAGAGGAGAGTAAAAGAAGAGATGAGGATAATTGAAGACAGAAATGTTAAAGGAAGCAATGACCACGGCATGAAATTCCAAACTGCAATCGACGCACAAAGCTTAATTCAAAGTCATTAAAAAAATGAATGATATTACTAATACTTGAATTTTCACTGAAGGCACTGCGTACCCAACGTCAGGCAATGTGTATCTGTTGGTGTTTCCAGTAAGAATTAGTTTCGGTTCGAGGCAGTGATATGCATTTCGAGAGCGTGGTGGCAAAAAAAGCCACAGATCCTTATTTTAAAGATCTTACCTCCAAACCTTAAGGTGCCCAAGGACACAGGTTACAGTTTGAAGAAAGACGAGGATTACGGTAACATAGAATATGCTCACTTTTGATGCTCTTCTTCTGTGGCCATTGTGCTCTGACAGAAAACAGGGGATTGCTCTCTCCAAACTGTTAATGATTTGTGTTGTTCATGAGTGATGTTGTTCACTAACTAACTAAGCCATTCAACATGCTGAAATGGATGAAAGACAGTGATCACAGTGCAGGATACACCTAAAAAACTAGGGCCAAAGATGCTAACCAATGGCTAACGACTCTTGTCGATGGCTGGCCGTGATTCAGACCACAGTCGTTTGTTCTCCATTGGATTCAGCCTATTGAAGAGGCAAAGGTGAGCCAAATCAGTCAAATCGCCTCAGAGTAGCTGTCAAAAATAAAAAAGTGGACGTCAAGACAGCTACTCTAAAGTGAAGCCAAAGTATGTGGAGCTCCCCCTCATGGCTGGCTGCAACATGGGTCAAAAGCCAAACCATCTCGATGTTAGTGGTAAAGTAAAGGTCAAATAATTATTTTTTTCAGATATGGTTTCTGTCATTTTAACTTGCAATGCTGATGTACGATCAGTTTTAGTTTTGACACTATAAAAACAGGATATGACATCATTTGACAACCACTCAGGGAAGTGGTCCTGTGGGAAAGTGAGAATAGGATATGGAGTTGGAGTCAGAAACGTCCTAAATAAGTAGTTGTGCTGTAAACTGTGCTGACTGACATGGAGGATCTGCATTTTTATTTTGGTGAATTAACTGTTGTTTAGTGAGGCAATTAACTAGCTAGCTAAAACAACGTTCCTCATTCCCTCCAGGTCAACTTTACTTCTCATTCCATTTCTCCTGTGGAGAATAAGTCAGCAACTGGTAGTTAGCATTTACAAACTGAATCTATAATGGTGCTTGATTTTGTTTGTTTCTTAAAGTACTTTGTAAAATTTTATATTTTGTAATTGGCGGAAGTAGAGCAGAGCGCACTACTAACTAAAGATAAAGGCCAGTGAGTGTAGAGGAAGTATGGGCTGGGCACTGATAACGTGGCTCTACTATGGGACAGTACTGAACAGACTCCGGCTCCAAACTCACCAGATAGCGGCGCCTGTATCCCCGGGATACTAGTGTCAGTTAAACCAATGGGAGGAAGTAGAGATTGCCATCTATTTTCTTTTTTTTCTACAGTCTATGGGTCACCTCTGTGCTAACCAATTACTGTCATCCAACAACACAATTGGCCACAGTTAAGACAGAAGAGGTGAAACCAAAGAGAGGGAAAGTAGTTAATAATAGGCATAATTGATGAAGTTGATGAACGGAGAAATGACTGAGGAGTGATCGTGTGAATGATGGACGAGTGGAGGGCACAAACAGTAGAAGTGCAACAAGAAGGGAGGACAAGAGGGAAGAGGACAAGCAGAAAAGACTGATGAAAATTGAGAAAAAACGGAGAGGAGGAAAAAAAAAATGAGCCACACGCGAGCCAGCAGGTCCTTCTGGCAAACGCACACACAACCTGACCCTGGATTCACCCTGCACACACAGAGAAAACGGCAGGTCTCTCACTTCACCTCCAGTTGAACTTCTCCCTCCGTCTCGCTCCCCCTCTCTCACCTCGCCGTGACCTCCCCCCCGTGCTATCGCTCCTGTCTCCTCACACACACTCAGATTATTGCTTCCTCTTATTCTTACGCGGGGGACGAGCAGAAAAACAAAGTGATGTGTTGCCCTCACATTTCTTGTTTGTTTTCTCTCATTTCTCCTGCCCTAATGGGGTTCTTTACCTCCCATGGCCCTCCCCTCTCTCATTCTTTCTTTTGTTTCTACTCTGTCCATTTTGCCCATCACCCTCTTTCACTTCATCTATACTCCCCTGGTTCTCTCCTCCTTCCTCCCTCATTTACTCCCTTGCCTCCTTGTTCGTCTCCTCTTCCACTAAATTTCACCTAATTTTTTTCCCCTTTTTGTTCCAGGACCTTTATTTCTTTTCCCCAAAATACACTCTTCACTCTCTTTCCACCCCCATTTACCTCCGTCTGTATCCCCCCCCCCCCCCCATTTACTCATTCACTCCCTTGTCTACTCATTTATTAACTCATCTTCCAAATTCCAACCTTTTCTGTTTATAACCCTCCTCTCACTTCCACCTCTCCATTTTTTTACCAAGCGGATCCCTCTTTCCTCTTCTCATTTCTGTGTCAACTTCCTACTTGAACTTGCTTCAATGTCTCCCTTCTCCTCTCTGTTTTCATCCATCCTCCTTTTCCTTTCTTTACTCCTTGTCACTGTCTAAGCCAGCTTTTCCTGTGTTCTTCCCATCTTCCTTCTTTTGCGTTTGTCTCTCTATTTTTGGCCATCATCCTCTATCTATTCTTCTACTCCTCTTTCATTTTACTCCCTTACCTCCTTGTAAAAATGTTGTCCCTTCTTCTCACCTTTTTTTCTGTTTTCTGATTTTCTACCTCCATTCTTCTCACTTTTTAGTTGTTCCTTCCCCTTTACCCCATTTTCTCGACAAACTCATTACAACTTCCCATTTGAACTTTATTCCTTCTTTCATCTTAACATTCCTCCCTTCTTTAGTTTCTTATCTCTCCATCATATCTGCCCCCCCCCCCCCCCCTTTTCTTTTTTCTAACCTCCCATTCCTCCTCTTCCTTTCTTTACTCCTTATTCCCTCCAGGTGAACTTTACTTCTCACTCCATCTTTCCTTTACTTCCCTCTTGCTCCCCTCTTCTCCTCCCCCTCAGTGTTTAGCAGACTTGCTAATGGTTATTCCGGCTGTGGGCAGGATTTATTTGTTTGGGAACATCAGGGAACTGCTGTGTTCCCGTTTCTAATGGCCAAACATCAGGGTCACACAGAATTCATCATGTTTGCACTCAGCACACACACAAACAGGCCGTGGTTATGTAACGTTTCTGCTATGACGAAACTGCATGAAGCAAAGATCAATCATCGAGAGGGGAAAATTGATCAAAAATGTATCTTTAGGGCTTTTCATTTACTTCTACAGACTGCCACTCCTACCTATAGCTCCTCCATCTCTCCCTCTCTCTCTACCGTCACTTCTCTTAGCGCTCTCTCACCTGTCAGTCAAGAGGTCAAAAGTCTCTAAAAGCAGGGAAAGTGGACAGGACCTTTTTATCAAGTAAAGCAGTCATTTTGGCACCCGTCCACATCTACCGACTTCTCCATCAGTCATCAACCATCTATCTAGTTGCTGTCACATCACTCTTGTCTTTATTCCCAATAAAGTGCAGTTAAAGATTAAAAAAAAGTACAAAAAAGTACAGCAGCAGTTATTTTTGATAGTTAAAGACAAACATTTGCGGCTGGAAGTTTGATTTATGCTCATCCAGGCTGCATATATCAGAAAGTACACAGGGGTAGTTAAGGGTTTACTTTATATTTTTGTGATACTTACCATATAAATTGTACAGTTTTTACCTAACCTCAATGTGAAGTTAATGTAAATTTATGTCACAGAATAGATTTGCAACTAATATTGAGGTCTCTGTGGTGCATTTACACCGGCAATGACACGCATTTTCAATGACGATGTGAAACGACTGACACCACACTCGTCGTATGTGGACACTCCTCGGACACAACGACACGATAACTAATCATATGTGTTGGCGTCACCCATTTCCACACCGACAATGAGGCTGGCAATGCTCACAGAGTTGTAGCTTTGAGAACGCACGATTAAAGAGAATTTATTTCAGCATGGTGGATAAATAGTGGCTAGGGATGTCCCCCATCAAGCCTTTTTGGCCCCCGATCCGATTTCAGTCCTGAAGTATTTCTAGATCAGAGTCCCAGTTTAATGCAATTGTATTAAGTCCAATAAACAGAGCTTTCAAAGTTAATGCAGTGTGGAGAGGGTGACTTGTGGCTCTAGGAAACCTGTGTTCTCTACTCCAGAGATGTTCCAGTCATCCATCCCTCTCTGAAATATTTTTCTTCTTGATGCTGTCTAGATGGAACTTTTCTCTTCTTTAAACACAGCGTTCAGGCTTTGTTGATGTTTTAGTGCTGAGATTCACATCTGTTCACATGCATTTCAGCATAATTCTGATTTTAATATGGAAATTCCAATGCTTACGATTTACATAAAGATTGGTTCATTAACACTTTGAAAGTTCGTGTACTGTGGCTGTGGCTTATTTCTGGTAACTGTAAGATTTTTATTTTTTTTTTATCTAAGGCACATTCTCTAGGATTTGATCCTCACTTTCTGTTTCTGATGCACTAATCAATGTCAGACCTGATGTTTTATTTTCTGGTATTCTTCACTCAAATAAAAAGATGTGGCAGGGAACTCGAACCAAACTATTAATGAAAAACTGGCAACAAAATAGTGATGAAAAAACAGAAAACCACAGATGAAGTTGCCTCAGAACAATCTGATGATTAGACCAAGCTTGGACAGTAATTCCAAATTAAATCAATGGTGCTATGTTGAGTGAAGGGATCCCACATTTATAAAGCTTGATTAACACCAGCATCAGGCATGAGACCTCTGCTCTAAACCACAAGTTAAAAGTTCAGAGGTCACCAATAGTAGAAAAAGTACTTGAGACAGTCGCCAAGGAATAGATTGCTCTAACACCTGTCCATCATCAGCTGCCTTCTACCTCTTTTCCTCGACTCTCTTACTAAATCCTCATTTCATTTCAGAGGTCAAAGGCCAGCATCACCATACAAAGTCCCCACTGACATCTCTCAGTGAAGTTTTTTTTTTCTTTCTGTCTGTCAGGACGACGTATAAAAAGAAAAAAGAGAAGACGACTTCTTGGCTCTGTGGATTTAGAAGTATGGAGGATCTTGACACCTGTCCATCACAGTGCTCACCTCTTACTCTTTATCTTTGGTCCTTTTTTTAGTGACTTTGTTTCACTAAAAAAGGACAGAAAGCTGTTTTACCTTTATCATGAAAGCTGTTGGCTGTCATTCCTAAGCTCCCTAGTCATACCATGTTTTCTCTTTACTACACATCTCCATCTTCCACCAGAGGTTAGGGTTGAAAGGTCATTAAAAGGTTTTCCCATGGCCAGAAAATTGCTTTCTCCTGACACTTGTCTGTCTATGTCATTGTAGCCATATAGATTACTCTAGGTTAAGGTCCCAACAAAATAAAGACATTTGGCTGGAAGAGAAAGTGCGTACTACTATTGAGTATTTTCATCATTTATCTATCTCTTTAGTTCATCAATTAATAGTTTGGTTGACAAACCATAAGTAACCATATGTTAACGGTAGAAAACATCTATAATGATGAAATTGGAAACAAACATGGGTCTCCAACATATTCCACCCCCATTAACACCTGGATTCTATAGCCTCTGAACATTGATGGGTCATTATTGAATCACTAATTGTGGGAAACAGGACACCATCAGGTTAATCCTCCGATTACATAGGAATAGTTACAGAGCCTAGTGACACAAGTTTCAGGTGGGAACCACCTGTAGTTCCTAATAAAAGCCTAAAGTCCCTAAAAGTCAGACTTCAGTTTTGGTTTTGGGATAGACACTGTGAGGATTGAGAACCTTCACAGAGAGCCGTACTGAGTGTTAGAATCCAGGAAGACAACATCAGTTTGATTGTTTTGTTCAATCAACAGTTCAAAACCACAAATATGTTGAATATACTTCAACTTCACGACAATTAAATGCAGCAAATGTTCTAATTTGCCCACCCAAAACCAAAAGATTTACATTAACTACATTAACTAAGGGACATTAACCAGTGTTACCATCAAGCAATCGAGGTATGTTATGTATTCTTATGAGGTTCAATTGTTAGGCCAACAATCTAAAACCACAAAATACTTCTTTCATTTCAGACTACTTTCTCATCACAAAAATCCCATCCAGTGGCAGATATGGTATCTGCTACTAGAAAGTGTTCCAAGTCTGACTGAAACTCTGCATAAAATTAATTAAAAAAAAAAAAAGACTTTTACACTTAACCTCAAAGTTAGCTTTTGACCTCTGAAAGCAAGAAGTCAAAGATAACTTTCAAAGGTTATCAGGCAACACTGACCAGCTACTGGCTGTATACCTGCAGGATGGTCGTTGACAATCACTTAAGCTCACACAAACAGAAACTTTCAGAAATGTCACTTTCGATCTTGTGTCAGTTTCTTGCTCTTAAGTTTACGTTTTGACTGCATGAACGCCCCCTCCTACTGCTTCAGCACAAGCCCTGCAGCTTCAACAGTTATCACTCCATCTTGAACTATGAATGGAACGAGGCACGCTTGGATGTTTATCGCTTTGCAACGGGGAACTAATTTTACTTTCTTAGTGGAGGGCCAAAAGTTAAATTAAAACCAAAGGCTTGTATCTTTGTACATCTGCCTGCAGCCTCATTCCTATGACCGCAGTGCACCGCTGCCAGAGACCACAACAGAGCACAACCTTCACTGTGATTCTCATTCAACGTACATACTTCATTAATCCACCGTGGGTCGACTGCTCGCCGTGTACATGCGGCAAAGTGAAGATAAAATCGTGGTATTTTATCGCTCCCTGTAGGGCAGTTATCTTTTGCTGCAGGTCACAGGTCAGCTAAAGAGCAACACAACTGAAGCTGTTTGAGTAGGACTTGTATTGAGAAAGACAAAATATATGAAACTTTTACTACAAACTGGCAGCTGGTATATTTTAGGTTAGTGATAGGCTGGGATAGTCAGGCTCAATTCTTATCAGAGTATGAGTCCATCTGTATTTCATTATAGGGTGTTTCAGCCTAAATACCTCTTCACCCAAATGGATAGTGTAACAAGCAACCAGAGCCCCTTTGTTTTAAACAAATTCAACCACACAGCATCCTTTTTGAACAATATGAAAACTGGAGTTTGGGCCAAACGCCAGGCAGTCCCCTCTACTGAGGTGATGCCATTTCCTTTGAGTTACCAGCATGTCTGAGTTCTGCCAGTACCCAGCTTGCTTATTAAAATCAACGATTTTTCCAACACCTTTGGAAATCATCAAGTTAAGCCATGTTGAGGACTGGCAATGGCTACATGAACATTAACTTTAATATTCTGTTAATAAGATTGAGAGGTGTGCCGTAAATCTCTCATTCAATGGGAGATTTTTTTTTAACTCCTAATAATATTTAATTCAAAATGATCTTCATTTGAAAGATTTGAAATAGATTTCTTTAATCCTTGCATTGTTTTTTTTTTTTTTTTTTTTTAAAATACATAAGACTGGTTTCTCCCTTTTGCTACACCGTCCACATGTGAGGGTAATCAAAAACATGACAGAAGCTACAGGAGTGACAGCTGACTGATTTAAAAAGGTCTGATGATAGAGAAGGGCTGCACAAAAGCATAGAGATACCCAAGATGTGAAGCTTGGGGTAAAATACTGTGGAAATACACGAGTATTGTATATACTTTGTTCATAACTAAGTTAAAATGCTTCAAAGTTGAAATTTCTTGAAATAAATTGATATTGAAGTGAATCAAATCAGGACATTGTGAATCATAATTGAATTGATTCAAGAAATCAATAGAGATGCCCAGCTCTAACAACCATTTAAACTTAATGTGTTTCTCTCTGGTTTGAAACTCATTCCTTCTGAGAATCAGGTGATGAGTTCCTGTTCAAGATGTTCAAGTTTTGGTTGAACAAAGCTGGAATCTATGCAGAAAGCGACAATGGAAACATTGTGGTCTTCTTGTACTAAATGAATTCAATGTTGTCAATAAAGTTGGGAAAAAATCGTCTGTTCTATTTCCAGCAGATTTGATGCTCCACAGCAGAACTACCGACTAGAAGAAATGAATGACGCATCTCCACTTCCTCCTATTGTCCACAGCGACGGTACAACTCCAAGGATAAGGTAGCGCCATCTTGTCAATTTGGAAGTAGAGTCTGCGCAGTACTCTCTGAGAGTGGACCTGCCCATAATTCCTGAAGACTTACTAGCATTATCATTTGGTTAATACTACACTCTGCTCTATCACCATTTACAAAGAAATGTTGGATTAAACACTGCACTTTTTTTCATCCACTAACATGGAGGAGGTGGAGTTTATGACCTATATCGCATCCAGGCACCAGGGGGAGCTCCAGATGCCTTGGCTACGCTTTTCAGGAGCTGTTAGGTGTCCACTGTTTTTTTTGTTTTTTTACAGTCAATGAGCAGAACCACTTTGCCCACAAAGTTCGACAGATATTGGTATTTTGAAGTTAACACATATCTGATCATGTTAGTTGGCTTCCATGGGATAACAACATGTTGCTCAACCACAACCAGCTTCACACACTGAGGTTTTCAGGTTCTCGTGTCGTATTGGTAATTTTTCACGTTGTCATTGTTTCACACAATACTGCAACATATTACAGGCATATACAAGAGCTGCTGAATGTTATTTATCCTCATGTCGGAGGCATGTGTCTCTGAGCTCTGAACTACCTACTTACATAACTAACTTCACCCACTGCCCCTCACTTTCTCTTTTCTTCCACTGCATCCCCATCTTTCTCTCACTTCTCTCCCTTCCCCATCCCCATCGCTCTTTATCGGCAGCGACAGAGAAGTTGTGCGACCTGCTTAAAAAAGTGAGGGGGCTGAAATGGAATGGGGAAAAAAAGGAAAGAGAAACAAAAACGAAAGAGGAGTGGTGGTGGTTCAACCAGGGGTCTCCGCTGTCAATTAGACACTACGCAGACGGAGAGAGGGCGACCGAGAGACATAGATGGACAAAGATGGAGTGGGAGAAAGAGAGAGAATGAGAGGAGGTAAATGAGAGGGACGAAAGAAAACTCAAGAATGATCGGGGAAATATTATAGGAGTGGAGGAGAAAGGGAAAGGAGGGGAGGGAAGGAGGTCAGACAGAGGGTAACTAGATGTTACGGAGGAGGAAGAACGAGTGAGTGAGAAACAGGGAGACGATAAACGAGTGCAGGCTGAAGTCAGAGGGGCCTGCTGGGAGCTGCTCTGTACGCTGATAAAGCAAATAAAGACAGAAGACTCCAAAACAAACAGGGCTGGAAAAACAGCAGCTCTTAGCTGCACTCCAAGCTCAATTTAGATTCACGCACTTTTTAAAAAGGTCAATTCAACCTCAGACACTTTTTTAAAGTCGATTTGGGTCCGGACGCTTTTTTTTTTGTTTAGAGGTTAATTCTGGGCTGAGAGTTCACTTTCGGTTTGTTCACTTTCAGTTCATTCACTTTTTAGACTGGTGAATTATCTAAATCCTCTGCGAGAATTGTGTTAGGTTAAAATATATTTTTGTTCATAATTATTTGTCTTTAAACGTTATGTGGATACAGTGTTTACTAAGCCACTGTCAAACTTCTACCACACTTAAAATCTATTTTACTTGTTGGATTTGTTTAAAAGGTAGGAAGCTGTATGCTCCTTTAATCTCTCTTAAAGACTTGTATTTGGTAGTTGAACTTTTAATTTGCATAACCTTTAAAGTGGACTTTCTTAAAGAAGAAAAAAAACAACAGATAACTCAGCAGAGAGAGTTTTAACATCTGCTTTGGGAGAGAAAGTCATAATAAGGGTATAAAACAATCTGTGGACTAGTTGGGTGTCCTGAATTGTGGGGGATTTGGTGCTATTGTGTTTATCATCATCAAGGTTAGCAGCTGCCATTATTTGAGATGGGAACCAAAAAATGGTTCCAACTTAGAAACAACAAATGACCAGCCATGTACGCTTACAGTGCTGCAGCACTCAACATCTGGAGCTACAGCGCAGTGGCAGTTGAAAACATTAATACCTGTGTGCTGGTGTGTCTGTGTTACGGAATTACACCACCAAGTGTATCCTTCCATTAGAGTCCAACATTGTGACTGAGTGGTTACCAAGGGTCTCCAAATGGCATATTTTTGGCATGTCTAGTGCCATCCTTGAAAAGTCAATGTGTAATCGACTTCTTTTCTGTAGTATTATAGTCAAATTTGTGATTTGTGATTTGTGAAAAATGTGATCATTTGAGACTTCAAGCTGTTGTTTCATCGTGATTCCCAGTAAACATCACCAATCTACAGTGATTTTAAAGGCAAACATTATTGGGGAAATAATAGGCGGACATAATTTCTCCTTTTACACTTTTATAATGTATTCAAATTCCTGTTACTTAATGCCAGTAGCACTTTTCTGTCAATTCTGACTGTTGGGCATACAAAAGTAGTGTGTTAACTTTCAAAAGAGGTCAAAACCATGCCTGTACTCCAATGTGGTTGAAGAACAGCTTTAAATTTACTTAGGGTATGCCTTTTAGGCAAAGAAATTACAGCAATGTTAAGGGGCGAAGTTGTGTCAATGTGGCTACAACATCTTGGAAGTTAGCCTGTTTTTGTCACATGGAACCCAACTGTGTTTTGACAGCCAATAAAAACAGGTGGGGTGGTGCTGAAAAGCATGTGGTCGATAAAGGAGAAGCATAAAGAAGTGGATCTATAATGAGAAATGAAAATGGCACAGATACCGATAAAATCTCATCACCATGCGCAACCATTACACTAGCTTGTTGTAACCTAGCTGAGAACAGGACCTCTTTTTCTCTGAACTTATGGTACCTCTCTCACATTAGTAACTCCAGCAGCTACCGTCATTGCCATCAGCAGCTGCCATTAATTGTGCTTGATACGAACTTGCAAAACTCAGACATGCTCGCGACTCACAGGAAACACCGCTACCTCAGAACATCCGACTGGTCGGCGTTTGCCCATAAAACAGAGGAATTATCACAGTTTTGCAACATTTCATCTTGTTGAATCACCAAAGCTTAAATAAGGCCTTGAGCAAGCCGGACAAAGAAGTTCCCAGAGGCTGGGGACTGCGAGACAAATCTTAGCAGGACCTACCTCTACTTAAAACTATGTGAACAATTGTGAAAGATCATATCTGGGTTAAACTGCTACGATGAAAAGGGACAAAACTTCACACATGTGTACAAGTGGTTAAGTCTCAATCATGTCTGCGGCCTCAAACGTCTTTCCAAACTACTATTTAACTGCTGTGAAAAATCTAACTTGAAGCTAAAGGGTAAAAGGCTTCACAACGTCACGATACAGCTCTCCCTACCTCCTTCCCCCACCCCTCCAAAACAGGAAGCAGTTGAAAGGTGAGAGCACTTTAAGAGTTTTGGCTTTCTTTTTTTTTTTTTTTTTTTTGGTTTGACCATGGAGTGACCGCGGAGTCAGGAAGGGGTGTAGATGCAGGTTGTATCGGGGAGCCTGACGGAGAGGTCAAGACTGATAACGCAGAACAATGACCTGACCCGGTCACTACACGGTCACTGTATGTGTGTGTTTAGAAAATAAATGAAAGATAAAATAAGTATGACTGATGGTCATTATTTTGTGATGCATGTCAGACAGGCAGACATGTGGCCGTGTGTGTATCCGTGATTCAAAGCTTTTCATTAATGTGTTTGAGCTCAGCTTAGAGACTCCAGTACCCCCCCACCCCTCCCCGATACTTGACCGCTACTTGACCACTGGTTGGTAGTAGTCCCGGTCCATTTAGGTCAGTGAAAAGCTGTTGCTGTGACCACTGCCTGACCTGTTGTCACGCCGATAAGGCCGGCCACAGACAGGACAGGAAGTTGAGACAGGGGCCGAGAAACACACACAAGTGACCTCTCCCACACAAATAATAGCTTCAACTCATAAATCCGCAGATATGGACACAACACACACACACACACACACACACACACACACACACACACACACACACACACACACACACACACACACACACACACACACACACACACACACACACACACACACACTTAGAGCAGCGGCTGCGGCTCTTGAGCGCCGTGGGATCACTGGCCACTTTATTACTCTGAGAACCTGCTGCGGACGTGTGAGCTTGGACATAAGAGGAAGAAAGTGCAGGGGGGACAGGTGTATAGGTAGCAGACGTTCAGGGAGACGGGGCGATCAGATAAGACAGTTTTGGGGCTTGTTCTCATCACTCCCTGGCACCGATACTTAATCCACTGACCTCATACTGCACCCATTATGAACTGTGTTTCTCTGTCTGTGTATGTCGTCTGTGTTTGATTGAGACTCCATACAGGCTCCAAGATGACCAGTAGTCAAAGTGGAGGAAGAGATGAGGTAGATGAGACTAGTAGAGGCAGAGGAGGAGTAAGAAAGCACAGAGGAAAGGACAGATGAAGGAAATTCAACTGATGACTAACAGAAATGATCAGATTACAAAAGAATGAATTATTAATGAGCATAAATTATAGAATTGTTAATTACAAAAGAAATTAAATTTAGATGGTTTATCTACATTGATTTTATGATACAGCCTCTCCAGTTACAGTAAGAAGTTTCCAAATTCATTTGCAACCAACAAACAATGAAGAAATCTTGTTTGTCTGCTTCAATTTATTTATTTTTTTTAAATAAGTACACCAAATTTTAGGAGACTTTTCGCCAATCAAATAAACAATGAAAATGATCAGGACGAGTCGCGACGGATTCATGAGGATGAAAAGAAAAAGTGGATAAAATCATACTTGGGACTATTTTGGTGTTTTTGCTTTGTTTACAGTGATCCGTTCTAATATATTGGGTTAGAGTCCTAATTACTTTCAAGACCTTCTGTTTTTTTTTGTTTTTTTTTTTTCACATTTTATATATACACAAATGATAAATACTGCCTACATTTCCTGAGGCACTTTCAGGCATTGTTAAACTTTTGAATAAAATGTTGCGTCACTAACTGTTCTAGCGGTTCCTTGATATCAACATCTTGTCATGCTACTCTCCATTGTGCTACAGATCAGAGCATGACACTCTGACGGACCTTAAGATTTATTCTTTGGAGCAGGAGTGAACTACAAGCCAGGCGACAGTTGCCATTTTGTCCTCAGAGGGTCTGTCCAGACCTTACATTGAGATCCAATCTGGGTAATCCAATCGCAAATGACCAGCTTTACGTCTTCAGACCTGCCATGAACACGCGTCTCTCAAATACATCTCCAGATCTGATCTCAGCTTTGCGCTCTGCATGTAAATAAACTGTGCCACATTAATAATCAACACAGAATCACACTCGTGTACTCATATTAAATACTTACACTACTATACTTAGATTTATTCATTTTTTGATTAACAGTTTAGAATATTTTAAAGGCTCTTATTACTAATAAACAAACATCAATTATGGTGCTTAGGTCCATTTCAGGCACTCACTTATAATAGCAGTCACACCCCTGTTAAGTGTAGGAGGTCTTTAATGGGACTCAGGACACATTACATTCACACTACCAAATACATGCGGACACATGTGACCCAGACCACCACCAATGTGGTCAGAGATCAGATCTCAAGGCATCCTGGTCTTCTTTAACGTGATCGGATAGCCCCGACCAGATCTTAATGCGAGGTCTGAACAGGCCCAGAGACTTTTCTTATCTCAAATGTGGATCACACAGAATTATCAGATGGGACGCAGCAACAGCCTCTCAGGCCTCCTAACCACTAGCATGCTCGACGGGCCACCATTTCTTCTTTTAACAAAAGTAACATTTAGAGTTGTTTTGGGTTCAAGTGCACTGACCAAGCTACACCCAGTTGTGTTGCTTCATTTTGTGCAAACTGTTTTTGTCATTCCCGTTTTTGTTTGTGTGTTTCCCCCTTTCCCGCTCTCCCAATAGATCCGCAGGCGAGCATTTAGATGTCCGTCTGCTGCTCATCCTCCCTTCGCCCTCTTTCTTCTTCGCTCATCCCGCTCTTTCACCCCTCTCCACTCCTCTATTCATCCCCCCTTCTGTGACCGGTCAAACGGATGAAGAGAAGTGTCAGCCTCCCGAGGAGAGAGGGGGGGAGCATGAGAGAGACCACCCTGTACGTCCGTTTGACTTGCCGTATCACTTTCACCTGACTGCACTCTTTCATTTGCTATCCCTCGCTTTTTGCTCAACATTTTCACACATTCACATCCCGTTTTGTCTCTTGGTGAGTTCAGAAATGTGGCCAGAACGCTCTCACTCTTGTTCATTTCCATCTCCTCCCGTCATCTTCCTTTGGACTCATTCATCAACTCCTTCACTCGTCTTTCGCACAAACTTTTGCCTCTGTTCAGACATTTACATTTTTGCCATCTCTGACTCTATTTATCGCCTCTCTCCCCTTTCCCCATCTGTCTGAGTCTGGCGAGGAGTTCAAGGGACAAAGGTGAGGCTGCTGCTGATGTGGTGGAGCATACAGTTCAGCCCTAGCCTTTCAGCAGTCCCTTCTCTGAACCTGACCTGTAACACGCAGACACTCGTACAAACACACCCACACTCTGCAGCTGTCCCAGCGTGACCACAGTCCTTAGGAATGCGACGGTAGCAGATTCTTCTGTCTCCTCTCATTTCTCTGACCTCGTCTATCTCTTCCTGTCCTTATTCTCACCTCTGTCCTCCACATCTCGTAATCCTTCACTTTCTCTTCACCCTTCGCTTTGCACTGGCTTGCCTTCCATCATTTCCTTCTTATCATAAAAAAGGGGCAGAGTCACAAACAAAAGTTAGAGACGAAATGTTGGATTACACACCGCATTTATTTAATTTTTCAAAGTCTCATAGTCCTACAGGACAGCTTCACAGAACAGTTGCCATCTTGTAGTCATCATGATGATGCTGAATAACTAACTAAAACACAACTTTTTATAAAAATGGACACGAGTATGGATCGGTATTATATCAACTACCTAAAATGACAGAAACTATTCTCAGCCTTTTTCTTTTGATTAGGTTTGGCCCAAGTCTCGTCTGAAGGAGGTGGAGCTTATGACCCATACTGCAGCAAGACACCAGGGGGAGCTCTTCTCGCTTTGGGTTCAATTTTGAGGATGTCCATGGTTATTTACAGCCTAACCTATTTACTTTAAATATGTGCAAGGTCCGCACTTTGAAATTACTTTCTCTCAGTTACTTAAAATTACTATGAAACCAGGATAGGATAATGTTCATGTACCAATAAATAAAATGATCTGGTTAAGCCAGCTGGGTTGCGTAAAAGCGGAGTAGCTTTTCTCGACTTTGTTCAGCTTTAACATTGAATTCATTCAAGATTATGAAAAAGATTTTCAGTTCTTTGTTGTCAAACTTTTTAAAACCAATAAACTTTCAAGTATGATGGCGCTCTCAGACCTAGTGTTTACCTAATGTGGGCCAAACGTGCTTAGAAAGTCTCGATTTATTCCCTGCAAAAAGTGTTTACATGGTTATAAGGATCGAATAATTTCTATTTAGAAACTGTTTTATTAAAAATGTAACCGTCCATCGTATTGTTTTAGGATTTTTTAAAGCTCATGTTTTGGTCCTTCCTAATACCACTAAATCTAGTTTTGCCGTTCCCGCTATAAGGACACATCCCCTCTTACAGCAAACAATGCTCAGAAAGCATGGATTTTTTCCAAGCAGAAAGAAACCAGCAGATAAGTGTTAACGTGGTTATTAGGAGATAAGATTTTACTATTGAATGGGTTATCAAATGGATACAAATGGATGCACCTCCTCTCTCAATCTGATTGAAAACATGTATTGATCTGACCAGTCCAATCTGGTCGAGATGGTTAGATGAGGCATTTTTAGTCTTATTATTAGTGGAACACTAGTGTCAATAAATATATCAAAAAAAAGGATAAAGCAATTTACCTGGATTTTGAGAAGGTCTTTCTTTCCTCTATCATGATTCCATTTTACAGCCTGCC
This sequence comes from Mugil cephalus, assembly GCF_022458985.1. Lineage (NCBI taxonomy): Eukaryota > Metazoa > Chordata > Actinopteri > Mugiliformes > Mugilidae > Mugil > Mugil cephalus. The sequence goes on along the minus strand of NC_061770.1, from coordinate 51,929,925 downwards.
ATGTAATACTTTTACTGTCAACATTCATGACTACACAAACTCAAATATGCTCAAACTATAAATACATGGCGTGGGAGTGAATAAATCAGATTAACATAAACAACTAAATCTATTTTAATATTGCCAAAAAACTTGCATTCATGAAGGACCTTGTTTCTGCTAATAAGACATGACATCACAAACATGTTCTCAGCTTTAAGCTTTATGGTCAGTCCATGTTAATTTAACTATATGAAAAATAATGTTGGGGAAGGCTGATGAAGTAAACATCCCTTCTACCCCAAATCGAGTCCATATCAGTACTTCATACTATTCTTCCCATCTCTCACATCCCTCCACATATTCAGGTCAACAGACAAAGTCCAGGAAATAAATCATGTCGACATCGACGGGACTCAGCAGCAGCTGAACGGAAAATCCATTAACCCTCATTTCAGGACTGAAACAAAATTTTGGCTAGTATATAAGACTGATGAAAAACTTGGCATCATCATCACTACCATGCTAAATAAAGAGATGATGGCATGAATAAGTTTACTGAGACAATATGATTTTGAGGGATTGTTTCCTGGAGTACTGGATAATTTTTTTTCATGGACGTCAGGCAACTAAAAGGAAGTATGGAGCGTCAAGTAGCATGTGCACTCCAGTGAGGAACAATGATACGACAAACAAACTGCAGTGAAATCAAGTGAAGGCTTCCTCCTACAATGATGGATGACCCTGTTCTGTACAAGTTGTACTAAAAGAATAAAAAAAGAGCAAACAGCTTGTCCTGAAGGAGGAAACAGGCCCTCATATTTTAAACTTTGTGAAAGTGTAAAACTTTAAAATTTGTGAAAGTCGTATTAGAATTGTATTATCCTCATGTTGTTTTGACTTACTAACTGTGCATGCATCTACCACATATCATAGTATAGTCATCACTTACTATATAAACAACTGCCAACTTCTAAATTTGAACCACATTCTAAGGCCCTGGTAGCCAGGAAGACAGCATCAGGTTAATTAGGTTCTTTTTAATCAATTTTAGTTAACTGTTATTTTCACAACCAAATGGCTGCTCAGAGAAGCAAGATATTTAGGTCCCACTATCTATGTGTATTAAAAGGTATTGAAGTGCAGCTAAGAGCAATTATAGCAATTCATAGGATGGAAGACTAGTCAGCCGTTATTTTTCTCTCTATCAGTCGAAACATGCCCCATAATGAAATTCAAATATTGCGTTACCAGACATATTCTCATCAGAATTGAGTTTGGCTATGCCATACTAATCGTTAGTATCTGCAAGAACTAAACAGCACTCAACTCTCAGGCATTCACAATCAACCAACACCCAAACAACCAACCAACTCACTGGAATATTCCAAATACTGAGACAATAGTCTCATTGTTTTGAGGATGGGATGCTGCGTTATCTTTTCTGTTGAGGTGCTCACAAGAAGTGGCCGTGATACAGTAGCGGCCGTTTCAATTTGTCACAAGACCTGTTCAAAGGATCCTCCCACACTTGACAGTGGATCCCTGCCATAACTGGGGACAAGTGACTATCGCCACACTTTGATCTATTCCATGCATATTGGCACATTGAGGTAGTTGGTGTCAGTCCTACTTCCTTTACACTTCTATTTCCTGTTCTGTTTTTAACACTACATACTGAATACCATTCAGATTGTTTGCAGTGAAAGAAAAATAACCCAGTTTAGAATTGAAAACACTAGATAGGGGAAATGATTGTGCAGCTTTCCAGTGCATCATCTGATACTCAAACTTACCAGAGTACGGAGAAAATATGTTGATACGTTTAGCTTGTGTTTTCCATACATTCCTCTCTTTTTCAACCTTTTTCCTCCTCTCCTTCCCTCCCACCGCCTCGTTAGTCTGGGTTATGAGGAGGTGAGATGGAGGTTTCCTCTCCCACTGGGCCTCATCTCATCCCTTAGCCCGTCTGTTACCGCCACATACACACACACAGGAGTGCAGAGGGGAAGAGTCTGCCATCATGTCACTGGATAATCGCTACTGGCTATGGTAGTCAATCTATGTGCGCACGCACGCACGCACACACACGCACACGCACACGCACGCACGCACACGCACACACACGCACACACACGCACACACACGCACACACACGCACACACACACACACACACACACACACACTTGAGTTGGGATAAGGGGAGCAGTTGTCATGCTGGGACATGTTGCTTTTGGAAAGCAGGAGGGAAGCCTTGTGAGGTAATGGTCGGGATGCGCGCAAACGTCAGACAGAGGGCAGACGGCACTGAAAGCAGAGGCTCGTGTGTCGGTGTGTGCACTGGAAAGGAAACTGACTGGTTTGTTGAGCTCTGAAAATCAGTGAGTGCAGTGGATGGACAGATGAGAGACAAAGGTCAAAAGTAAAAAGAGGAGAATGGAAGTTAGGTGAGGAAGAAAATGAAAGACGGGACAAGGACAAAGACGAAAATGAATTATTTGAGAGGAGAAAGAGGAGGTTAAGAAGGAGGAGGAGGAGAAGAAAAGGGATTCAAAAGGCAAATGTTACGAGAAAAGTGTAATATTTCAGTAGAGGAGGTAACTTGGGTGAGGGTTTAATGAAGAAGGGAACAGCTGAGAGAAGAGTAGGAGAATAAAAGTGAGGAATTGAAGAAACAGAAAGAAGAAAAGAGAAAGAGACAGAAAACAATCCAAATGGTTCTTTAAAGACTGAGACAATCAACAGACATAGAGTAAGAAAATGGAAAAGAGATGGATGAATGGGTGGAATTTGACTGTCTGTGGTCAACCAAAGGAATGAACCCTGGATCAATCAGTGACGGAGGATATACACTCATGTTTCTATCTTTGAAAGGATTTTCCACTGACATAATGCACTCCCTAACCCCCGAACCATCTCCACTGAGGGTCTTACCCTCGCCTCACTGTAACCTTTTATCTGAAAACCAAGTCTTAACAGGTTTTAACCCTCAAAAATCCAAGAAATGTTGGAAGACTTTGGAAGAGTTTGGCCCGTACAGCTTAATAAAAATAAGAATGCTCGATTCGGCCGAAGGTGGAAGAATGCGTGCCTGGTGTTTGAAAGAGTGGAGAAGGGGATGAGTGAAACTCTACTGTTGCAAGCGTTTTTTTGGGGGGATGCCACACCGCAACACACACACACGCAAACACACACCCACACATACACACAAAGTGGAGGGCCAGCCAAAGGTTTGAAGTAACCACAGACTTCTGAATGTTCTAAATATAGGCGGATTGATAGGATCTGTGGAAAAGGGCAGGCTGGGGGACTGTGCACACTCCCACATGCATGCACTCAACACAATCATCCTACGCTCAACAAATTATTTAGTAATTTAGCAACAGCAGAAAGCTGCTGACAGCTCCGATAAGCTTTTTACAGCAAATCAGTGCTTTTCTAGACAGTTTAAAACAGTTTGCCATAACAGCAAAAAATCTGGCTCGTGTGATGCTGCTTTGTTCGTAGTTAAAAATAAAAAGGCTAAATTAATCCTGGGACATGTGCCTGAATATTAATACATCCGTTCAGATGTAAAATGACGTGTTTCCCTTCCTGAACCCTGTGGTATTTCTGTTGATACATTTGGAAAAAACAATTATCGCTGAAGTGTTTTTTAGTTAGTTAAAGTTAGTAGTTGTTAAACATTAAAATGAGATCTTTTTGCAGTTGTGCATGATTATAACTCAAATATCAGTCAAGAGCACTTAAGGGTACTAAGGTACTTAAGTACGTAAAATTTGTTATACTGGTATTTTTCTCTGAAGATTCTCAGTTGTCCATATCACCAATATATCTGAAAAAATGTACTTTGGTCATCCTGAACCAATCATTCAGGTGGTTGTATTAGATCTGGACCACTCATCCAAGCAGCTTCTTCAGTTCTGGACCACTCATCCAAATGGCTCCTTCATATTTCTGGACGACTCATTTAAGTGGCTTCTTCAATCCAGGACCACTCACACAATAACCACTTCAGGTTTCTGGTCGCTGGATCCTACACTTCTCAACCTCTCAAGTGTTGACATTGAATGTTTCCAGATTCTCTTATCAATTATTTCCAGACAGAAATCCTAATGTAGCTAACATCAGATAACACTATGTTTGGTAAAGATCTTGTGTGGGTACTTGGTGTTCCACACCACTTATTTTCATAAAGTGGCAAGTTACAGGAACCATGAAATAATCACGACATACACACAAAAAACTACCCAGTGAGTATGGAACCTCGTTTTTGTCTCCCTCTGTGTGCGCTGTGTGTGTCCATCTAAGCATCTCAGTGTGTGAATGTGTGTGCCCTGGGGGAACTCCCCGCTCGGCCCTGTCCCAGGACCCCGGAACCTTCTAGAACACCGGGACCCGAGCACACAACAAACAGCCCCGTCAGTGTGATTTATCTACCATTCACCAACAGGTCACACTAAGACATGCACACACTCCGAGAGCTTCAACGCGCGCATATGGGCACGTACGAAGGAATGACACACGAACATGAAAAATTTACCCAAAAGAATGTAGATGTCACACGCACACACACAAAAAAAAGATGCGCCCAGGCAGATGTGTACACGCAGAAATTACTTATGGGGGTGGACGGAATGCGCTTCTTTTGATATGATAAGAATGGTTGCAAAAACAATGGATGAGAGGCAGAAAGAGAAAGATATAAAAGAGCGAAAGAGCTGAATAACGGCAAAAGGAGTCAACTGGTTCTGATTGGCGAGACAAAAGAGGAGGGGAATGAGGGAGAGGCAAGAAAAGAGAGGATGGAGATGAAGGAATAGGATGATGTAGAAGGCAGTGGGAGCGAAGAGCGAGGAGGGGGGGGGGGTGAAGTAAACATCGATGCCGGATGAATGCAATTTTTTCTTTTCTCCTTCTCCTCCTCCAAGCGAGAGAACAAGAGGCACTGCATCATCCCGACAGGCGGAGAAAAAGAAGAGAGGGAGAGAGAAAGAGGGATTGTGATGGAGGGATAAAGGGCTATCCGTCTCTGTCTGTCACCTCATTCATCGTCCCCTGCTCCGTCCTGCCGGCCCATCCGTCATCCGCTGTCACACACACACACACACACACACACACACACACACACACACACACACACACACACACACACACACACACACACACACACACACAGAGGAATACAGACACACACTTTTGCCCAACTTTCACACACTCAACAACAACAAACACACATCAAAGACGGGCAGGCAGACACGCAAAGTTTGACTTGCTTGCCGCCCTGTTTCACACATTCACTGCGATGACACACAAATGGACACACACACACACACACACACACACACACACACACACACACACACACACACACACACCCTCTGCGCCCAGTTTCACACATGCACGCTCTACCCACTGTCACAGCGACGATGACAAACACACAGAGGCCAGAAAGCCACACAAACTTTTACCCAGACCCTCCGCCCCGTTTCACACATTCAGCAACGATGACAGACACACAAACTGCGCTCAGTTTCACACATTCAACAGCGACGACAGACTCACAAACGCAACCAGAGTCTCTCCAAAAAGAATGCGCTCGGAAGCAACGGTGGCGAATAGAAGTTTTGCTCACATGCGCTCTCGTGCACGTACGCGCTCGCTTGCCAAGCGCTTTTTCGCAAAGTCAAAATGCAACATCGACACACAAAAACGCACACACAACCCCAAAAGACACACGCTCCGCCCAACATCCTGGATTCTCATCGGAGTCTGTCTCCGCTCTGACTGGTTCTGCTCTAGTTTTCCCAGGACTCGAAAACAAGACGCGCGCGGCACACATCCGAGCCACTTCCTGAACTCTCAATATCTGGCCGGAGGACCCACGTTGTCCTCTGTGAAACTGGTTAAGTAGCCCTGGTGCACAGCACATGTGGATCCACATGTCTATCCACGTTAAAATTTGCAATTCTTAATCCATTATAGCCAACAGCAAAGCATATCCTTAGTGAAGTATTTTGATGACATGCCGGACAACCTCTTTATCAGCAGGTCCTAGGGCTTGAAAGGCTTCCCAATTTCTAACGTTGACTAATCGACAAGTCGGTACAAGCCCTAGCAAGTCCTATATGATTTCTGGTTACATTGGACTCGTTTCAGAGAAGTTTGAAGGTGTACCGAACTGTGTTCTGTTTGATTTTAAACCATTAACTTTAGAGAACATGGGGTTCTGGAGGTGGCGACACTGGACCGTTGAGGCTGTTGCTTTACAAAAATCCAAGAATCGAATTGGAATATGGATCTTCACGAGGATGCTAAAGGTGTATATATTACTTCATTTTGATAATGTCAAGGCTCTGCCATGGACTTAACCCCACTTATACTGATGAAGATTTGTTCAAATCCACCCTCAAACTAAAGGACCTGGAAATAAATAATGGCATGCCAAGACCGGAGAGTCTTTCCAGCTGCCCAACATGACAGACAATGTATGGAACTAAGTGCTTTTATTAATCACAACTAGGCTTATTGCGAAATAAAGGTATTCTCCAGTAATCTGTCTGAGCTATTAGACATAGATGTAGCTGGTTTTGTCAGTTTGAAATTCTGCATCAGGCATTTGCAGACAAGATTCTTTATCACCTTTTATTTGAACGCTCTGAAGTCCTACTCTACAGGACTAGCATTGAGGAGGACCTGAGGACGTCTAGTAATGATAATCACAGACACGGGCAATTTCTATATTATACGAAAACAAATTCAGGGATAGTATTGCAGAAGACATTCTGTGCAACTTTCCTGGTGTCCTGGTGTGGTGTTGATTTTCTTTTTAACCAATAGAAAGAAACAACCAATCAGAGAGTAGCACAGAGTTTTGCGGATGAGACGAAGTACGTAAAAGACAAAACTAAATGAAAACTGAAAGAAAAAAGTAAAGAGGGGGTGGAAGAGGGGCAACAGGGATGAGTAAGGAACAAAACAAAAATCAGAAAACCAAATGAAGGAGGAGGAAGACGAGGAGAGGAATGGACCGTAGAGGAAGCACTGGGGGTGTGTGAGGGAGGATGGGAGGATGGATGAAAAGGACAAGGGGGGGGGAGATAGTGGGGAGGAGAAAAAAAAACAGAGAAAGAGAAAACGAAGGAGAGAGGACCACGAGGGAGACAAAGACCTACTTGTCTCAAGTCACTGAAGGCCAGAAGCAACGTGTCACCCTGGAAGCCTGCGACCGGGCCGGCTCTGGCAAAACCTGTGGGAAAATACAAACCCGCCCCCCCCAGTCCACCCCCGGAGAGAGGGAAGAGAGGAGGAGGAGGAAAAAAAAGAGGGTGAAAACAGAATAATAAAAGACCTGGTCGGATTCGCTATGCATCGGGATAGATTGGCAGACAAATGACAGCTTGGGGAGGGGGAGGAGGATGAGGAGGAGAGGGAAGGGGAGGGCAGGGTGTTGGAGTCATGTCGCTAGGTCTTGTTGAATAAGAGAAAGAAAGTGTGTGTGCGTGCCTGTGAGAACGAGGAAGAGTTTGTGGATGTGAGAGATGTGTGTGCGTGTGTGTGTGTGTGATGGACACTGGCGAGCGTTGGTCCTGCTCAATGTGATAATGTGAGAGTTGGTAAGCCTGTGGTTGTGTGTTTATTGTCGTGCTCACAGGGCTTTGCTTGAGAACAGTCGAGGACTGTTGGATTTTGAACCCGGGGTGACGCCTATGTGCGTGTTGTGTTGTGTGTGTCGGGGTCGTACGGAGTGTGAGCTGGGGTCTTGGCGTCAGTTGGCCCCCGTAAACAAGCCAACTGGTATTCTGAGCAAAGGAACGAGAGAAAAGAGGAGTGCTGCGGAGGGAGAGAAAGAGCAAGCCTGTGGCTAATCTCTTTCACCTCAGGATATACACACTCAGAAACACAAGGACATACACACTACAGCGCTGATTACACGCCTGCCATCTTCAGTGACCCCGCGACACATAAACACAGGTCCTGCTCATGAACATGAAGCTATCGGCTGACCTCACTTTTTACATGATCCTCCAGCCCTGAATGCCACATTTACCTTTTGCTCTGCGTCTCTTTTCATCAGTTCACCTCTCATCATCCTCTTTCTTTCTCTATCTTCATTTTAACAAGTCTGCCCCACTTGATTCTGTTGAACGTTTCTTTTTGTTCTGTTACAGGTCTGTTACTGGCTCAAAATTGCAACAAAGCCTCTATGTGATGGGATCTCACACTGGACGCGCTGCCTTACCAGTGAGTATCTAGGTTTTTATGGTGAAAGTATGCTGAACTGATGATGCTCCCACTAAGATCTGCCAAGCCAACCAACCCGTTTGGGGCAGGCTGTATGTGGTGATTGACAGAAGAGTAACAGTGATTGCTTTTATTGGTTGGAGGACTATCCAATTGTGTGCAGAGGTCTTTTTTCCTCCAAATAGTGTGTTGCCAGACTCATATTCTAATAAGAATTCCTAGCTACATCAGGCCATTAACAACCAGAATGTGAAATGAAAAGGGAGTAATGCAATTTGCCCAAACCAGAGAGTTCAATGATCACTGGTCACCTGCCTTCTCCTGCAATAAGGCTAATGAGCCAGGAACTAAGACCGATAGTTTTATAGCATGTCCTGTAAGACGATAATACATTATCATACTAGATCTATCTGACATCTTAGGGTAGAAACACACTGAAATGACACCAAACAACTATCAGCAACAGAAGTGGCAACGCTTCACGTCATCCGTTACTGGACCAGAAAGTTGCGCTTGAACACGCTTGAAATAGAGCAAAAATCTGCATGGAAACTCATCGTCATACCAGCAGGTGCCGGTGGTCTGTATTCATCATTCAAAAGACGAAACAGGAAGAGCTTAGCCTCTCCCTATACCATTTCATTTCCAACCAGCTACAAGTGAACCAAACAAAGGTATCACACTGTTCTCTGCCCTTTTGCTCTTTATCGTCAACTTTTTCTTCTCATTCAGTTCCCTCCATCTTTTGCTTTTATCAGATTACTTCTTTTTCAGACTCACATATTAGTCTTTCTTTTATTCCCCCTCCTCTTGACTGTTTCTCACTCCCCGGTGATCGTATTTATTCATCTGTAGCTCCCTTTCTCATTATCTGTCACAAACCTGAAATACCTCCCTTTCCTTAATCTCTAATCCCTCCTTGTTGCTCTCCTTTACTTCCTCCTCCTTTCAAACTCACCATTAATTTTGATTTAATCCCTCCACTCATCCATGTATTTAGCTCTCTTTTCTGCCCTTTCTTTCCTTCTTGTGTGCGCTTCTTCAGCTTTTCATCAGATTGAAATTCACATCTTTCATTTAATCCCGTTTTCTCTGCCCTCTCTACCCCTTTCATCCTAATCTGTCTATCCTTCTACTTATTAACCATACCTTATTAACTTAAGTCCACTTTCTTTATTCAAATCTTTCTAGTTAAATTGCTTTTTCCTCATGGCCTTCGTACTTGTACTGTTCTTATTTAGGATCCATGTTCAGTCTTTCTTTTCTTTTTTTTTTTTGCATTGAAGTCATCCATGAACCTGTTTTTTTTAAATGTGAAATATCCTGACTTTTTTCATTTTTAATTTCCATTGCCCAGATTGTATATGAACAGTGTAGTAGTCCCTTATTTCTCTTCTCCACTTGTGCACGCTTTAGCAGCTACATCCTAAGACTTTATCCTCTTCATCTGACCATCCACGCTGCATCCATTTCTGTGATCCCGTTCTTGCTTTCACACTAGCATCTCTTTTCACTCTTTCCTTCTCTGTTTTCCACTTCTGAATTCTTTTTTTCTTCTGAATTCTTAACATCCCTTACATTTTTTTTGATTTTCTGTCCCTCTGCTGTACCTCCAATCCCACTTCCCGACCGGTCTCTCTCTTCCAAGGCCTCCGTCTGCCCTGAAGAAGTAACTCTGTAACCTCCTAACCCCTCCTCAGCGCTGTACGCATGTCACTGCTCATCATGTCACTGACGCACACACAGTGTGACCCGCGCTGTGCCTCCTAAGATCCTTGATCATGTAAAAAAAAAAAAAAAAAACACAGCCAACTGGGCCTCACGCCCTTTCATTTCTTCTCGTCTTTTATGTGCAAAACTCCGCGTCCGTAAGTCTCGGAAATCAAGGAGATGGGGGAGGGAGGGGGAAGATGGTTGAGGACAGGATGAGGAGGAGGAAGGAGGGAAAAAAGTGGGGATAAGACAGAGGGATAAGAGAAAGAACAAATTTGAAAGGGAAAGAGGAGGAAAGGGAGCATGAAAAGAGAGAGATCCTCTCATCTTATCATCTAATTGGTTGTTCCAGGGCGCCCCCTGCGCCTTCAAATCCAAAGTGCACACATGAGACTTTCATTATTATTTGAAAATTTTTTGTATATGTGTAAATGTATGGAAAAGTGTGTGTGTGACAGAAATTTAAACAGGACCAAAAAAAAAAGAGTGAGAAAAGAAGGGAGTAGACAACAAGGAAGGCAGTTGAAGGTAAAATACAGTACTGTGCAAATGTTGCATTACAACTTTGATAGATACTGTGCATCTCCCGCATTAGTATGTCAACAAAAATTACATTAATTTCGCAAGCAGTGAAATGAGTCAAAGAGAAGAAGGTTATTGGTTAAATTTGCAAGCATCCTTGTGCATGTTTAAGTAATTATGACAACTTAGTGTCAGAAGGGAAGCAAGCACTTGCATGTTACCGTAAAAATGTACTTTGATACCCAAAAAGCAATACAGAATTTGCGTCAAAATGAAAACAAAAAAGGAGAAGAATGTCGGCACTCACTCTCGCACTCCTTTACGTCCGTGTTGAGCTGGTGCAGAGCTCCCATTGAGATCTGCCGCACCTCTGGGTCGAGCAGGAGCTGCATCAGTGAGGTGGAAATGTGTTTACAGGCTGACATGCAGGCTGTCTGAGCAACTTTGCCCTGTGGATGAGAAAGGACGAGAGAGAACCAGAAGTGTAAAGACCAGAACTTCTTCGTTTTAGTGTTGAGAATAACAAAACCTTTCTTGAAGCAAAGCGAACTGTTGCTTAATATTTTTAAAGGGACAGTACACTACATTGTTTAGTTTCATAGGTCATTTCACAAAAGCAAGCTATTTGAAACCAACAGGGCTGTGTCATAAACTGCAGTTCCTCATATGTCCACTTGAGGCTGGCTCCAAAAACATTCTTCGTAGACATCAATGCTAACTTGATCAGCTTCGGTCAAAGTCCCCTACTTTGTTTAGTAATTAGGTGCAGTCAAACACTGCCAAAATGGCGACGCACAGAGATGACACACTGGGCTTCAAAACTACTCTTCAAAAAAACCTTTGGGTGAGGTCACAGAAGCTTTTTCCATATTTAAATACAGTTATTAGGTTTCACGATATCTGTTGTTGAGTATTTGGCCACCAGAATTTTTTTTTTTTTTTTGTAGTGAACTGGCCTCTAACGATTCATTCTGCAAGTCTAATTCGTTTCATGGACTTTCTAATAGCTTCGCAATGGCTTATAATACAATATATACATAATATTTCATATCACCTATAACAACGCACACACACAAGAACAAAGCACACAAAAAAGCATTAACAAATTCACATACACACAAAGTTTTACTCAGAACGAGTTCAGGTGCACTTTCACAGGGCCTTTTTTTAGCCTCTAAATGTGCACACACACAAATACAGAGCGTTGATGAAGTATGCTGCGTTCAGGTGCAGTCAGAATGATGAAGTAGGTTAATAAGAATAAAAGCAGCGGATAAGGAAGTACATGACAACGCATTAATACAGAAACCCAAACATGTGTTTGCGTGGGTCTCATTGTACGTGTGTGTGATCTCAGCGACCAGCCAGGGCCTCGAACTCGACGTCTGCATTCCAACAGAATGAAGCAGACGGATGAAAAGGGGAGAAGAAAATGGAGATAAAACCGAGGTAAAGCTTTGGTGAAACAAGAATTAAAGGAGCAAACGTGGAAAAGGGAAAGGAAAACATGAAAATAAGGTGGATTTGTTTTGTCCTCATTCATTAAACAACAGTGACATATCCTTTTTCCTATACTTCATTAACACGAATTTGAAATGTTATGTGGAGAACACAAATTCAGTTTCTCACAATCACAAAAACTATATTGAAAAAGACCTTTAATTAAAATACAGACCAAACAAAGTGAAGAAATGCATGTTCTACTTAAGAGTTTGATTACAAAAATTAATCCTGACATATCTTTGATGTGTCCGACTGACACTGTCACACGTTAACGTGATTAAGAAGTAACATCAGGCCTACAACTTCTGCACTGCATATTTAACGACCTTCATTAATCAATTGGGGGAACTGAACACATGCCCGCCACATGCAAATATACACACAATGGGTCAAACACATTTATATGCGTGTAATGTGTTGAATCTGTTATAAATGAAGTGTTTGTACCGTTCTAATCACATGTGTGACTGTTTTTTGTGAAAGTGAACCCTGAGAGTCAAATTAATTCATTTTTGCTTTTCATCTTCATCAAGCAATCCATGCAAATTTCCATGTAAGTAAATTTTGTAAAAGAAAAAAAAGTTAAGAAATCCGGGAATTCTTCATTCCTGCAAATTTGGATTGTGAACCAATAGTGTTGCTAACTCGTAAGTTGGAGTCTAAAATGGAGGAAAATTGCATGAGCTCACTAGCTTTGTTTCACCATTGCTCCTCTCCTGAGTAATTGTACTTAATGTTTGTACACAACAAAATGTCTGAATGGCATGGAACGGCATAGTAAAAGAGAGCTACTATAACTGATTGGTTTTAGCATGTCCCTAAACTATTAGCATAATAGCAACAAAAAGACAATGGTTTGCAGTTTTTGGTACACTTTCTTAGAAATATGTCTGAATTGCGAGATGTCTGATATCATTCTCTCTCGATTCCTTCAGTTTCCTGTTATCTCCATCCATGACTCCAACTGTTATTGAGTAAAACTTCATAGTGAGCCAAGCAGACCAGCTAAAGTTTACTCAATAACAGTTTATTAATCAATTGCTCTTTTGTCTCTGCTTGCTTTCCTTTTGCTTCTTGTTCTGGACTTCTGGCAGTTTTAATAAGTACATGGTTTATTGCAGCACGACTAAAAGGTTATTTACTATGATCACACTTGAGACTCTGCTTGCTTTCCACAACTGCACTGCTACTTTGATTTCTTCCTCATTTCCAAAACTATGGTTGGGGCGAGGTCATAATAACAGAGAGTGTGTGTGTGTGTTAATCGCAAGTTAAAAAACATATTAACGCTGTTACACGCAATTTTGTATGAGTTAAGTTGAACCACCAATATGTATATATATGTATATATATATATATATATACACACACACACACAACACTAACCTTGTTATTTAATATAAGTCTTTGTTCCTAATGTTTTTCTGCTGAGGTCAGTAACCTGGTTTCCAGTGCAGCTAGAATTAAAACCAACAACTAACACTGAGATATTAATGAAACCAGGGGGAAGACATTAACATCCCTGTAAAAATCCTGAGTAATTGCATAATTCTCAGTTTTCCTATCCCTGGAAAATCCACTGTTGACTTATTTCCAAGTATAACTGAGCAATTTAACACCACAGGGAAAAAAAGAACAGTTTTCAAAAACACATTAGTGGACACAAAAGGTTATTGCTTTCATAAAGAAACAATTAACTTCTCAACATTCCTAAAGATAATTTCCTGTGTTTGTTCTAAAGGCAACCGTTTAATACACTGCTGCTGTAACAAACGAGTTTCAACTCGACAGCGATACATTTTTTGTTTCTTATATAACAAACTCAACAGCAGCAGAAAGATCCTACTGTCGCTCAGAGTGAACCAAGGTCCACTTCAGGAAAGAGTCTGGAGCGAGGTCCATTCAAGAAGCAGGCTTCAACCTCACAGGCAAATCAAATTATACACACTGCAGACACATGCAAGAGCATATGTTTGACAAACGCACACCTACGACTGGCCGGATATCCTCCAAAATGAGGCTGAACTCTGAGCGCACACACAGTCCACATAACCTCAGGGGTTAGTTATTATAGAGTGAGACTGAGCGTGAAATAGGCTAACTCTATTTATATGTCCTGAACCAGGACTGACTAACGCACACACACAAACACACAGGTAGGTCCATCTGACAAAAACTCTGTCGCCTTGGACTGCAACGCAGACAACTGGAAACTATTAGCCTGAGGCAAATGGGAGGGAGGGAACACGGAAAGGAAAGGAAAGGAAAGGAAAGGAAAGGAAAGGAAAGGAAAGGAAAGGAAAGGAAAGGAAAGGAAAGGAAAGGGCACCTAAAAGGGTTGAGATTTAAGGAAGGGAAAGAAAGGGATGAAGAAGAAAGTGAAGAAAGGTAAAAAGCTAAGGACAAGGGGCTGAGGAAAGTAAAGAAAAGGGAACAGACAGAAAGTACAACAAAACAAAAATGAGGCAAGTGAACGGAGAAGTTGATGAAAAGAAAGGAAACACAGGTGAGGAAGGAACAAGAAAAGAAAGAAAGTGAAAATAAGTTGAAGTTAATATTAAGAGCTGGAAGAGAGATATGAGAGCACATGAATGGTGAAGGAACATGAGGAAAAGAAAGGAAAAATTAGAGGTGAATGAAAGGAAAGGTGTTAATAGCAGAAGTAATTGAGGGAAAAGGGATGAAAGGAAAAGCAGGGAAACATCTGGACATGCAACAAAAAAGAGAGGGTGATTATGGGAAACTTGGGGAAGAAACAGCATAAAAAGATCAGAGATGAGGATGAATGACAAGGAAAATCCAGTTAAGGGAAGAACAAAAAAAAAGTCCTCTAGAGAAAGGAAAGATTAGGAAGAAAGAACAGGTGAGGAAATGAAACAATGTGAAGGAGTGGAAAAAGAAATGTGAAATAAGTAAAAGGCAAGTACAGGTAGTTGTAGACAGGACGGGAAAGGTGGTGAAGGAAGATTGGTAAAAATGAGGGGAAAAGAATGAAAAAAATTAAAATGAAAATAAAGAATGAAAAAGATTCAGATGGGAGGACAAGGAAAGGAGAAGGAACTATGGAAGAAACGAGTGAATGGGAATGACAAACCAAATGGTGCTCCCTTCTGTATTCCCTCTATTCCTAAACCCTCCAAAATCTCCACCTCCCCACACCTCCGTCCATCCCTCCTTCCAGCCAACGACAGAAGTTCATCAAAGAGCTCATTAAAAGCTACTCAGCTCCTAGCGGCTGAACAAATATACAAGAAAGAACGAAAGAAAGAAGGCAGGGGAGGTGGAGGGAGAGAGGTGACGGGAAAGGATGGTGAAACTGCTGGGGGTCAGACGGACGAGAAGAAGGGGGTGGTGGGTGTTCAAAGAGGAGGAATAGATGAGGAAAGAGGAAGGAGAAGGAGGAGCAATGACAGGAATGCAGACGGACAAAAATGACAGCAAAATATGCTAATAACATCTGCCTGTATCAACATTAGGGTGAATCTGTTAATATGAAATTAACTGACCATATGTAAAGTCCACATTTTTTAAAGAAGGAAAAAGAAGATTTTAAGCCTTTTCCATGTGATATTCAGCTAGAGAAGCCATGATAAACCTCTGACAAACAATGAAACAGCAAAGTTAGACACTAACTGCTGTGTCTAAAACATAATTCCTGAGAATTATGTTTCTCAGGAGATGGAGGAGACCAAATCTGAGCTTAAAAAACATAGACAGTGTTTGGTGGAGAGGCAGATGTACAAATATCATAACATATTAGGTAAGGCAATACTGCTGTAGCCATCAATAGCTACATTAACATGGATGTTCTGCTAATAACAGGAATAAAAGTCCAAGCAGAATAAAAAGGCATCATGTGACCACCTCAATCAGAACCAAATGACCCGATCAGAAGGAATTTCCAATTGGACTGCTATTTGTTAATAATAGCACCTAATAACCATGCAAACACTTGATCAAATGGTTTCTCTCTGGGCGGAATAAATGCTCCACATGTGGTGAACATCAGGTTCCCAGGAGAGACAGAAGCTGGAGTTGGTAGGGGCTGCAATGGTGGAGACGTGGTCTGGCCGTCACCCTCTATT
The DNA here is from genome assembly GCF_022458985.1 of Mugil cephalus. Classification (NCBI taxonomy): domain Eukaryota; kingdom Metazoa; phylum Chordata; class Actinopteri; order Mugiliformes; family Mugilidae; genus Mugil; species Mugil cephalus. The sequence continues at coordinate 51,913,878 of NC_061770.1, read as the reverse complement.
AGTTGAGTTCAGGGTTGTCAGTAAAATTTGGAAGTTGAGCAGGCAGACTAACCACAATGTAATTAATGTCTTTTTCTATTTTTTAATTTATTTTATTTATCGTCCATGTCAACAACAAAGTCAAAAACTCTCATGTGATTTATTTGAATCTGGTGTACTGTCTGTGTAAATGTAGCCATTGATTCAAATTGGCCAACTCTTAACCATTCCTAGGGATTTACAACATACAACCTTTGCTCTAAAAAGAAATTATTTGACATTCCGTCAACTTAAAATAAATGACTGGACAGAGAGCACAAACCGAGTGATAACAATGTGTCTCTCAAGTCTCCTGCCCACCAGGCGAACGCAAGTCCAGGCCGGCTGCGTTGACTTGGTCACTATTTGGTCGCAACTATTAGAAACGTTGCAGCAGCAGCTTACTTTTAACTGATGCAGACTGCGGTGGTGCAGTCCAGCAAACTTGAGAAGAATTTGTGGGGGTATTTGTGGTCAATGGGGGGATGTGGTCTCATTGTGGGGGTAAATTAATCCATCTGTGTGTGGCCAAACACTCCAACAGTGACTGAGGGATAGAAGGTAGAGGCCAAATAAATGCGAGGAAAGTTCAAATTAACATACTTTTGCGAGATCAGGTTTGCGCTGCATTTCATTTTTTAATAAATAAACCTTCAAGAGACTGTCAAATATGTAAGAACAACCAGATGCTCATATGCAAAAGTGTTTAGTCAAATAGATTCTCCCACTTTGGACGGAGCTCGTTTTGAAGTACTCCCTGCTGAATTCAACTCCAGCCTCGTAATGTTAGAAGCAGGTTGAGTAAGAAACACAACAGCACTGTGCTTCGCAATGCCATAACGCACTGATTCACAACTCCTGGAAGGGATTCGACATGGTGTATAATATGGTCTCTGTCCATCCAGAAACCTGTCAGTCAAATCAACAGACAGTCAGGGCAGCCAAAAGTCAAGAGGTGGCATCACAGCAAAAAGAAAACCATCCACAAAAAAAAAACAAAAAAACATGAGACTGGTGTGCGACACCATGGTTGCGACAATCCTTTGACTAAATCTGTGAATATGAGAGTGACAGTATTCTGGGTGTAAACAGAGGCTTACATGCACTTACTCTGATTCATGACCTGGAAAATAACCGAAAATGGGAATCTACTTATGCGTCTGAGACTTACATTCACACAGTCAGCCTCCAAATCACCGTAAAAAGAGCTGCGCCAGGTTAGGTCTTGGGGAACAATCGCAGATTTCTGCATTATGGCAGGTATTTATTCATGTCACTCAAGAAACACCGCAAAAATGAAGTCTGGACTCGGGTGCATTTTTGTGTGTTTTCTTTTTGAACGTAACCTTGATACACACAACGAACTTAGTGCAAGCAGCTTCACTTCAAGGACTTTAAACCACATTGATCAGATAGATAGCAGGGTTACAATTTTCTTTTGTCTGGCAGAGCAATTGGTAAATATATTTCATTCAATGGATTTTTTCTTGAGCATACAATTCTAATTTCTTTATAAACATTTCATAACTCAGAGGAGACGAGAGTGAATACCGGACATGGAGTAGACAAATAAAACTTTCAGGGTCATGACATGCAAAGCCAATAATGGGCCGTTTGCTGGTGTCGGGCCATCGGTTATTGTCTGTGGCCCTATGTTTGGCCTTCCTACACCATCAGCGTTTCCGGGGGTGGGGGAGGGGTGATGCAGATGGACATAGGCACAAATACTTACAGGAATCATGGTGTTCATGTGTTTATTTTAGTGGCAGCAGTCAATCTCACAAGTGAACAATTATCTTTAATTGCACATTGATCTAAACAAAATGTCTTCTGAGTTCATTCTACAGTTTTTTGGGGGTTGACGCAACATATTTTCCAAAATGGGAGTGTGCTCGTCTGTGTGCGTGTCTGTGTATGCAGAGAGCAGAGGAGAACTGTAAACACGCAACCCTACACAGACTGAAAGGTAACCTTAAATGACTTCTGTTGTGATCTGGCGCTATAGAAAATAAAATGAACTTGATCTTTAAAGAGGGGGTCGATGGGGGTGCAGGAGCACTCTTAATATAATGGTAGGGCAAATGCTGATCATTAACAAAAGCCTCTGATCCTTTTAAGTATATTTCCACTTTTTGAATCAGTTGCGCTACAATTCAGTCAGAGAGATCACTCTAAGTGGTTATTCAGCGTAGGGTTCAGACCTTGCACTGAGATGTGATCTGGGCCAAAAAAAAAAAAGTGTGAACGGTCCCTGAACACACTCACGTGTTTACATGTAGAGCTTAATAGGGATAGTTTACATGCAGTGGAGAAAATCGAATAACTGACGGGAACATATTTTCCTCCTCTGCACCAGGTGACAGCGGGATAATACCATGTTAATACAGCCTGCTTTCCAGTTGACCTATTACATCATATAATAAACAAGAGTCGTTCATGCGGCAGACCGGCATTTTAAACAACAACCAGACGGATAATAGCTCTTCTAATCTCCTACGTAATGTGCGGGCTACTCATGGTGCAGGTAAGATCCGCGCTATCCTTCAGACGGTTCTCCTACCAGCTCTGTTTATCTTCTTCTTCTTCTGCGACCAGCTTTCTTGGTTGTTTTTGTTCCGGGGTCACACGCCAGCGCAGCAGTTGTGGAGCATGCGCACACGCATGAATTGCAGTCGCATTATCTGGGTGTGTCAATCGGGTAAAGAGAACTCTGATTTAAATCGGAGTAATATGTTTACATGCACTTACGTTGTCCAGCTAGAGTCCAATTAAAGTAATAATTTTTTACGTGCATGTAAACACACAGAGATCTGATCTCTGACCACATTTAGGTAATCTGAGTCTCATGTGTCCTTATTCCTCTGGTAGTGTGAACGCAATGCATCCCAAGTCACTCACTGCTATCATAAATGATCACCTGACAAGAAAAAAGAAGTAAGTGATGTTTCATTGTGATGTTTCATTCCTAATGAAAGTCTAAAATATTCTGTCCTTGTAGCTGTTGACTAATTAAAAAATAAATCGAAGCAAGAAAGAATATACAAATGAATGTATGTGTTACTTATTAATGAGGTCATGGTGATGAATGAAGATCCCCATGATCAATAAAAAGAACCTCAGCTGATAGCCCAGATCAAATCTTAATGCTGGGTCTGAACAGGCTCTTAGAAAACCAAATGACGAGAAGACAAATATAAGTGATGAAAGCAAACAAAACAACAAGTTGGAAGCCCACACAAAAGGCTGGTCATTTTTTCATTTTCATCTTATCTGAACTTTCAAATCCACAAGTGCTTCCACAACAATGTGATGATAACCTAGACTGAATCTCCTGTAGAGTAACTGATTGGCATGATTCAGGAGAGGCTTTGTCTCAGTTCGTAGCTTCGTAGCCTTCCAAGTAATAGTAGCGCTTAGTGTTTCCCTTTTGAATGACAAATAAAGACTACTGCCACCTGCTGGAATGCGTTATTTGGTTTCAGATAGTATGTTGGCTATAGTCTTTGTGGTGTGTTCAAGTGCAACTTTTGGGTTCAAACGTATGAGAATTAAGGCTAAGTCAAAGTCCGCCCTCACTGCCGGTAGGTCTTTGATTTCAGTTTGGTGTGCTTGTTTAGATGGCAACCGTATAAGAAAAAAAAAACTTTAGTTAGTTGAATAGGGTGTACTATAAAACAGAACCCGTGATCTGCCAAACTTTCCAGTTCATTGGCCTAAGTGCAAACCAGTCTGGCAACACTTCCCTCACTGGACAGACATTTTGGCACATGAACACCTCAATTCAGGCAAACGTGCACCACTCTCTTTACATCTCTCATGCTGGTTGTTAAACTCTCAAGTGAGAATTTAAGGTCAAAGTTGAGGGGTTAAGGAGGTCAGTGAAGGTTTGGTAAACATCACTCCGTTACTGTAACAACCCATATACTCACCGGTAAGGTAGCATGTTCTACGGGAGTTCCCTATGGTAAGAAACATAAACCAGGAAATTTAGCTCAAGGCAAAGCATGAAAACTCAAGTTGAAAGAAACTGAATGCGCAAAATGGCAGCATAGGAATAAATCTCCTCAATCAAATCACTTTAAGAAAATTGGCTTATTCCACCACTGTGTGCAAAGCAGCAGAAAGGTGATTAAGGAGCATATAAACAGAAAAACCCGAGGGCTACGAGTCCAAACTATCCTTTCCAAGGGTGCACTCACACTAGGACCAGTTGTTCCGTACCATGCAGACATGAATACTGGGGGTCGTGTTGGGGAGGGGCTAATGCAGGCTGAAAGTTCAGACCCACCCACCCAATTCACCGCTACCTGTTAGCTCAGGCTACCACCTGTCACTCAAAGCAGAATTGCCCTTAATTATGCAGAAATTTGAACATTAATAAAAAAAAAACTAAAGGAACAATTTGCAGACATGATCCTAGGCTCCAGGAAATTGTTATGGATGTATAATTCCGGTTTAAAAATGTTAGCTTAATCTTTGAAACCTGTATTTTCAGATCAAAGGCTAAGATCATTTTAGACTGTACAGGCATGACATTTCATTTGAATGAGTGTCCTTATTCATAACTAGGACTCGATTTTCTTCTGCAGAAATGTTCATCAGAAAAGGTAGCGATTTTCATGCATCATACGATATTATATGCTGCCTCAACCAGTGAACCGCTCATTAACAGCTGGTGCATCATCCTGCAACTAATCTTGGTCTTCCATCAATATTTACATCTGTTCAGACATTTGGAAAAGGTGGATTATCCAGTCAGAGTGAGTGTCTCAGTGCTGATAGTGCTCGTGCTTCACACACTTCAGCAGTATCTAATTCATTTCAGTGTAACTCTACTCTTTTACACCATCACCTCTATTTTTCAGTGGGTCGTACCACCCAGCATTTTAGATCCATAGTGTCTGATCTGCTTAGGAGGGCCCCACACTGTGTGCAAGACTGCATTAAAGTGTGTGTGACAGGGTCATGTCCGGGGCTTGTGGGGGTGTAAAGAAAAGCTTCTTGGAAGTGCTGGAAAACACTTAGCTTAACCACTGTGTGTGTGGGGTGTTGTGTGTGTGTGTGGGTGTGTGTGTGTGTGTGTGTGTTGTGCTTGGGGCCGTATGGCCTTGTGACCTGCTTTGACCAATCTCCAAATCTGCTGGACAATCTTCTTAGAGCTAACGTGTGTGTGTGCGTGTGGTGTGTGTTTGCACTAGGACTTTGGAGTCCGTTCCTGTGTTTAAAACCGTCAAAAACACTCTGGAAAGATGGATGGAGTTTTAAATACTTACCTTAAATTAGATGACAATGTTGACTTTAAAATCCTTTTTTTTTGTACTGAAGTTAAATCATGTGCTTTGCTGGGCAAATTATACCTTAAATCTAAACTTTTATATTCTGACTTGAAGTTTCTTACTTGTTTTGAGTAATGACACTTTATTCCTACATACCAGTATTCCCCACCCACATGAAGTAATTATTTGAAAAGCCAAAGAAACTGGTACAAGTCTTGGCTGAAATCAACAACAGAAGAAAAAAAAAAGAAGAAAAAAAATTCTACACTTTACAAACTGTAAATGTTCTACAAGAATGTCCCGATGGAGTGTAATGTCATTACAGCGGGGCTATAGCGTCAATAGCCTGAGCCTGTGTATAATCTGGTGCTGCTGACCTGACCAGCTCACCCTTTAATGAGCTCAGCGGGCCCCATGTTAATGATCTAACCCGTAATGAGCTGATACTCTAAGGAACTAAAGCAGACTGTCCTGCCCTGTGATGTGTCATGCTGGCATGTGAAGAGACTGGCTGGGTGAGCTTTTCTAACTGCGCCAACACAAATATATTCCAGGTATATGCATGGGGAATAAAACACACAGGCAATCTTTGATTTTTGACAATTGGAATTATTTTCCTTTCTGATTTAATAATTTTGACTACCTGCCTTTGAGAGGTATTCACTACGTCAGATGTTTTAAATGCAATCCATGTCAATGTAATCTGGCTTGACAAAAAAATAACCAAACGCTTTCACTGTCAGAGTGACTCAGCCACTCCAGTACCATCAATGTGTCGTCTTTAAACCATGACAGCGTAGCTTTTTTTTTGTTTGTTTCATGTCAAGTAAATCTTCTCCTAAGTCATAGTTCCCATGTAGACCGAGTCAGATTATTTCTTTCAGGATTTCCCTACATTTTGCTGCATTCGTCTCACATACTGTCGAGGGCCTGCTGCTGAGAAACATTCCAGCAACCGCCATTCTTCACAGTGGGGATACTGTGTTTGTGGTGCTGTCCATCAAACATAGCGCCTATTCTGACAGCCAAAAGGCTGCATTTTGGTCTCATCAAACCAAAGAACTTTCTTGCAGTCTCTCACAGGCGTCTAGTCAAGATTTAATTTTTCTAATTTTCCAATACAGCCTCGACAGGTGAAGAAGTCCTAGAACAGATGTATCTCAGCTGTTCAAAAAAAAAAAAAAAAAAAAGTGACTCCATCCATCACCACATAAATCTTGTCCAAACTTTTTGACTGGCTGAGGAAATCTTTGCTGGAGCATAATTATTTTTTTGTGGAGGAGGGACTCCTCCATGTATAGGCAGAGAAGGTGGTCTGGCTTCCAGGCCACGCTCGTACGTGTGCAGTTACATTTAGTGTGTATGTTTTGAATTTCTTTTCAAAACGTATGTCTTTTCTCTTTCATAAATATCCACTATATCCCGTTATTTTTTTTGCACACATTAATCAAGTTTTTCATTAATTTGTGTTGCTTTTGTGTGTTTATGTGCATACTAACAGGCAGGTTGGTGAAGACACTGAAAGTACTCTTCAGGAAAGCGATGAGGTCAACCAGGTAGTCGCTGGCGGTCGGACTCCCACTTCCCGGCACCGCGGCCATCCAGTCGTAATCAGCCAGCTGCAGGAACTGGTCGATCTTGGCGTTCAGGCTGGTGTAGATCTCTGCCTCAGCTGCGTGACGAGCGTCCTGACGGAGACCGGGAAGATTTTTGTTTTTAATATTTACATCTAACACAGTGAGAAACATGAGGAAAATGAAGGCTGACACAGATGTCAAGGAAAATTATAGGAAAGATGAAAAAAATAAGTATGAGGCATTAACACAAAATATTTAAGTAATAAGAACTAAAAGTATGAAAAGAAAGTGGAAGAAATAAACCAAGTGTACCTTAAAGGTGGAGGTGCCATACAGCTTGGTAGCATTGACTGTGTCCGGGGGAACGTTGGTTATATTTGATATGAACTCCTCCAGGAAGTGGCAGCTCTGCTCCAGGTGGGTGGTGTTAATAATCACCTGCACCAACTACTCAAACATTAACAAGAAAGGACATTTTTAGTAAATTTATTGACTTTCAAACATTCCTGTCATATATATATATATATATATAAATATAAACACTACTGGTCAAAAGTTTTAGAACACTCCAATATTTCCTTTTTTTATGGAAATTTAAGCAGTTGAAATCCATTTATAAAACAAAATTATTCTAAACTTTTGACTCATCAAAGTAGAAGTTCTTCCAAATTCTGTTGCAGACGTTCCCATAAATGTGTGCCACTTGTGGGGTACTATGTTTAAACTCATCTGTCCAGTTCGAAGGCCACTCCATGTTTTCAAGCTTTCCATCTTGTTCTTTTATCCTAAGGCAGTTCTGGCATAGCTTGGACTTAAGTTTTGGGGTAATGATTGGTGTTCTACAGTCCACACAGAACTGTGTATAGAATTTTCTACTTTTAATTCTTATCTCTATCTCCTATCTGGGAAGTGTCCTTTTTCTGTAGTTATTTTTATGTCATTTGATGGCAAAACATCTGAATTAAATGAAGCTCTTATATTGGGTACTCTTCACGACATCAAATTCACATTTATGTATTCCTTAATTTGACTTGGTTAGGTCTGTTACATCTTATGGAAAGCATATGTAATGTGTGGAATAAACATACAGGTTTGTTTTTAAGAAAACCGAAATAATTTCAACAACTAAAGCAGGATTTCTACAATATTCATTCATTTGTATCATGAGCTTCAACTGTCCTGACATCTTGTACACTAAGACATGTCTGGTTGCCTAGGTGACCCTTTTGTATATTTTCCCACCCCAGATGTTTAAGATACAGTGTGATACAGGAAAGAAATAAAGAGTTTTGCATAATCAGACTAACACATAACTATAGCTAAACTTTAAATGTTCCTTTTTCACATGTTAACCTAGACTGATACTTTAGAAATGATGTTTTAAAAAAATTTAATACCCTGGAAACATTGGTGTTTTGAGTCAGAATGCGGCCTCCATAGACACAAGGAGTAAGAGGTTTTCAGAAGTTAGTACTCCATTCATAGATTAGCAGAGGTGCAGAGGCGAAGTCCCTAAAAGTCTACTAATAAATCTGGAGAAGTGATATAAAAATAAAATGTTTCAAGTAAGTGGAAAATAGGGGAAAAGGCTGAGTATAAAAAGGAGTGATGCTCAGAGCACTTTCTTCAATTGTCTCCCAGGAGCAAAAAGAGTCACTAGAAGCTTTCTGTGAATAAGTTGAGGTGCTTTGGAAAAATGACAGTGAGGGGATTAATTAGGAATGTTGTGGTGGAGCCTTATCTGGGCATATCCTATCCTTTTCACTAGCTCTTCTTCTGTTTGAAAAGAAGCTACATCTGAGTTCACTGGAGATGCTCCAAGCCCACTATCAGCATGGGGAAAATTAGGAAAACATTGTCTGCTTTTCCTTGCGGTGAATGTTTGAGGAAATGTGTATGAATCACGTAATTCAAGGGCATCAGTCATTCCAGCTGGTCGTCACTGTAAATTTGACACAAGTTCAACTTCTTCTACTACTACCACCTACTAGTCTCTTCCTGTGTGTCCACAATTTGACATCCAGTTTCTGATTATTTTGTTCAATAAAGGAAGTAGAATGGCTGAATTTTCCATAACACACAGTCTGATGATAACATCCTGTTCTCTTAAATGGATGACGTTTTGTCTCCTGGATTATAGCTGAGCGCGGAAACAAACAATACAGGGAGAGGAAAGCATGAGAGCAATATTTAGCAACACCCTTCAGCAGACATGGTGACAACAACAGACTGAAGACAGGAAAAGTGTATTTTTGTGAAGGTAAATGAGCTGGAAATACTGAGAATTACCACTATGGAGATTACCAGATTACCTCTGCCAATCCAACATTCTTCTTCTTAATGCCATACTGCAGGCAGTTGCTGAGGGTTCTGGTCAACAAGAGATTTGTGGACTTGCGGATCATGTCATCCACCTCTGTGGAACTGAGAACACAGAAACACATGTATATAAATATAGATAAACACACATGAAGAGGACAGAAATCACCAACTGTGCAGAAGAGATTTCTTCCTTTTCTTGCAGAGAGGCCAGAACAAACAGTTTAAGTGAATTTCTCAGTCTGCGAATTTCTCCATTTGGAAAAAGTCTAAATGTCAGCCAGCTCCAATAAGTACATTACCATGTTATGAGCTGTCAACTTCATTAAAATTCTCACACCGTCTTAAATCCCCAGATAAAACTGTAGCTTTAAAATAGACCTAAACTGGTAACATAAGAGCCGTAGGCCTATTAGATACCATCGAAATAACAAAAAACACATCCAGATAGACTTTCTTTTTAATATATTGACACACCTTGTATCTTAACAGACCTTAAATAGCAAGAAAATGACTACCTATGTGCAGCCAATAAGGCAAAAAGATAGCCAGCAGGCTGTTAACTGTGAAATGAGCTCAAATTCCTCCTTAAAACAAATGTTAGATGGCAGAAAATCAGACCCACTTAACAAAATCTCTGACATACTATCGATTTTGTTATGTTTGTAAAGTGGGTGATGTTTGGTGAAGAAACCCAGACAAATTTCTGGACAAGTTTGGGAGTCTAGTGGGGTTTTTCATGGCAAGGACTTGCATGCTGTTTAATAACAAGTTCCTGGAAACTGCACGAAAGGTTGCAGGACTCCCGACAAGAGGTTGAACACACAGAATGGAGGAACACGTGTTGAAATATGCAGCGTCAAAAGCACGGGAGGGGGTTAAGGACACGTTTGAAGCACATGAAGTCAGAAGATGGAACGTGCAGGCGAGGGTCAGAGGAGGTCAAACACACATCAGACAAGCCGGGGTAATAGGTGGAAACGAAAGCGATCACTTTCTCCCACTGTGACATGATAAAGAATCTGTGTTTGTGTGTTTGATTCCAGAGCCCTGTGGGTAACAAATACATTCCAACCAAATCAGTAAATAGTCTGTGCCTGGAATTCAACCCAAGGACACACTCATGTGCACATGGTGTCGCCGGAGGGAGAGCAAGAGCTTGGATTCCAAACTCACTTTGTTTCCAAAAAAGCAGAGGAATCCAAAAAACGTTCCGACAATTCGGATGAGGAGGGGGGAGATTCCTGGAGCGGCTGAGGTGCTTAGTGGACAGAAATGGTGTGTGTGTGGAGAGAGTGGTGAAAAAGTCATGCCAGTGAACTCTTCAAGCACACACACATACAAATATAGACACACCGCAGAATTCAGATTGAATTTCATTATATCTATGCTGCCATCAGGAGTAAACGCTCTGAGCAGAAAGACAAATGCCTTGAGCGCAGTACATGGAGGAACACATACAGCGTTTTCGGACACCCTTAAAATTTTACACAATCTCAAATATTGTCATGGAATATTTGTGGAAATTTTTTTTTGTGTTTTTTGATTATTCCAAATTCTTGTTTGGTTTGTGCTTTGAAACAATCCACCACATATTTTAAATGGGGCTCATGTCTGGGGATTGAGCTGGTCACTCTAAGACCTGGATACTGTGCTTCTGCAGCCAAGTTCTACTGGTCCTGGATGTGTGGCAAAGGGCATTGTCTTGCTGAAACATCCAGTTTGGACCTGGACAGAACAGCGTACGTGTAGAAGGGAGCATGTGGGTTTGGGGAATAGCACAATATTTGGCAGAGTTCAATGTGCTGTACCCCTCCTGGCTGAGAATCGGTATCTTCAGGCATGTTTCCTGTGTTAGGTTCCTTGTTTTAGCCATTTTTGTCTCAGAAGAACGGCCTTGGTACAAAAATAATGCCAATACTCAAAATGTCTTATGTATTTTAATGGAACCAATCAATGCACTTAAAGACCTGAAGGGTAATTCATAATGCAATATTTCACAAATGCATGGAGGGTCCGAAAAAGTTTTTCCACCACTGTACATGCAGAAGGCGTTTCCTAAGAGACAGAAACGGGTATAACAATGACAATGTGGAAACGCAGTCAGCAGTGAAAACATTGAGGGGTTGGGAGGGGTTGGAGCACACGTAGCCAGGAAGCCACAGGTATGCACCACGAAACACACTCCGGACAACGCTAAGGAATGCGCACAAAAACACACTTTTCTTTTAACCACCATGTAGCAATGAGATCTCTGGTTTGTCAGTCAAGTATACTCCTTCCCCTAAGTGTAACTGACATTTGCAAGATGGGTAACTTTGGTGAGTGACTGTATCACTGAGCATCATTTGCTGTCAGCTTGTGCACAACAGTGGGAAAATGGACTTCCACTCTCATCTGTCTTGTGCCATTAAATCACTCCTAGCACGCTTGTTCATCATTTGTCAAATTTATTTTAATATACCTCCAGAGGAGTTGAACTGAAGTTGTGCTGTTTGGTTGTTAGAGAAGATTATTTGAGATTATAGGAAAAAGTTGCATAGACACTAGTGAACAATTAATAATCTCCTGATCTGGTTGGTCGATCCGATTGATACTTGAGCTGCTAGTTTTTCTCTTGTTGGAATAACTCCATTTTTTTCTGAGCATGTTTGCTCCACATGGTTCCCAGGTGGGATAGAAACATGGAGGTAGAAAAACAATCACTTGTTTGAGAAGGTGAACGTAGCCAGAATCCATGTAGACAGCAACATTGGTAATGCAATTTGAAATGAAACTGACCTGTGTACAAGGATAGCACCCCCTCAAGCATGATTATCATCACTTGTCCAACATGCATGAGAGGCCTAGACCGCAAACCAGACAAACTACCCCGCCTACAAATTATTTTGTGGCGGCAAAGTTGGACTGGAGCCTCCATTGGGAAGTGATTATGCTCTGGCAAAGGTCTGCTGTGCTAATCAACTTATTTGGGCGGTCTTCTAAAGGTGGTGGACAGAGGAGTAACAGAGCCACAGTCATATAAGGCATTTGAGCGCCTTGGATTTGAATTGGTTTACAACAAAATAGTTGTTGTGATTGAGCACCCTTATAAGATTATATATTAAGGTAAGGTAATTTGTGTTTGGTAGAGTATTTCTTTTTGGTAACAATGATTCTTGGCAGTAAATCTTAACCATTGGAAAGCCTGATCATTTCTCTTTTAAATGGTGCCACATTTGTGGGATGAGCTGAGTATGTGGGTTGTGCCATGAATGATTTGCAAAACCTTCTCTGCCAATGCCAACTTTGTTTCTTTTCTTTCTTTCTTTTTCTTTTTTTTTTTTTTTTTGCAGCTGCTGACTCTTATCCACTGGTGGACTGGATGACATATGTCTTAACCATCCTATTATCTTTGGGGTCAATGTGACCCCTAAGATAAACACCACTCAGTGTTTAATGTCTAAATATAACTTCATACTCATATCTCATCAGTGAGAATTTATGATGTTCTGCATATTTCTCCATGTAACAGGTATTCTGGATGGATATGTGAGGTGTGGTGGATGGTTTGTTTTATTTAAAAAGCTATTATGGTAGTCAACTAACAAACAAAGTATGTGACACAGAAACCTTTTTATTTTTTTTTTAAATTGTGTGCTGGTGTCAAATTGACCCCTATCATAAAATGTGTAAGTATATCTGAATGTAACAAGAGGGTTAAGAAGCAAGATATATTGACAATTTCCTATGTATTAATTTAACGAACAGGAAAATCAGAGTTTGGAAGAACCATACACAGCCACAACAGCCTGGCACTTCCTCCTCGTGCTGGTCACCAGCCTGGTCACACACTGCTGTGGGATGGCATCCCATTCTTCAACCAGCATTTATTGCAAGTCAGCGGTGGTTGTGGTGGTCACTCTGGCACCAACATCACACCCAAGGATGATCCCACAGATCAGAACTGCTGGCAGGCCAACCCATCCTCCACTCCTAAATTCTGGTAGTCTGTGATAAACATCGCTCTGTGGGAGCAAAGTTTGTCCCAGACTGTGGAGATATGAGATTGCCACAGGCCACAGTTACATGGAACTTGGCCTTCAGTTTGCAGATAGCTCATTCCCAACAATGCTGCTATTTTGGTGTTGAGAGACCCAACAACTGACCACTGTAGCAGGGCACATGCCCACACCTGACTGTCAGCATCTGGTTTACCAGAAACTCAAAACAAGAGTCAATAGCAACAGCAAACAAGCTGTCAAAGAGAATCTATCATGGACGCAACCCAACCCACCTTCTAGCCAATAATGAGTACCACAGATAAAACATGTGCTGGTCATCTCAGTAGATTTCAAATTAGCTTGGTTTCTTACCAGAAAATATGTAGTTAATTCAAAAAGAAATGAGACTGACTGAAAACCATGGCATGCCTGTGTTATAAAGCTAATAGTCTTGTAGAACAAAGCTTTATGTAGAGTGCACACCTTCAGTGTAATGATGATATTGTCTCCTCATTTCAGTACCATAAAAGCTAGACCACATTTTGAAAAACTACAGAAGGTGCCAATATGCTATCCAGCAAGCTAGCTGCATTAGCACTTACTTACTGCTAATTTAATACAGTAGTTTGATTTCAAATATGAGCCATCATCCCACTCTAAAAGCTTTGAAACATATCTAAACACCCTTATGAAACACAAGGGTGTACTCATGCAGTCATATTTTTAAATGACAGAAATTTTAAAAGCACTTGAAAGCATGACGTCCATGGAGCCTAGAGGAGTGTTTGCAGTCAAACACGCTGGCCATGGACACGACTGACACATACAATTTCATTCTGAATTCCTCGATTGTCTTTGAGTGGAAACTGTGGCCAATAAGCGTCGACACTGGTTCACAAGTGCCTCTGTTTTCTTTCCAGGCTTTACCTCAAACAGGCTGGCTGAGAATGCATGCTGTTTCTCAGTAACACCCAGGTTCATATTCACAGCTCGACACATTCACACCCACAGTCTTCAACCGTTGGACTGGATTATGGGCATCTGTGTGGCAGCTCTCATTTTCACCTTTCAAAATTTTCCCAGCTGGTTCAAGAGGTACACCATCAACCATCTGGCTGGTCTCCCTCTAGGCTACAGGTTGGTGTCTTTCCCACAAATGTTCATGCCAACGTCACCTCATCTCCTTTTCCTCCAGAAAAATCTCAGAACTGTGCAGCCTGAACCATTGAAACTCATGCCAAACCAACATTCAAGGTTTTGTCTAAGCTTAAAAGATGTCTTTAGTACTTGTGCAACTGTAGCCAAAACCGACAACTATGATTGCAAATCATGTTAAAATAACTTTAACTGAATAGTACATTTTCGTTCTTCAATTTTAATGCAGAAACATCTGCATCCAATACACTCTGTATCACCTTTATTGATTCACGTATCTAAGAAGTAAGAGAGAAAACGTCATTACTGAGGTGGTCACGAAAGTACAGCGTCTAAGTCAGTCTGCCAAAATTAGTTGTGCTTGTGTAGCTATTGGAAATATAATGGGCTTCAAAAAGATAGTTAAACTGCCCATCTGACAGGCTATGCTAGGCTTGAGACATGTTGACATTTGACAGGTGTTGGGTTGACGGCAATGTCATTTAGCTTTGAAGGTCTTTGGTCATGAAAATAAAAGTATTGGTTTACAGAAGTCATAAAGATTACTCAGTTAGCCACATACAACATTTTTACCAAATTCCATGCCATCAATGCAAAACTGGTTTAGTTATTTCAGACCACAGTAGTGACATGACATTTCTATTGCTGATGCTATGCTGCAAACTGGACTAAAAAGACACTTGAAGAAGAAATGCATGCGGGCATACACTCTTTCCACCAAATCAAAAACGTGAACAGAGGTTAAGGTCACAGGTCAGAGGGATCGATAACCGCAACTGTTCCCCCATCGTCCAGCCTGCTTCCGGACTTGTGTGTCTGTGTATGTGTTTGAAACAGGCAGGAAGGCGTGCCGCCGACGTAACCGGATAGCAGTGTGTGCACGACCATAAGAAATCAAGCCATGTCAAATAGTGGAGTCATTACTCTGATTGAGAAGAGCGATTAGTGCTGTCTGGTCAGCAAGAGACCACAGAGAAATGTCTACTTGAAAAACATCTGGAACACTGTGATATGTTCAGACAGATGATTCCAGACTCAAACACAGAGTCATTTAAACAGTCCAATAATTTAGACCAAAGTCGAGTGTATTTGTGAGTATGTCAAAGAAGAACTGACATACAATATTAGTTGAAGTGGATTCTTGGTCCACAATCAGACTTCCTTTGGACAACAGAAAGAGTGATTCTCTGTTGTCTTTTTCAGCCTCTCTCTGTTAAACCCTTCTTTTGATTATAAGTCTCCGACTACCCCCCCACACTCCTCCTTCCGTCTCCCTTTCTTCCACTGGTCACGGATCAATGGCACCTCCCTGTTTCTCAGCCCCCTTGGAGTCGACGCACCAATATGCAGGCACAAATGAGCTCACATAAACAGTAGCACAGATGCATGTACAAAAGAGTACTTAGACAGCACAAATCCATTATCACGACAATGCACAAACACACTTTATGTGCTGTGCATACGCAAGAAAAATATTCAAAAATATGCTTTTTATATATTTAGGCATCCGGCCTGTGTGTGTATTTATGTGTACATGTACTGTATACATGCCTGTGTCTGCATGTAGCGCATATTTATCCATGTGTGCTTGTGTTTGGCTGCATCCCAGCTTTGAGTTATCCTCCTGGACAGCACAAAGTTGTGTCCAGATTGCTCATCTCCTCAGTGGAATAGTAGCCGCATTGTTATAGTTCATTCTTCCATCAACCATAACATACACACACAGAACAGAAGCTGGATCTGATTGCTGATTTGCGGTGAGTGTGTATGTCTTTTCTCATGCAGGCCGAATCTGATGGGACAAGGATCCCTGGTCAGAATGGAAAGAATCAATGAACCAAGGAAAGTCTGCTGTATCTGAGTGCCTGTTAGGCGTCTTTTAGAAAGGTTATGCCATACTCCTTTGGAATATTAACACCAGGTGTTTGGCTAGGTAGAGTGTAGGCATTAGGTTACGAAGTTTAAAAAAATGTTGAGGGAAATCCATTCATAAAAACTTAGAACAACTAGTAAAACATGGACTCTATGTGGAGCCTACGCTATAAGGCACTATAAATTGAGCTTTACATGTACCTGAGATGCAGGTCTTCTGAGTATTTCAGGCAAGCGTAGATAAATTCCTTCAGCTGGCAATACACTTTTGGGACAAACTCAGAGAAGGGAAGCTTCTTGGGGAAAGGAAGCTAGAGGAAGAGAGAAAAAAAAGTGATTAAATAAAATGTTATTCAATTTTTTTTTTTTTTTGAGCACAGCAGTTCATAGGTGTGGACTGTTACACAGCAAGTACCCTCTACCTTATCCAGTTCAGGGTCTTGCAGAGGAAACTGGGAAGTATAGTGTCTGTACTCCTGCTCTGTTGAGACTGGGATTGGACTGAAGTTGTCCTGGTCCAACACCTGTCTGGAGAGGACAAAGAAGCAACAGCAACAAATAAATGAATAATTTCCCATCTTCTAGTCTCAGCAGGAAGGAGGTCAACAGGAGTGGCCGAGATGCCATGACTCCATTTCCTCATTCACACACACAAATTTACAGTATACACAACTATCCCACTGGGGGCATTCTAACGCTTGAGGTTTTCTTACTACCCTCCCTTCTTTCAACACCCCCCACTTCTTTTTGGCGCTGCAGAGTTCGGACGTTCCAACGTTCCATGGAGAGGCCGTGAACCGGAGAGCGCGCTCTCCCCAACAATACAACACAACATTCCTGTGGCTTTCCCAGTGTGTGTTTGTGTGAGTGCAAAAACGAAAGAGAGCGCGAGGAAGGAGAGAGGGAGTGTGTGTTTGTTTGTCTGTTCTCACTGCTGCAAGTCCCACTGGTGTCATTGGACAAAAGCGATGGTGAAACAATGGCATGTTAAGTCCAAACACACACACACGCACACACACACAATCTTGTAAGGGTACTACCCATCCTGAATAGTAGAGAATGTTCTGGACGTTGTTTTTAAACACTTCCTCTCTCTGGCTGGTCGTAAAAGTTTAAAACCAGGACGAAGATGTTTCCCACAAACATCGTAAGCGTGAACGTTGTGATCCCACAAACTCTGTGCGCCCTCATGACCTCAGGATTAGAATGTCATGAAACCATTCAAACAGCAAAAGGCTGTGATCTCTTATCAATCACTACCTGAAGGTGATGTTCCATCTCTTCAGCAGGATTTCTCCGTACTGCTCCCTCATCTCCAGCAACATGTCGAACAGTTGTGACACTGGGAAACCATAACCCTGAAAAAGAGAAATATAAGGTGACTCAATGAGCAGCTGCATGTGAGTGCGAAAAATAGGATACTGGACAAGTGCAGGTCTTCTCTTTGAACTACGAGGCAGCTGGATTCGCATGAACACTATCCTGCCAGGCTTAAAGCTATGTGCACATCTACAGCGATTAAACCAATCATAGAGCCATGTTTTGGATGTGATGGCAGCATATTGACAGCAAGAATGACTGCTTAAAAATGACAATGATGTGCCTCTCTTATGAGAACGTTTTCATTGCAAAGATGGCGAAAATCAACGGTTGACATGTTAAATACAAGCAAGCTGCACTGACACTTTGGCAGTTTTCTATTGATCACTGGTGTGCACCTCCTATATGCACATTTTCATCACAGAGATGGCAATAATTGTCCACTGACAGGCTAACAGTATAGAGAGCGGTACTGACGGTTTGCTAGTCGGCTGCTCTAAAGTGGTTGGATCAATCAGCATCCTAGGTTTTAGGTGTGATGATAGTAATGGCAGAGTGACTGTTCAAAAACAATGTGCTCCTTTTGTAGAGAAGCCCTCCTGAAATATGGCAATAGTTGTGCTTCAATATTCTAACTAGATCTGCAGCAAATAAGTCTGCTGATCCAAAGGTAGTCGATTTCATTACAAAGACGGCAATAATTGATGGCCTTCAAAACAAGTACATAGCTAGCCCAACTGACAGTTTTCTAACCCGTCTTGCCAATTTGTTCAACCAACCAGATTCTAGGTTTCAGGTGTGATTACAGTATATTGTAACAACAGGACACACTGTCTACGTAGTTAATGGCACTGACGGTTTGCTATCCTGGTGATCTCAAGGTATGTTATGCACCTTTTATACACAGCATTCCAGGTTTTACATGTGATGAGGGAAAATTGTTACACGAGCAAGAAGTCTCCATTCAAACACAACAGTGATTTTATACACAGCTGGACAGTGATTTTAAACTGTATTGCCAAAACGGTGCAGTGGTTAAATCTAACCTTTTTCACCTAAGGCAGCTGGCTGAAGTGAAGCCTTTTTCTTGTACACCAGCGCTTTGAGACAGTAATCCATGCCTGCACATCTCAGGTGGATTCTGGGGTCTACCAGTCCTCCCTAACACGTCTAATTTCAATTCAATTCTCTCCATCTCCTACTGTTTTTATTGCTTTTATTGATTTAGTGTTTAGTGTTTTTAATCGTTTGCTTTATATCTTATGTCGTTATTCTACCTATGTACTGCCCATCTGACAGCTTTTCTGTCACCACTCTGTGTTTCAGCTGTGGCTGTTTTTAAAGTCCTCTATAAATAAAGTTGAGTTGAGAAATATTTCCTTTACAATAATGGCAATAACTGCTTGCCAACAAGCTAAGTGTCTAGCCGGCAGTTGGCTAGCTGGCCGATCAAAAGTGGTCCGACCAATTAGATTCCTAGGTTTTATGCTGTCATAGTACAATGCATGCCAACAGGATGAAACCACTGTTCACAAAGAATGATGTACATCTTTTACTACTTACATCTTATACAAAGACAGTAAACTTTTTATTTATTTTTATTTTTCTGTTTTATCAACATCCTAATTACATGTTGCTAGCTTTTAATAAACTTGGACTGCAGCTTGTGTTTAGCCTTTGATTGACTCATCCAACCAGCTTCCAATTATGGTTTTTGAAAGTGCCTGCCTTTTGCTGGTTTTAAATTAATGTAACGAACAAACTGTTGCTTCAAGTGACACCTATGCATCATTTATTTCACCAAAATAAATTGTATAATGCCCTTTGTCTATACTTGGTCATTCACATGTGTTATGCACCCAATTTTATTGGATGGTAAGGCCAAGATTCTTTTTCTGTTAAATTTAATTGTAATGAAAGCAGGATAATAGAATGTCTTATTCTAAATGGCTAGGAAAAAATATAAAAACCCATACATTTGTCAAAAGATTAAAGTCAGCCAATGTAGAGGACAGAGCAGAAGAAGAGATTAAAAGTAGGTTAGTGAAAAATATAGAGGATGAGAAGAAACAAAGAACAAGAGTGAATTCAGCCATACAGCCGCACTTCATCTCCTCATATTAACGAATTCCGGGCATTGCACAATCCATTCATCACTTCCACTTCTTCACTCTGTCTCGCCTTTCTCTGAATGTTTCTCCCATCCGGTTTTCACCCACATCCTCTCTATCTCCCCTTCATCCTCTCATCCATCACACTCAATTCATCCAGCTTCCTTCATATAGAGAGCGGAAAAAATAAATATATGGAGAGAAAACTGACGTTGGATGATGAACTTTTGGTCCAATGAAAAAAAAAAAGAAAGCCTTTCTTTAGAGAATGGCAGCCATCCATTTTTTAGAACTACAAAACATACTTTGAACAAGATTCATGTGCCTCTGCGGTCCAATGTCTTACCAGACATGTGCCAAGATAACTGAACAAAAAGTACAGAGTACAAAAAGTATTCCTTTTCTTTCAGTAAAATAAATACATTTCATTCAGCCTGTTACTGAGGGATGAAAAGGGCTTTCCTTTATTCAAAGTGGAAGATCAGTTGTGAGTGACCACACACATACCTGCAGCGTATCAGCAAAAAGGACAATGAGGTTCTTCAGATCCAGCACCAGGTCAGGGTCATCACAGTACGACTGAGAAAAAAGGGGAGCGCTTCAGTGTCTGTTTATTTAATGCTTTTGTAGCAACATGTATTTTCTGTGTTTATAGAGCGTGATTCATCTTACAGAGTGCGTCCTGAGGGCGGCAACTATTTTGGACAGCGCCAACTCCCAGAGCTCCTCTACGTACGCTCTGTTGACCAAACCCTGTGTGGTGTGAAGGACGTGATCCTCGACAACAAAGAAGCTGGACGGAGGGAATCACAAAGGTTAAGACAGCAAGACATGTTGGTAAATTATATACAGTACTTTAAAACGTCAAAACAGCCTTTTCCAGTCTTTCGAGTGAAAGACTCCCAGCTTTAAATCCATGTTTAGAGAACTGGTCGCACCAAACCAACCTCAAAAAACTACTGGCAACGAAGACCGACTGTTCATGAAAGGTAATAATGCTTCATACCAGCAGACAGAATTTGTCTGTACCTGTCACTAAAAATGTGGGGGGAAAAAACACATCGTACACAGCTGGTCTCTTTGTGTCCTACTGATGAGTTGTTCCACACTTTATCATTGTTGTGGAAATATTTGTGCATTTGAATGTTTAGATGAGAATATGATTGGCTGTTTGTGATCTGAACAGCATATCAGGGTGACCGCTCTCTTAAAATGCTGAAAAAGCTTAAAAACAACCGACAGGGGACTAAATAGTAGTGCCAGACTTACCGATAAAACAGGGGTCATAGGCACCGTTATCCAGACACCTGCAAAGTCTACACTTCCTCCCACTCTTTTTTGGGTATGTAGAATATAGCATTTTCTGTTTCTGTTTTTTATTTTGTGTTACTTATGTCTACTGTATCCATTCCTGTATGATTATTTTGGTTGCATTTTACATGTCTGAAATTAACTGAACTAATTGACACACATGGTACCTGAAAGATTGTCCATCATGTCTAACTCAATTTGTTAAACAAATACATTGTGGAAAGCCTCATGAGAAATGCACGAATCAACCAAAGAAATAAATATCTGCTAAAATCAAATTGGCAGCAGCTACAATCCAACCCAAACATATGATGACATGACTTCCTACCTCTAGAAACTAGAAAATCTTCAACTCCACAGAGGAACTTGTTATTAACACTTGATCAAGATTGTGGAACTTAAGATGAAATTATTCAGACACGAAACACAAAAACCAAGAGAACAGTGGGGCGCATGGACAGATGCCAAACTTGTCATTTGAAAACCATTTTAAACCATCACTAATGTAAAATAAAATATAACTTTGCATTTGTGTGGTTAACATTACTCCAACAGATTTTTTAAATCCATCAATCCATCTTAAATCCTTGGACAGGTCAAATTCTGACAGCTTTTCTGTCACCATTCTGCAGTGACAGTCAAGCAAACATTGCATTCATCAAGTCAGGAGCAAAAAAACGTGCTGCACTCTTCAATCGTATGTTGTGATGTTTTCTTGAAATGATGACTGTGTGAAATGGATCAAATGGCCTGCAAAGTGACTTTGGTTTATGTCCACTGACAACACATCTCACTCTCACCAATGCCCACTGAGACTTGCCAGACCACAACGAGCCTGTGGCCCGGCTGTGAATGATTAGTTTTCTCTTTGTCATTACTGAAGGGAATAAATATGTTGAGACTTGCTTCCCAATAGATTTAACTTTATTATTTTTTTTACTTTTTATTTTGTCCGCCTCCTGTGCTGCAGTCAAAGTACAATTTCCGTATTTGACTGACCACAGGGAAAGGAGAGTAACTTTTCCCGTCTTATGTGTGAATGTGCTTTATTATGTATATCTCAAGACAAAGAAAGAAAAATAAACTGGGTGGAGGGGAAGAAGAAAGTAAAAGACAAGGTGTGACAAATATGAGGAACAAAAAGTTGAAAAAAGCAGGACAAGATTGAGAAGAAAGCGAAAAGGGAGAAGGTAAAACAGTAGAAGGTGAGGAAAAGAAAGATGTTGAAGAAGAGAAAAAAGGTGCAGACAGTAAAAAGAGAAGGTAAGGAAGAAGGGGACAAAAACAGAATAACAAAGACAAGGTTAAAGAAGAAAGTAAAGGAGCAGGAAAAGAAGATAGAAAATATAATGAAGAAGATAAAGAAGGTGAAGCAGACGAAGAAAATGAAAAGGTAGTTGAAGGTGATAAACAAGAAGAAAACAAAATGAAGAAGACAAAGACGGTGAAGAAGAAGGTGGAGGACAAAGAAAAATGTGGAGGTGAAAAAGGAAAATAAAGACAGATTCAGAATAAAATAAAAATGAAGTTGAAGGAGAAAGTAAAGAAGGCATGTGAAGACAGGTAAAAGAAGGTGAAAACGTGAATTAAGTCAAGATAAAGGTGTCATAAGAAGGTTATATAATTATGCATTCAGTTGGGAAACGATCACAAAAGCCATGAAGACTGGGCAGGTTGAAGAGACCAGGACCACAGATGAGTAGTATAGACATCTGTAGACATCATTGCTTTTCCTTTTTGATTTCAAATGATTTAAAAGACATCATTTGTGCTTGTGAAGACCTTAACATGTCCTACAATGCCTCATCTATCCCTAGACCTGCACATCATCCTTTCACCCATATCTTCAGCCATTTATCTGTCCATCCACCTATTGTAGTTCTTCTGTGGAACTTGGCTGAAGACGGAGTGAGGCAGAGAAACTTTGAGTGAAAGCAAACATTCACCATTTAGAGCCACCTCATTTCATTTCTTCCCACTGACTGCTGACCATTTGACATCTTTTCATCTCTCCTTCTCTGGCCTTTTTCTTTCCTTTCTCCCCACACTCACCCCTCCCCTGATTTTAACTTTCCTCTCATTCATCAGTCCATCCAATTCTCTCCATTGCATCCACTCTCTCTCTCTCTCACACTCACACTCACACACACACACACACACACACACACACACACACACAC
Organism: Mugil cephalus; assembly: GCF_022458985.1. Classification (NCBI taxonomy): domain Eukaryota; kingdom Metazoa; phylum Chordata; class Actinopteri; order Mugiliformes; family Mugilidae; genus Mugil; species Mugil cephalus. The sequence goes on along the minus strand of NC_061770.1, from coordinate 51,890,756 downwards.
ACACACACACACACACACACACACACACACACACACACACACACACACACACACTGGTGACGATTGATAGAGTGTGTGTGATGGTGGTTGGCTTATTGCTGTTATTCCTTCTGTCTGTCTTTGCCTGAAGCAGACGCTTCTATAAACACGTCCGAGGCTGGACACTAGCACACACTCACACCAAGACGTTGTGAGCTCTGTTACTCCCATCTGAAGGGTTGGAACGTGCCATCTCATGTCTCTCATCTATTGCTTTTTCTCTGCCATCCAATCATCCATTCTTCCACTCATTCTTTATCCAACTAGTCGTCCTTTCGTCTGTGTTCTGCCGCAGAGAAGCACATTAACCCTCAGCCCTCAGAGTACCTCAAGAGCCTCCATTAGCTATTCTGTGAGGCATTTAGCAGAAACTCGATTGAAATATTTACATATGTAAATTAAAAGAGAATATGAATGAGAAGGCTATTTGGGAACGTAGATTTGAGGTTCAAGCCCCAACACCGGCAAGCTGCTTTCAACGGACTCTTGAGCAAGACTCTCACTTTCTGCTCCTGGAGGGCCACATCATGGCTCCGACCCCAGGTTTCTAACAAAGCTGGGACATGTAAAAGAAATTTCACTATGCTTTATCTTCAACTTCTTGTTCTTTTTCTTCTTCAACCACCTTCTGGTTGCTGTTCACCTTCATTTTAATCTTTGTTCTCCGTCACATTCTTGGCCTTCTTTTACCTGCATCTTCACATTCATCTTTACTTTCTTCAACTTCATTTTCCCTTCACCTTTTCCTTTGTGCTCCTCACCTTTCCCTTTTGTCTTCTTTATCTTTGTCACCTTATCATTTACCTTTTTCTTCACCACTTTCAACTACTTATTCATCTTCTTCATCTACTACACTTTCTTTGACTTCTTCACCTTCTTTGTCTTCTTCATTTTCACCTTGACTTTCTTCAACTTTTGTCTTTGTCTTTTTCTTTTTCAATTTTGTTGTCTTTTTCACCTTCTGTTTATTCTTCACCTTCATTTAAACCTCACTTTGTAGTTTTAAAACTACTACTGTCACTGAGTAAAGTCACTAAAAAAGTTAAAGGTAGATCAGCTATATCTTGTACTCATTTCTATCTTGATTAGATGTTAAATGTGCACATGTATATGACAGCTGTATGTTTGTCCTGCTCCTTTTTCTGTCTCTACTTGGCTGCCTCAAGCAGATTTCCGCCGTCGTATGAGCTGGGTTCTGCTCAAGGTTTCTTCCTGCTAAGTGGAGTTATTCCTTGTCGCCTGCACCCAGTACTGCAGTGCTTGCCCTGGGAGATTCAGGCTCTTGGTTCTAGGTATCTCAAGACTATCTAGAGCCCCTTTCACACCCGATCTGGCATTTAGACCCGTGATTTTATAGGCTTGGTTCTGCTCTGATTCAGTGTGAACAGGCATCCCAAGTTGAGTTGCTAATTTACACTACGACGTTGATGTACCTGCTCTGTTTTTGAGCTGCGTGGAGCTCAAAAACAGAGCAAAGCTTTGGTCTACTCCATAAGATCAGCCTTTCTGTTGGTCTCCTGAAACTGATCTCTGAAGGACAGAGATTTTTGTCCATGTTTTCAATCAAACAAATCAAATGTGTTGTTACACGACTGTTAATGGAAGCACATAGTGAATTAGCCCTACATCATGTTCGGGAAATCTCACCAATCAAGGAATTCATGTGTGGAACACTTTTTTATTGATCATTGCAGAGCACTAGCAAGACTGTGAGATCTGCGAGCTGCTCTGCGTCCGAGGAGAAGAGGATATTCGGCAGCAGATATCAGGCACTGTGCAGGACACAGTGATTTATTCAAATATCACCAGCCTTTTTAAAGAGCTGGGATTTGATCAGTCCATTTGGCAGGCCATCAACAACTGAAAGCGTTAAAAAAAAAAACAACTGAAAGTGACAGGATGAGCAGAAGCAGTATGGGATGCACCGTGCTGTCCACTGTTTACTTCACAGTGTTCCAGTCCACTTAAATGTGTAATGTTGACATTGTCGCCGCAATGATTTATGAGAGGGAGGGAGAGAGGCAGAGAAAGTCGATCACTGTGATTGGCTGATCAGTATAGGGAGCCAGTGCATGAGAAGAAACATGGGAGTGACAAAAGTAAAGTAAAACAAAAGAATGAAAGTGCATAGAGAAGAGACGCCTTGTTTAACATCTTGTTCCTCATCATCTGGACATTCAAATACAGAAATATCTTCACAACATGATGATCTAAAACGAATGAAGTGTAGATCAACAGATCAGCGGACCAAGCGGAGGCTATGCCAATATAGCTTCCCAGTCTTCCAGCTAATAGTAGCTCTTTCCAAGCATACTAACCTCCCAGCGAATAGATTCCTCTTCCTAGCCTCTCAGCTAATAGTAGATACTCCTACCATCCTATCCTCCCAGCTAAAAGTATCCCTTTTCATCTTCCCAGCTTCATAGTTTCTAGCCTAATAGCAGCTCTCTTCCTTGGTTTCTAACTTCCCAGCTAATAGTAGCTCTTCCTAGCATCCTAACCTCCCAGCTAATGGAGCTCTTTTACAGAAGAGTTGCTTCCTACAACAGTCGTCTTTGTTTATCCATACCACAACCAAGGACGAGACTTTTGGATGGACTTACCCAACAATCTGATTGAAGTATCGCCGGTATCCCTCCAGAGTTTCATGCTGGAAATAAATAAATAAGAGTAGGTGCAAAGTGGAGGGAATTTGGGGGCAAAACGAGAGAAAGGGACAAAAAGTCCAACATCAGAAGACAAATACAAAGTTACAAATAATCAATGACTAAAAAAAAAAAACTTACCTGGTGTTAACATACAGCTCCCTATTCAAAATCTAATAATCAGGAAAACCAACATGCATATACATAGAAAAACTACAGCTAAATATCTAAACATATCTGCTCATATAAAATATTTAGATACATCAAGTCAAGATTCCCAGTGTTATCATAGATTAAGGTGCGTGATTGTGAGTGACATGGAGGAGAATGTGTGTGCAGGAGAAGGGTATTATAGTGTGGTTAGGAGTGTGGACATATGCAAACAGAGACTGACAGTGCAGGGTCATACCATGTTAGAGTGAGGCTGCAGCACGAGGCGAGCCTGTTTCCTCCTCTGCTTTCTGTAGTAGTTCTCAAACACATCACGCAAACCCTAAAAGACAAACTGGAGGTAAGCATGGATGGATGGACAGATGAATGGGACAGACTATTACAGTGGTACTTGGAAATCAATTTAATCCAGTTGAAGTGCTGTAAAAACATAGCCTGATGTAACCAGACTAAGCTCTCTCAGAATATGAGTCTGGACTTTCTGCTTGTTAATTTGGAGGCCAGGTCAACACCTTGTGCTGTTCTTAATTTTTTGGGTTGTTCCTAAAGCATTTTTGTGTGCTTGTCTGTGTCAGGCTGCATCCTGCTGGGGATGGCTGCTGCCATCAAGGAGTGTCATTGCAATGGGGTGAGGGTACCTTGTCCGGTCTAGGTGGGTGGTATGTGTTTAACCTTTATGGCCTCCTCAAATTTACTACCCTCTGGACACGTTCATGGCTAAAAAATGCACACGCATAAAAAAACTTCCTAAAATCCTCGTACTTCAATATTTTTTTCTACTTTTTTTCATGAATCACTTAAACAACTTCAGACCTGCTCAAAACTACCAACATTTTAAGAGTTTTCAGGATTTTAACCCTTTAAATGCAAATGTTTTTTTGTTTTGTTTTTTTTTTTTTTACAAAAAGAGACAAAAAATGAATTATTTTTCATAAAATAAACAGTAGGATGATGGGGCTTTGGTGGTAATTAGACTCTTGGATATATCAAGGATTAGCAATAAAATTGATTTGATTGCATCATTATTTTTTATGTAGTGTCAGATTGAAAATGTTGCATCCTCTGGCAAAAATGTACATGTGCAGCTTTTTTTCAATGAATCACAACTTCAGAAGTTTGAACCTTTTTACAAAAAATGCCAAAAACTGAATTATTTTCCATATAATGAACAGTAGGTGAATTAGAGTCTTGGATATGTCAAAGATCAGCAATAAAATTGATTTGATTGCATTGGTGTTTTTTTTTTTTTTTTTTAATGTAGTGTCTGATACTCCCTCTGGACTCTTTTTTTTTTTTTTTTTTTTAAATACCACCTTTTATGGTGAAACAGCTTTTAAATCAACATCTGATTCATCAATGCGAACATTTATTGTGCAAACTGTGACACAACAGAACATATGACCTGGAAACAAAGGCTATATGTGATGTACATGTGTGTATTTTAGAGGAACTTATTTTTAGCCGGTACTTCGCTGGCTTGCTGAAGACGTACTGTCTCAATTTGTAGGGGCCTCTGAAGGCACCAGCTCTCTCTCTCCACAGAGATGTTGCCCTCTGGATTGAACAGGAGTGGAGTCCAGACTTGTCCATTCTTTGCTGTCCACTCACTGTCAGGATGGCAGCGTCAGCAAGTCAGCTGGGGATTGCTTGCTAAAAATCTGTTTCTCTAAAATACATACATGTACATCACATATCACATAAAGCCTTTGTTTCCTGCAATTATTGTTAATCTTTGACGTATCCAAGACTCGAATTACCACCAAACCCATCCACCTGCTGCTTATTTAATGGAAAATAATTCAGTTTTTGTCTTTTTTTTGTAAAAAAACATTTAAAGCTTTGTATCTTCAGACCGGCATATAAAGGGTTAAAACTCTTGAAATTGTGATGCGTGTACATTTTTGCCACAAAGATGTCCAGAGGGGTCAAAATGCATCATGAGAGTATAAATGACATGTGAGACTAAAAGACACTGGATAACCTGCAGAAATTCAAGCAACAGGCTGTCACACAGCTAAAATGATCACCAAATGAAAAAAAAAAAAAAGTTAAAAAGTTAAAAAAGTTAAATTGCCCCTAAAAATGCGCGAAAACCCAAATATCCCAATAAAAAAATTGTAATGAAAACAAGCACATTTAAAAAAAAAAAAAAAAAAACTCAAATATCGCTACAGCACGTTCCCATAAGGTGATTTTTCAGATATATCATAAAAGTGCAATGGAAAGTTTTTGTTTTTTTTCTTCAATTGCGTAATTGTGCCTGTAAACCAACTGTTTCAGGCTGTTTGAAGCATAAATCCAGAGGTTAGACCCACTGAGGGTTGGGGAAGGTCACGTTGGTGTATGTGTGAGTCTGAAGGAGATAGTGAATGTGTCCCTGAGGGCTAAAACTGGTCGCTGTTCGAATTGTGGTTGGCGTCACCAGTCAGACATCAAAACTAAAACCACACAGAAACACACAATCGGCTTTCTAAACCTGACTGCATCATATCTCTTCCTTCCATTACGCAGAAGCTCTCTCCCTCTTATCTCTCTCTTTGTTGTATATTTGGGAGTTGTGGCCCGACCATGGTCCCAAACCAGAGCCCACAGCCAGTGGTGAGGTCAGAGATAAATGCCCAGGACACGGCAGATAACGTGGGCCCTTGCTGACTGACTGACTGACTGACCAGACCACCATGCATATCCACACAGCTGACATGACTGTTCATTTAAATCTGTGTGGTGACCGCTACCTGGCATCATACCAGGTAAGACACAGGATCATAAACACACCATTGATTCACAGAAATAATTTCCTTTAATGTGTACAGCTGCTACTAGTCCTTCAGGTAACTGCCACAGTCAGAACAGACTGGTCTGTTCAGAAGCAGTTCTCTAAAACAGAGAGGGAAGGAAGTGTAAATCTTTGGTAATCTGTTCAATAAGAAATTGTTACCTCCTGACTCCTAATAACAATGGAAAGACTTGATCTGCTGGTTTTGCTCAGGTTGGAATAAATCCATTCTTTCTGAGCATTTGTGTTCCACGTGGAGTAAACTTAAGGTCATTTTGTTTTGTAACAGAGAGTTGGTCTGAAGTCTGTGTGTTAGGAACTGATTATGCTCTGGCAAAGATGTGCCGAACCAATGCGGTGACGGAGAGAAGTAGGGTAAAAGCAGTAACAGTGATGTAGTCGTACACGTCATCTGAACAACAAAACGGCTCTTAGTCCTGTGTAGGGGTATATTTTTCTCTGTAATGGTTAAAACAAGCCCCATTACGGAATTAAAATGTTACCATACTCATCCAATGCCAATGCTTTAAACAACAGAAAGCAAGGTCCAGACTAGCCTCGTCACTTGCTGCCCAACTACTGTCCCAGTTCAAAGTACACATCCCACCAACTACAGTTCCGACACGCAGATGTGTTCTTGCTTTGCCTGTTTTACAGAGGATGCACCAGGAGTTGATATCACAGAATGCATTTCGCAGATGCCATCAAGTACACCGCAGACTTCCCATGCATCCTCCCAAGTCCATACTTCAGGAACAAACTTGTCAAGTTTGTGTACTTGGTTTTGATAGATGTCCTAGATTTCCCAATCAACTGTCAGAAGTAGTGAATCTGGGGATAAATTGCTCCAAACGTAGTGTAGTCCAAGACCAGAAATGATTCAAAGGGACTTTGTATATTTACACTTTTTCTACCTCACAAACTTCTTTGCAAACACATTTGTGTCTTTATGATGCTTCTGTCAGAGCATCTTTGTAAGCTGTGCATGAAAACAATCAACCAAAATAATGTGGAGACATGAAGATGTCACATAATTAAAATAATAATCTAGAGTGACGTAGTATTTTTGAAGCACAGTTCTGTCTTTCATTTACACCCTTGGATAAACAATGTGCATTGAAAACATACCACAGAGTTACAAAACAAACAATACATTGGATGGTTGAAACACGAATCTCACTGGTCAAGATCTAGATGGAGATTTGCGCCTGCGTTTAGTTTGATGTTGAGCTTTGACAAAACTCTTTCTTTAATTCCCAGTTCGACCATCAGTTGAACAATGTGCATTCAGCAAACGAGCGGAATCAAACGGCCGTGAACTCCTTATTGTGCAGCGTTAACTCTCCCTGAGTGAGAGCGCAAAGGTGAAATACAAGGCTCAGATTATGCGTGCGCTTCGCAATGCAGCATAAAACGCAAGAGGCAGAAGATGAGGCGATACGCAGAGCGATACAAACCAAGTGGAATTACAGTAAAAGGGTGAAAGACGGAGGGAATCAAACATATATGTACAGCCTGTAACTACTAGTAGACTAGAGAACCAGAATAAAGCCATGTTTATGGTCAAGCTTCACCTTTACGCTGTAGGTATGCTGCAGCCTGATATCCACCTCTACAGGAACTACAGAAATGCTCTGTCCTTCAACATCCTAGAAATCATCCACTCAGATGTCTGTCTTTTCTGTATTGCAGTGTTTCAAGAAAGTCCCAGTTACCATTTGTTGAAGAACACAGAAAGACTCAGCACAGCTGACTAGGCTTCACCTAGTACTTAAGACCTGATGAACAGCCAATGTACACCTATCTGGAATAACATCATGACCACCTTCCTAATATTGTGTAGGTCTCCCTTGTGCCTCCTAACAGACTCATCAGAGAATGAACACGGGTCTTCTGAGGGTGTCCTGTGGCGTCTAGAAACAGAATGTTGTTAGTCGGGCCTTTGGGTCCTATGAGTTGAGTGGAGGGGCCTCTGTGGATCACCCCACAGACACTTGTTCAGTTTGGGATCTAGGGAATTTAGAGGCCACACCTTTTGTTAATGTTTTTTGTGTGTGTCTGTGTCAGGCTGCATCCTGCTGGGGATGGCTACTTCCATCAAGGAGTGTCATTGCTATGGGGTGAGGGTACCTGGTCTGGTCTAGATGGGTGCTACATGTCTAAGTAACATCTATGATGAGGAATGTCATCATAGATGTTTCCCTTAAAGTTTCCCAGCAGAACATTGAATCACAAGACGCTCAACGTTATTCACTTCTCCTGTAACGTTATGCCTCAGTGTTTATGCTGCTTCTCCAGCTATTATTTCAGGTTTAGCGGCTAAGGTAACGGCTCACAAATCCATCAAAGTTGAAGTCACACAAGTGAATCCAGTGATCACAGATCAGCTGTTTTGTCCCAGACGTCCTGTTCTGGTGCTCTGAGCTCCCACTCCGAGAAGAGTGATGGACTAGCTGCTGCTCTCCTCTCAGCGTGTTGGGCGTCGGGCCTGTGTTGACATCGATCGCAACTCTCAACGTGCAGTACTTGTGCAAGTGTAACAAAGGAGTATTGTTCGGGCCTGATGCTGCACCAGGACGGGTGGAAAAACATGGACTTTAAACATGGAAAAGAGAAAGAGAGGAGGAGGAGTAGAAAGTGGAGGTCTTGATTGCAAGATTCCTCATCCAGGTTTGCTTAGAAAAATAAATTAAACAGTTACAAGTGAGCGCCTGTGTGAGTACAAGTCATTCTGCACATTTAACAATCAGACTGTGTGTGTTTATGATTTTCCAGAAGAAACCCCCTCCACCAGTACTGCGCTGGACCTCCTGGCTTTCTTTCTTTCTTTAATGGCAAATTCACTTCTCTTGCCCAATGGCCTGTCATTTAAACGGCTGTGATGCTGCTGCTTTAATGGGGAAAACAGCTTCATTGTGTGACCTGGTGTCTGAAGAAAAAGTTCAAACTCAAACGTGAACAATGGTCCAATGGACAGCACACGACAAGAAGGCCGAGTCCAATGAACTCACCAACAAAAATGAGCAGCGGTTCGGGGCTGACCTAAGAGGTGAGGTCAATCCTTTCAACACCTTCCAGAGGAGAAACACACTCCTTTCCTCCTCCCCTCTCCCTCACCCCTGTTGTTACCCCCCTCTCTAATCACGCTCGCTCTCTCTGTTGTGTTTTCTCCCTCGCTTTCCTGTTTTTGCCCCTTTAACCTCCCTCTGACCTCCCCCCTTTCCTCCCCCTCTCTTCGGTCCTTATCGGCCTTTAGCTGATTCACTCCCTTTTTCTTGCATTACCCCTCCACTGGCCTTTCCACTCTGTGGTTTCTCCTCGGTTCTTATGACTAATTCCTCACGTGATTCCCCTTTTGTCACTTTATTCTTTTTTATCCTTTGGCCCCCGTTCAAACCTTGCATTAACTTCCGTCTTGGGCAACGTGATCGCAAGTAGCCAGCTTACAGTACGGGCGATCACAACTGGTATTAAGATCCATCTCAATGTGAATCCCCAGCAAGCACTGTGCCTTTTCCTTGAAAGACGATCATGTATAGTAAAAGCAGTGGATGGGACGGGGTAAATGATGCCAAGTAGGTAGGTAGTCTTTAATGTTACCTTGATGGCGACTCCATCCCTCTGACCCTCAGGGGTTGCTAGCTTTCAACTCTCAGCCTATTTTTGAATTAGCTGGAAGTCTGAGCTGAAGCGCTGAGCTTCAAAACCAACTTTCATAAAGCTCATGGGTGGTGTCATAGAGGGTTTATCAAAAGCAGTTTTTACCCAACATGCAAAAATAACACAAGGTTATGCTCACACTATAAACGAGAGGGCAACAATGTATTTTTAATGGAAATTGTAGCGACAAGCTGAAGTCCAACCCTTGTACGTGTCAGATGAGATCGATGACATGAAGGTTTAGCTGGCTTCAACCTTTTTTTGCCCCGTGACGGAGTCATGGCTTTTGCCATTTGTAGTGTGAATGCATTACAAATTCCACACACCTAAGTACCTTCATTCCCTACTTCCCCACCATCTTCTGTCCAAACCCTTTTCAACCTCTTCTCTTTTTGGAAACCTTTTTGATTCATCATTAAACTTTCATCTCTTTTCCTGGACCCCCTTCCAAACACTTATTCCTCTGCACTCTCCATCGTCACATTTTACCCTTTTACCCTTTCTCTAACCTCAGTTCCAACATTTCTCTTTTACTCCCACCCTCCACAGCCCTTGTGCCGTTTCACTTTCTCCTTCCTGTCAAAGTTCATGCACTTCCTGTCCCCCCTGCCAGAGAGCCCCCCATACACACAAAAACACACATGCATACATACTGAACAGAAACACCCGACCCTCTGGTCCTGTTGCCCCGGTCACAACCCCTACAGGCCTGCACACACACACACACACACACACAGATCCCAAATGTGCATCTAACCCAGTCATGGCCCAGTCAACACCTCCACCCATGTCGCTTTCACTCTGACTGAGAAGAGACACGGGTTCTCTCAGCACGATGGTTGGAGTAAAGCCAGGCTGGAGTCGAAGGCTTCGTCTTTCGTCTTTCGTCAATGGTTCCAAATCACAGCATTTCACAACATGATATACTGTCACTATATCACAATTCTTGAAAACCAAATAAGTCCTGCACTAAATCCTGGATTCATGACTGTTCTAAAGTTGATTTTATGTTGAAACAGCCTGCCTGATGCTGTTTCACAATTCAAGCATGGTTGTTCTGATCGGTATGAGGGTTAATTCTGACATCATTAAAATGAGTGGATCAGACTTTTTGGAATGGCACAAACCACATTTCTAAAGCGACAAAACTTGCTCTTCTGTTTTAATGGCAGTTGGAAAACATGAAAGCAGTCAAAAATCCCAGAAGGAGAAAGAAGGAGAAAGAAGAAGAAAGAAGGAAGGAGGAGGTCATTATTCAACACTACCAACTTGATTCGCCACCTACAAAAAAGAACTCACAAAACTGAATGCAGTCAGTCCACTCGGGCAATGACTGAACCAAAACAACAACAAACACTGAATGTTGTATTTAAAAGAAGAGAAAAATGTCTTCTACACATCGTCATGGAGACAAATATTCCAGAGGATTAGGGTGTTTATAGCATTATGACCAGAACATTTCTGGAGCCATAGTACGAGGTACCCTCTCCACACTACATCAACTTTTAAAGCTCTATTTATTGGACTGAATACAATCAAACGGTACACATCTAGGTGATGGAGGAGAATACAAGGAAGAGAAGAAAGGTCTTTCAGAGTTACCAGGGAAGGACATTTAATTTATTCAAGATTGTATTGGGATTTGTATCGGTCAAGACTCAATATTTAAAGTTTGGTACTGGATCAGGGAGTATTAGAATACACTGAGGGTGCTTTGTTCTTACAGTGTATATTGTCAATAAAGACACCAATACGTGATTTGAAACATACAACAGTGTTACTTGAGTTGGTATTATGCGCATGCTGTGGGCAGTGGTTTGTGACAGGTCAAACAGGTTGTCTAAACAGAGGAGAGAAATAAAATGAAGAAGTCCTCACCAGCACAGTGTAGATATGAAGGCAGCGGTAAACTGGAGAGAAATCCACCAAGTCCTGAGCTCCTGGGACCTAAACATCAGAGTGGGGAACCCAACACAGCATACATTATTTTTTCTCAATTGTTTAACAATATAACAAAGCCTATATTTCTATACAGTTAGACTAAATCAACCTCAGATCAACAGCAAAGGGCATTGTGAAGACACTGGAAGAAATACATGCACAAACATGTCCACAGTAAAACTAGTCGAACATTCACACATCCTGCTTAACTATCCACGTCCTCTGTCCTCTGAACAATTTACCCATTTTCACAGACATGATGCAAACAGATAAATAATAATAATAATAATAATAAAAGAAAAAAAAAAAAAAAACATGTGGCCCTTTGCCCTCCGGAATGTTAAAATCTCCTGTGAAAATCACTAGAGGCGCTGCACAATGCCAGCTTTGAAGTAGCCGGACACAAACATTCACAAAGAGTCCTGAAACAATAAGAACAAAACTTAGAGCCAGAGGTGGAAGGAGAGGAGAGATGGAGATAGTAAAGAGGAAGAGGTGAGGTGTGTTGATAGAGAGAGAGAGGAAAAAAAGACAAATGAAAGCAGGTACATGTCGTTCAAAGATTGAGAGGCAGACAGCGCAATAGGTGAGAAAGAAGGGATGGTGATGGTGAAGAGGAAGAAAGCTTAGAGGAGGGGAAAAGCAGCAATGCTGTGAAAAAGTGAGAAAAATGAAAACAGAAGAACAAAGGGAGCAAAGAAAAAAATCGGAAAAGGAGACACAGGGGGATGACTGTAAAGGAAGGGAAGTTGAAGAATGGGAAAGACATGGCAGGGGCAGGGATGGCGTGAGGAGAAGGGACGGCGACGGTTGGCATCTTCACAGTCGTCGGCGCCAACACAGTCGTAACCTTGACGACGGCAGGGCCAGGTTCTTTGTTTGAGCCAAGGTCTTCCCGTGAAGAAGGTTGAGTCAAGTTTACAGGACGTAAATAAGCCAAAGGGACGACGGGGACCTTAAAGCAGAATGGCAGCACGGGGGTGACAAGTTCAGCTCTATTCTCTCCCACTTCATTGTACTTTGCTTTCTTTGAGTGGGAACAACAAAAAGGAACTCTGATCCCGCGAGGGATGACTTGAAGAGTTCAGTTATAGAATGCTTAGAGTCCACTTTGCAATAACGACTCCTTTCCAAAAGTTCATCATTTAAACTGTTACTGATCCCTTTGTAAGAGAATTACAGTATATGTACAATACGTGAACTACAGACCACCATGCTGTTCTCATGTTTTGCAACATTAATATTGGTTGTGTGTACTGGACCTAGCCTAGAGGAGTGGCCTATGGCGTTTTCACAGTCGTATTACATTTCCGTGCTAATCATAAAAACTCAAGGCTGGAACTTGGAGAGGCACTCAGTCACCTTTTGCTGTACTTTTCTTCCATAATAATACCACTTCCCTTCACAGAAGTGTGCTCCCTCTCTGATATGCTCACTTCTATGTAAAGCTATGCTTGGGTTGTGATAAGGGTTGAGCTTGGTTTTTCACTACCAAGTGTACATTGCTGAGCACATGCCGTAGCCATCTCTGTGAGCTTTCTACTCGTGTGTCTGATCAGTGGCTAGTCAGCGGTGATTCTATGTGTGTGTTACACAACAGCTTTTGGAAATGAACAGCTCATGTGAGACTTGGATCGTAGATGGTGTGTTGGAAGCAGAGGGCTTTTCCAAGCACTGAAAGAAATGGATGTGGAAGGGCATTTCCATTCATAGCTGTGGTGGTCTGCTTCGGCCCAACATTTATTGCATTTCTTGAGGTGTACCCTGCAACTCGCCCAGGGACGGCTGGGAGAGGCTGCATAGGATTAAGCCCATAGACCAGGTTTGCACGTATTGTGTTCACCCTGCTTTGGTTTAGTTATATTTCGAGGGAAGTGCATGTTATGGTACAAATGTAATGTAGTCATTAAGCAGGTTAAAAACAGCTTGCAGAACTCCAGTGTGTAAACAATGAAACATCCCTGCTGCTGCCTCGCTTGCACCTCCTTGAGTAAATGAATAAAAAGTGGTTTAAACAGCTGAGCTGCCACCTATTAAATTTAATCAAAACTAGACGTGGCAACTGCTCTTGATCACTAGCAGATTCCTTCACAAACCGTTACAAAAAACCTTTGAGTAAGATGTTTCATCGGATATGCTTCATTAAAGTTACAGAGCCAACGCATCAATTTAGCGCAGACGAGTGTATAAACACAATCACGGCATGATGTTCCCTTAAAGTGAGCTCATGTAAGAGCGTGGGAAGCGTCTCGGTGTCTGAGCCGGTTTACGTGGACTACGTGCTGCAGTGGGACTAATATTCACTATGACGTTACCCACCACAAACACCAGAAATGTCACCTGGAACACAGGGCCAACTCTAATGACTTCAGACTACTGGAGAGAAGGAATGCGGCATTTACTGTGAAGACGGAAAGGAAAAGACATTAATGGAAAGTTAAGGGAGGAGGAAAAAAGGAAAGGAAACAAAAGGAGAGACAAGACAAACCTAAGGTAAGACGTGATGGAAGAGATAAACAAAAGATAGCAGAAAGAAGATTTGTCCATACCACTAATCAAAGAGGAAGTCAATGGTCAGAACTGGAAAAATTACTAGGATGTTTAAGAACTATTTAAACTTAATTTCAACCACTTGGAGATAAGTCTTAACAAGGGTTATACCGCCTATTGGAGATGAATGAAACTGATTAGTATGCCACCAAATTTTCCACTTTCATGTATTCATTTTATGTGCTATGTGCTTGTATTTTTCCTCACTTCATCCTCGTCCTCCTCGTCATCCTCCACATCCAGAATGCCAGAGTCTTGTTCCGACACTGGGCTGCCACCATGTTCGTCAATCTCCGTTCTGGCCCGTGCCCCCGGCTCCTTACGGCTGCGTCGACCAATCAGGGCCCTCGGCTGCGGGGAGACGGAGCTGTCCAACGAGCGCTGTAGTTGGGCCTGGAGCAGAGACATGAAACATACATCAGAAAGGTATAAAGAGCTCATTTCAACTTGGAATCTTTTCTTGCCTAATCTACGTTGCTTGCATTTATTTCCTACATTTCCCAGAACCCCTTTCAAGCACTACAGAGAAGGAAGTCTTTGCATTTAGCTTTTGGCTCAACTTCAGAGGAAAACAATGAAAGCGCTTTGATTTTGAAGGCCTGACACCAAAACCAGATGTTAGCTGGTAACTCTGATAATACACTGTCTGCACACTCCAGTGTTGCATCTGCTACACGTTCATATCAAAGACAGAAAGAATTTTAAAAAATATATACCAGTACACAAAAGCAATTCAGACACAGTTTTCAGGCTTATGAGAAGCCAACTGTTAATCAACTCACATAACTGGTCGCAGTATTCCCGTTTTTTTTTTTAGACAATTTCGGGAAAAGCTTAAAAATTGCAGATGGTGTTATGAGGTGACTGGCCTTCGAGCCACTCCTCGTCCCGTGAAAATACCCTTGGAAATGACCTATAAAAGTGATTTACCAAAGCCTCTAAGAATACACCAGGGGGAAAATAGCAAGACAGGAAGGGAAGAGCAGGAAGGATGAAGAGCCAATGAAACAGAAAACAAAGCACGCAAGATTAGAGGTGAACACTAAAAAAGCGGAGACAGGGACGGCTTTTATGTTTGAGCTTTGGTTTTTCTCGTCAAACCGTAAACCGAGCTGAACTTTCTCACGTAATTACAGAGAAAAAAAAACAAACAACTTATCATTTATCTTCCTTGAAATATCAGCTAGAATGGTGTCAATCAAGTTACCAGAAATACATTCATTTAAAGGAAGGTGGGGCAAATACAGAAGGAAATGGAAATGAAGCCCAAATGGAAAGATTCCCCACCCAGAACAATGCGGTGCGCCATGTAATATCTGCATCCTTTGTCTGCGTTGCTATTTGGTGGAATATTATGGGAAACGATGTGTTCGAGACACTGTGAGGTAGTTTTGGATCAGGAATTCTAAAAATAAAAATAATAAAAAACAGGAAGTTTTGGTTGGAAATCAATGGTATCCAAAACAGAATGAAAACAGTTCACTATGGACGTGGCCGAGGCGTTCGTTGTGTTATTATTTGTGGGAAAATGTAATTTTCAACCGTTTTCTACCATTTCTGTCATCAAGTGTCATCTGTGGGTTTCGTTGACTTTTTAACCCAGCTGTGATTTCTTTGAACTCCTTTCCCACACCAATTCACAGAATGGCCTACAAAATATTTCTGTGGGAAAAGCTTGTTGCAGGGGGAAAACCCTGTCAGACCTGAGCTGAGTGAATCTTTCCATCCACACCCAGATCCGTCTTAGGTCCTTTTGAACATGTAACTAAGCGCTTCCTTTGCGGCAGTCGCCGGCACGTAGGCTACCTTGTGCGCTTCGAATCTGTCAAAGGGGACGTCAATGAATAGCTCAAAGACTTCAAGCGCCTCCATCTAAACCCTTAATGACAAGGATAATGAGAAAAACTGGTGTGTTTGCAAGGGTAAACCCGGAAGAACACAAGTTAAGTAATGGTGGAAAAATACAATGCCATCTTTGATCCAATGCCCACACACGCACTCACATTGAAGACCAGTGAGTCATATCAGACTATAAGCAAAAAAACTCCATGCAAAGTCTTGTGTCTGTGCATAGAAGGTTTGGGGGAAGCATGTGTGGACACACAAATATGCTAAGCGGAGACCTTCCTTTGGGAGGAAGGACATCTCACACCAAAGATTGTTTTTTTTTTTTTCAACTTTTAGTGAAATCTAAATACTTAAAGAACAACGAGGAGAAACTTCAGACATATAAAAATGCCACAGATGTCAAGAACACAAAGTGAAGAGTCTCATTTTTGAGTGAAAGGTATTCCTGTTCCATCCAAAGTTCCAGATACAGACGTCAGTGCCTACGTCAAGTAATTACACTTAGTGGTTCAATTCAGCTCTTGCATTCTTCAACAGGTGTATTTGTGTCTTCAGCTGTCCACACACTATACATGTATAAGCACTCTACTAACTATTCACTCTTACCACTTCTCACACAATACCAAGTTTTCTGGCGAACAGAAACCTTAACTCCATCTTTTGTTGCGTTTTTTCTTCAGGGAAGGCATTTGTTGTGGTGCTTGAAGCACAAGTGTGGGAACTTGCGTCATCTCTTGCGCAAAAGCCCAGGGGAAACGGGGGAACATTATAGGAGGAAAGCAAAGTGCACGGAGAATGAAGCATAGGCTGGAGAGGAAAAGTAAGACAAGAAGAATGAGAGTAGGGGGAAACATGGTGAGGAGACATACAGGAGGTGAAAAGCACATAGGCATTAGTTTGAACAATGGAGGAAGTGAGAACAGGATTGGGGATCAGAACCACAACATAATGTATTTAGTGCACAATGACCAAATATTTTTATATTATCCAACATTACACCGCAAGGAAGTCCTGAGTTGAAGACGTGCACTGAGAAACTTCAAAAGTGTGAGAACAGAAAAAAACTGCAAGAAAGAGCAACGTTGCAATGATCTGTTTGTTGACAGGTGGTTTAAAAGGACCGTTTTTGTGGGTGAGTCACAACGGTTTGTGAAAAAAAATTGAAAACGTCTGCATCCAGGCCATTTGTCTTTGCCAGCGTGAATGCTTGCAGCGTCGGAAAACATCTGGGACACAAATATGCAATAGTAATGACAGCCCAAAATACATTTAAAAAATGTTTACCAAAACAACTTTGGAAAAATATATTGGCATGATCAAGACAGCAACAGATTTACAACCCTTTAATGTTCGGAAGCTAAACCCTTTAATCATTCATTGGCTCCTTTTTAAACAGGCTTTCTGTATATGAAAATGTATCATTTAAAAGTTGATTCATCACTCATTGAGCTTTGGGTTCCTCAAATGTAGCAGATGTAGCTTTGGTTTAAAAGAAATAAATAATGTTCGGGGAGTGATGTTATTTTTTCGAGAAAAATGCATCCATTCGTCATGAAAGTTTGGTCGTGATGGAAAGAATGGTATTGCGGATACAAGCGGCTGAAGTGCCAGGGCTCAGCCTTATAGCGATAGGGTGAGGAGCTCACACTTGAGGCGTGGCTCCTTTGCATATAAAGGGGTCTGCTGAGATGGTTCCTGCATCTGGTGATGATGCTGCCTGGTGTCCTAAGCTGTGAGTTAACCAGACGTGGCCAGCTGGGAGGATAGACCCAGAATTTGCTGCAGAGATGGCATATCTCAACTAGCCTGGGAATTCCTTGGGACTCCTCATGATGAACTATAATGACTTGCTAGGGAGAGGGACGTCTGATATATCATGCTTAGCCTCCTGCCACCATGACCCAACTATAAGGATAAGTGGACCAAAATGGAAAAATAGATGGCTCAGAGTTTTGTTTTTTTTTCCAGCTGAGGTCAAAGAGAAGGCGTACAAATCATCTCGTGGAAAAACTTCTGTCAGAGCAATTCCCATTAAGACTCGTCTTCAACGCTGCAAAGAAACTTTCAAAACGTGTACAGGAAAGTGTCAAAGAAATTAGGATATTTCACCTAATAACATTTGATTTTCTTGCCAAGAGCTGGCAAGAGGAGCCCCTTTTATCCATGTAAGTTAGAAAACAAACAGCTGAGCCTGGCTTAAAGACAGGAAATGGCTAATATGGTTCAGGTCAGAAGACGTGAAAACATAATTAAGCATGTTATATTTAATTTGTTTAACCAGGTATTGGTGAAGACAGGTTGGCCTTATCCAGCCAGTATAGAAAACTACCTCATTTCAATGGGCTAATGCATGGTACTGGCCCCGATAGTGAAAAACTATCCAAACCGTACACACAGCACAGGTGCATTAAGCAGTAATACATATAAATCAGACAAATACTCTGTATTAAATGACTCGGATCAGGGCTGGGGGCAAGAGCCTGACTGGAACCTCCCTTCTATAGATCATATTTTGGCAGGCAGACACCCAGGCAGCGAGAACGGCATCTTATGGCAATGAACTGTAGAGCATTAGCATCAGCACACACACACATGTAGAATGAGTGACACAGCGACTCATAACAGTCTATTTTAGTTTTCCCCGTGATGGTTCAATACACCGGCTCAGCGTGCGCCCTCCACCACCCTCGCTGCACGCACACGCATGTGTGTGTTCAGTAACTAGATACAGGTAATCAATCTTCTTCCACTTCACAGGACCAACAATCTGTTTCCCATTAGTGTGTACGAGTGTGTGGAACCACTGCAGAAGCTCTGGACTCGTCCTTAAGCTTAGGATACAAGAAAAAGAAAAACAGGAGGAGAAAGAGAGTGGGAGATGGAAAGAAAGACGAGGAGGTGGAAAGAGCTGAGAAAAGAGAAAGAGACGGACATTTTGAGCGGTGGTGTGTGCGTGGGGGGGGGGGGGGGGGGGGGGGGGGGGGTTGGTGAAGCGACAGGAAGCGAAAAAGAGGGAAATGACAAATGACGGGGAGAGCTCTGAGAAAAATGACATTTGGAGCAGGTCTGGCTCAGAACCCCTCCTCTTTCCTTCATCCTTCTGCAGGATTTTGTCCTCCTCTTCTCCTTCATGTTTTCACTCCTGTCCTTCTCTGACCTCTTTCACTGTCTCACTCTTCCTGACACACTTTGTTGTGGAAGCAGGTATAGGTTAAAACAGGTTCAAGGAAAGTTGCAGAGTTGCAATATTATTATTAGTAGATTGATTTAGTTGAAACCCTTGGCTCAACCACTAAATAGCAGTATTTCATCCAAACCTTTATTCAAATATGATCCTAATAACATTAGGATCTGAACATTATTATAGGATATGAGTTTTAACTAAAGCTCAGATTTATTCAATGTAATTAGAAAAGTTTAAAACTATACTCTGGTATTAATTAGGATACATAGCGTACATTTGAGTAGGACTGAACTTCACTGAGCTGGCTCATAATTCACAGCTGATTTCAGATCACCAGTCAACCCAACATGCATGTAAGTGAGAGGAAACACAAACACACAATCAAAAATCAACACATCTTCAAAATACTGGTAATAGTACCATAGACAGATATAAATATGTGCAACGCACCCCTACTTCCTTGCATAGGTTATAAAAAAAAAAAAATTAAAAAACGGTGCTATTTTCCTAAGGGTACGGCCACAATATCGATGCCCTGTCCACACTTCCACCAGACTCACTTGAGTTTTAATTAATTCTGCGCTCGGCTCTACCTCCACTAGTGACAAAGAAATGTTCAATTATACTCTGTATTTATTTATTTAATTTTTTCTAACTTTCACAGAGTGATTGGCATGACAACTTATTAGTGATCATTATGTCACGCTTTCTATAGCATCAAATAAATAACTAAAACATAACTTACCAGAAAAACATTACACGGGCCAAGTGCCATCCACTCACATGGAGGAGGTGGAGTTATGACCTATATGACACCCAGACACCAGGGGGAGCTCTACTTGCTTTGGCTTCAAATTTTGAGAAGGTTCGTGTACATCTTTATACATCCTATGAACAGTCCAGTAATTCAGTGGTTAAGCCACAGTAGGGAGCAGTTTGAATATTGGTAAGTATTCTTCATCTTCTTCTGGGATTTTGGCACTTTTTAGTTACTGGGCGCATTACTGCCCCCTACAGGATAAAATCAATTAACAAGTGTCTCTCAAGTGTCAGGGTCTCTTCATGAAGAATTTCTTCATTTTCCATTTAAACCACCACATTAACATAGTCAACATCATCAATAGTGTCGACAAGTCGTTGCAGTCCTAGCCTGACGTTTACGTTAAAATGTTACGGGGGCTGATTGTGTACCACATATTTGACTGGCCAGTGGCCCTTTGTCTTTACATCTCATTCACTATTTATTATATACACAGATCTCTGTGTTTTTTGTTTTTTTTTTTTATCTATGCACACTGACAAAGTTCACAACTTTTCTCTCTAATCTTTCTCATTATCCGTTTACTGAGTATTTTCCTCAGTTTTCCTTCACATTTCACCTTCACCTCACCTACTATTCCTCCTTTATCTGTTTTTCTGTGAATTCATTACATCCCTTTCCTTCTGATTTTCCATCTTTCTTTTACGTTTCACTATAATCGTCTCATTTCATTCTTTTCCTCTCTCCCCAAACCAGATACATTTGTTTTTCTTTCCACACTACTTTTTATTTTTCCTTTCTCTCTCGCCCTTTTTCCTCTTCCTCATTCATCATTTTTATCATCGTTTTCTCTTTTGTCATTCACTCTTCTCCATCATCCAGCTCATCAAATGGTTCTTCCTCCTCCGTCTTCTTCCCTCTCTGCTTCTCCTCCATGGGCATGTGGCAGCAGACAATAGCTCCATTGTAAGCCCTTTTGCTCTCCTCCATCTCCTCCTCTTTCCCCTAGATCTATTTATTTTCACATCCTTGGTTGAGGGAGCTATAACTACGGCCGGGTACAGAGAGTTAGAGCTAATTTGGAACAGAGCACACCAGAGAGACACGCTGTCTGAGAGAGGCAGGGATGGAGAGACAGAAAAAAAAGAAGTAAAATGAGGAAAAAAAAGGGGATGAAGAAAAGGAAAAGGAGAAGAAGACTGAGTGCGGGTGCTCTGAGCCAAACATTTGATACAACAACATAATCCCAGTATCAGTATCAGGTCTGTTGCACCGCTGGGGTTTCCATAATCTCCCTTGTAATTAGTGGTTAGGGGAGTTAGCGGTTAGCTTCTTCAGTGACTGCAAGTGGATTTTCTACGCCAGTGATACTCAAATTGTGGTCCAAAGACCCCCCACCTAAGGGTCAATGAAGGGTTGTTAGTGTGCAGATGTGATGCGTGGAGAATATTTGTACTGCGTATGTTTCTAATGCGATCAGAGTCGATCATAGTTACCTCCTACCTATTTTACAAATTAAAAGGAAAACATTTTTTATTAATATTTGGTGAAAGTGCTATTCATCCAAAAGATATTCCCAAGTTTGGTGTTAACCGTGGAGAGATTGCTCTCTAAACAATTGACTCCAAAATAAGGAGATTCACACCACTGTCATTCTCACTGGACCTTTGAGGGAGCTCTGGCACCTTGACTGGGTTTCGCGGCTTGGAGACCCTTAAAAGTGACCGGAAACAGCTGTATTCTGAATTAAGAGTGATTCTCTAGTGACATCTAGAGGACAAGAAGTCCCACTATTATCTCCCATCGGGCTGTTAACTACTTTATAATGCTATGATGTGTGTTAAACAAGCTGTTAAGTGGCTATACAGTTTGGCATCTGATCATTTCTCTACATATACAGATACAAAATGATCAGCTGTAATATTATAAGCATTTTTGCAGACCGCTGCATGTAAACGTTATTCCCTAATGGTCGCTTTCAGTAGGATGATGCTCTCTGTCCCAAAGCAAAACTGCTTCAGGAATGGTTTGAGGAATAAAATTTTAAGTTTGGTTTTAGCAAGCACAAACCAAAAACAAACAAAAAAAAGCTAAACAAGCAGATTTATCCTCATTTAATATGTGAGAAAAAGAAAACGGAAAGTGAACACTTTACTGTTAGTCAAACTGGATCACAAGCATGACTTTGGAACAATATACATTATGACACTAGGAATGAGTCATTAAGGTTTTATTTGATACTGGAGCCAAATCAGTACTTTTAAAATGGTACCGGTGTTTAAAGAAGTAAAACATACAAACTTTGCCCAAAAATGGTGCCTTTGATTTTTAAGGCATTTTGTGACGTGCAAGCTGAATAGAAGATTAATTTAAATAATATATATTTAATTAAAATACAACTAAGACAAAGAACTAAATGAATCAATATAAACTAATATTCACGACAAACTGTCATAATAAGCATGATAAAAACAGTGGTGTGGGGTCTGGCTGGCTATCAAAGACAGTATATTTCTCGGCTTAAAAAAAATGTTATGCATCGTCAGATGTTTAATCACATTTGAGGGGTCACCTCCCTTGCACAATATCGCCTCTGAGCACTTGTTGCAGGTTGCAGGATCTGCATCTTTAGGTGTGAAGTCCAGCTAAACTTTTGACCGTTTGGCCTTAGGCATTTTGAAGGTTCACTTCCATCCATGAAGGTGAAAAACGATGGATGTCACTTGTCGTGTCGGCACAGCAAGAGAGCTAAGGGGGTGCTAATTAAAAATTCAGTCGTACCCAAATGAAGCACTGAAATCTGCAGGCCAGACAGGAGATAAAGACAGAGGTCAACAAAGGACAGGTCACATCTAAGAACTGCCAGTAACAAAGGCCAGCTATGTCATGCCTCCAGTGTCTGGACCAAATAGTTGCACTCAGACATGCCACAAAGACTCCAGCCAACAGCCAGTTCTGCACAACTATGGCCCGCTTTTGAATGAAAGTCTTATGGTACAGACATAGCAAACTGGCAACAAAGGCCCATGGTGAGGTTGCCTCATGTTGCCTGTGTCTGAACCAAGAACTGCACTTTAACACATCGCAAAGACAACAACCTGACCAGATGCTACACACTTCCTGCACCAGTGTGAGCAGCAGTCGATTGTAGCATTGGTGATTAAAAAGATGAACCAGTAAGAGATACTATCAGCTGGAACGCATACAGCACTGGTCTCTCCTGTTAATTTTAGCAGTTTCTCTACATGTCATTCATTCTAGATGTCATTGTGGAAGTATTTGTGGAGGTACTGGTCTGCTAATGAGTCATGCTGAACCTGTGCCAACAATGTAGGACACACAATGTCACTAGGGCCACAGACACTGAAAGATAGATTCATAGCAGAAAATGACCGACTGTCGGCTTGGTGTGATGTAAAATGTCCAAGTACTAACCAAAAAAAACAAGTTCAAACAAAGGAAACTAGACTGGTTTGGTTTCCTGAAGACATTTCACCACTTATCCAATTGGCTTCTTCTTGTTCTCTTTGCTTCAGCTTTGTTTTTCTTGGATATACCGTGTCCTGGATGACTGTGAACCTTCACAGATAATGTCCAAAAAGTATTAACAAAGGAAGCCGTGATTAGAATGTACGACACAAGCGAATGTGTAGCCACTTTTCTTAGTCTCCATCCACTCATCAGTCAGTCGTCAACCGCTCCTTCCCCATCCCGTCCCCACCCCTTCATCCTGCAGCTCCGTGGAACAACATTCCCCAAATAATGGAGGCACACAAATAAACAAGAGGCCTCCCTTTGAGCAATGGATACAACAAGAGGACACGAAGCACACAAACAGACATGCTCGTATATAACTTCCCTGGCCTTGGAAAACAGAAAAACAATGAGGTAAGTGCTGAAAAGCTGGGTCTCTTAGTCTGTGTGTATGAGTTCGTTGACAAGCCACGGCATCTCCTGCTGCGCCGACACACTTGTTTACTGGCAGTGGAACCACAGAGTCGTGAAACACACGGACTGCTTCTGATTAACAGACAGACATGATGAAGAACAAAACCCAGTTGTGGTATGAAGTCACATACATACGTAGGTACACACAGGTAGCAACAATTAAATGTTCATGTAAACAGCTGAAACTGATAGTCCCACACACATATATACCCACACTGCATGAGTCATGGGGGCAGAAGAGGAGGGGGGTGGGGGGGTGGCGGGGGGGGTCCTGTGTTCTAATGGCTAAGGCTCACATTACGTAACCAGGGTTCAATTCCCGGCCAGGGGAGCAAACCTATGTGGCACATCATTTATTAGACTGCATCTAAAAGGTACAATGACAGAGAGGAGCTGGACAAAAACTTCTCCAAAGCCTTTTCCAACATTAGTTTTGTGAGAAGCTCTTTCATAACTCACCCAGTCATAATGATACGGTTGTTACTAAAAATATCAAAGGGAGTCTGTCGATTACCTATGTAGCAGCCAGTGTGTGTGTGTACCTGCTTGATGGCAGCCTCTCCTATCTTGTCCGAGTGTTTCCGGATGCTCTCCAGAAAGTCTCTCAGCTGCGTCATGGCCGTGTCCCTGATATGTGTCCTCAGTTTGGGAATGTTCTCAGCCATGATGGAGCAGAACCGGTAATGGCCTGCCCTGGGAAGACACGTCTGTTCCAGTTGCTCCAACGTCCGCAACGCAGGGTAGTACCTGCAGTGATGCATACAGACATTATCCGGTTACATTTCAAACTTAAGGATGAGATCTAACTTTGTCTCATTTCAAAGTTTACCTCATGTTTACCTCATGAGTTTACCTCACACCAGCATGCAGTCTAACTGAGCAGAGAGAAGTTGCAAAAGCAATAGAAACGCAGCAATCAAACAACATCTTGTCTGTCAGCAGCATGTCTGAAGGCAAGCAGAGACTCACAAAGATAAACACACCTCCAAGAACTCGCGCACGAAGGAAATAAATACACTCTGCTACACCTCAGGGAAATATGGCAATACAATATCACCCAAAACACTCCACTCCACTTCCCTCCACTGCATCTCTCAAACACAGTTCCTGCCTCTCTAGGAGCAGTCTGTGTTGGCTGACCTCTCCCTGCTCTCTGTGAGCCCGGCAGCCGCAGGACAGGGAGAAGGAGAAAAACACACAAACAAAAGACAAATTTATGACCAGCCAGACTCCGATCTGCAGGTCAGGCTGAGGGCAGCAGGGAAAAAGATACAGAGAAAAGTCTTATGTGTTCCTAAACCAAGAGCTTTGGCTCCCTCCTGTGGCTGTCAAGTACGAAACGACCAAAGAGGAAAAATCCATGGTAAATGTGGGCATACTGAAAGGCAATTTAAAGGACTGTGAGGAGAATGTTTAAAAATGTTATCAGATTATCTGAGATATCACATCATAATGAGCTAAGAAAACATTTGGAGTCCTTTTTTTCCCTCAGGTTGAACTGAAGGAGACAACATTTTTGCAGAACGACATCTAAGAACTACCAGCAACTACAATGCCGTGAACATTTGTGGTTGAACGCACCACAAAGACTACAGCCAGGCAGCAGCCAGGTACATACTGGGTATTTATTGATATTAAGTACGTAAACATCAGACTTGTGGTGCAGGAACACATCGGGGTATTTGGACTGTAGTTGGTCAGAAGCGTACTTTAAATTGAAACAGTATCTAAAGAGCAAGTTTCACAAGAACACATATTCAGAGCAAGAGTGAAAGAAAATAACAATTCACACCAGCAGGTGACAGTCTGATTTTGGGGGAAAGTGGGGGAACAGGAAGAGCTACCATTTTCTCTGAGGCTAAGAATAGCCATCATCCAACAGAGCCAGGGCCTCCTGAATCATACCGATGCATTGGTCTACAGGTTATTCATTGTAGACCATCATGTTGTTGGGGAAATATTTGAGATGAGATGCGTTGAGTCCATAGTAGATGGCTGATGCCACCACAGAGTCATAGAAGGTCCTCAGGAGTTAAGGACTTAAAAGCTCATTTAAGGTAATGCAGAACTAACAGACACCAAAACCTATGCAGGTAGCCTACAGCAGTGTGAGCCGTTAATACTTGTGCGCTCATCAGTCTGTCATTATTGATGCAGAAGCCTAAACCGCCTATTAGTATCCTTAACAGGTAAAGTCTGCTCTGTCCTTTCCTAGCATGGTCCACGGGCCATTTTTTGTTCAGGTGAACAAGAATCCACAAGCTTAATTGTCACAATAAGATGAGCTGTTATACGGCTGGATAGAATATGGAATAAAAGAAGTTCTGTAGTGTTCACTATGGCAGCGTAGCTGAATCAGTCTGCTGGAGAATGAGCTTCTCTGACCCTCAAATGTTTGGTGTAGTGGATGGGATGAATTGTCCATAATGGAGAGCAGTTTATCCAATGTCCTCCTGTTCCTCACTGAGACAAATGACTCCAACTCCCTATCGACCAGATGTCCAGCCTTTCAGATCAATTTGTTGATCCTACCGATACTAGAAAGACTCTGGAGATTCACTGCACACATTCAAAGACCTGAGCTTCCTGAGAAAGTAGAGTCTACTCAGGCCCTTCTTGTACACAGCATCACTGTTGTCCCTCCAGTCCAGTCTGTTGTTCATGTGGACTCCCAGGTACTTGTAGCGCTCCACTACTTCAACCTCCAGGGCCTGGATGGTGATGGGCTCCACTGATGTCCTCTTCCTCCTGAAGTCAGCGACCAATTCTTTGGTCTTGTCCACATTCAGGAGTAGGTAGTTTGTCCGGTACCACTCCACAAAATCCACGATCAGTGTCCTGTACTCCACCTCCTGTCCATCTCTGATCAACCCTACCACTGCAGAGTCATCAGAGAACTTCTGCAGGTGGCAGGACCCAGAGCTGTATTGGAAATCAGAGGAGTAAAGAATGAACAGGGAAGGAGATAAAACAGTTCCCTGTGGTGCTCGCACATTACTGACAACGGCATCTAACAGGGAGCCCCCCAGCCGCACAAACTTATTTCCTGACAAACCAGCAATCAGCATCCATTCCCTGGATGTGATGGACCAGTGTATGGTGTGCATCTGTCCCTGCAGAAATACACAATTTGTTGGTTTTACCCACAGTGAGCTGGAGGAACTTTTATTTGCACCAGACAAAGTATGGTCACATAACACCTTGATGTTATATTTGACCAGGACATGTCCTTTAACTCTCACATAAAGCAGGTGACCAGGACTGCTTTCTTTCACCTTCATAATATCGTCAAAATTAGGAACATCCTTTCTCAGAGTGATGCAGAAAAACTAGTTCATGCATTTGTGTCTTCCAGGCTGGATTATTGTAACTCATTACTGTCTGGCTCCAAATAGTTCTTTAAAATACCTCAAACTGATTCAAAATGCTGCAGCAAGAGCACTGACAGGAATTAGCAAGAGAGATCATGTTACCCCAGTTTTAGCTTCTCTTCATTGGCTCCCTTTAAAATCTAGAACTGAATTTAAAATCCTCCTCCTTACATACAAGGCCATGAAAGGCCTAGCTCCATCATATATGAAAGACCTCATAGTACCATACTGTCCCAACAGATCACTACGATCTCTAAGTGCAGGTCTGCTTGTGGTTCTTACAGTTTCTAAAAGTAGAATGGGAGGTAGAGCCTTCAGTTATCAGGCTCCTCTCCTATGGAACCAGCTCCCAGTTTGGGTTCGGGAGGCAGACACAGTCTCTACGTTTAAGGTCAGGCTTAAGACTTTCCTTTTTGACAAAGCTTATAGCTAGGGCTGGACTTACCCATCCCTTAGTTATGCTGCTATAGGCCTAGGCTGCAGGGTTCGATGCACTGAGGACATGTCCTCTCCTCTTTCTTCTCTGGCTCCTGTCCACTAATATTTGATAATTTATTTTCTATTACTAACCACTGTGTCTTACTCTCTCCCCTCCTCTCCCCTCCCCCTCCATCATCTTGTGAGGGTCTCTGGTCTGGAGTGCTGAATATCTGACCTGTGGAGTTCTAAGCTACATCTGCTGCCGTGGCCTCATCAACCAGCCGAGTCTTCATGGTCTGGAGTGCTGTGTATCAGACTTGTGGAGCTCCATAAACTGCATCTGCCCCAGTCGTCATGGCCTACTCTAGTTATCCACTCCTACCTAGATGAACAATTCACCAACCTGCCCATGATTCCTGTTATACTCAAACTGTTATAGATCATCAGCTATGTGCTATATTACTAGACCCTACATGTTTCCTTCAGCTTGATGTATGTATCTATGACAGAAGTTTGTTTATCTTTTTCTCCTGTTCTTCTTTTCTCTCTATCTTCTCTGTTTCTACTCGGCTGGCCTTCGGCAGATGGGTCCCACCATATGAGCTGGGTTCTGCTCAAGGTTTCTTCCTGTTAAAAGGGAGTTTTTTCTTGCCACCGTCGCCCTCAGGCTTGCTCTGGAGGTTGCAGGCTGGTTGTTGTGAAGCGTCTTGAGAAGATTTGTATTGTTATTGGCACTATATAAATGAAATTGAATGGAATGGAATGGAATGGAATTGAATTGCCCCATTCTGAATGAGGCCTTAGACTGCAGAGTCATCTGAGAGGCCAGTGTTGAACTTAAAAAAATTAAAATAAAAACAAAAGACGATTCTCACAGTGGTCCCAGCCTTCTCCAGGTGAGAGAGGATCAACACCTCCAGAGTCTTCATCATCGGGGACACAGGTCTGTAGCTGTTCAGATCTTTGAGAGGTGCAGCCTTAGGCACAGGTACCACACTGGATGTTTTTCACAGCTGTGGAACCATCCCCAACCCAGGCTAAGGTTAAGGATGTGCCCAAAGATCCTGCCCAGCTGACTGGGAGAGGACTTCAGAAACCTGGCACTGATGCCTTCTAAACCTGCAGCTTTCCCAGCACCAATCTTTCCAAGCTTCATGTGTCTGGGGATTTGGACTGGGGAAGTGGTGGAGGTCCAAGGTGGTTCTGTGCTGTGTGTTGTATGAGGAGGGCTAGAAGCAGGAGGGTAGTGTTGGGGGTAGTGGCTGCAGCAGCAGAAGTAGCGTGGGGAGAGGGACAGACGACTGATGAAATCTGTTGAAGAAGAAATTCAGGCAATTCATCCACTTGTGGTCCCCCTCAGGTGCTTCCCTTATGGCCAGAGATGGTTTTAAGGTCCTTCCAGAGGTCCTAAGGTCTGTTCCTCTGCTCAGGTCGGCCTTTTATCCTGACTTGAAGGCCCTCCTCTTACTCTTAATAAAGCCTTAACGAAAGTTCAGTTCGTCCTTCGAATGTCTCAACTCATTCTCTACTACTGCTTATCCCCACTAGGGTTGCAGGGGTTGCTGGAGCCTATCCCAGCAGTCATCGGGCGAAAGGCGGGGTACACCCTGGACAGGTCGCCCTCCTAGGGCGTGTTAGCAGGGCTAACACGGAGACAAACAACCATTCACACTCACACTCAATTTAGGGTCACATTCTGCAAAAATTAGGGTCACAGATGCTCACCGGTGGATTAACAAATGAAGAAAAATGAAGTGTGGTGTGGAGGAACTAGACCCAGGACAAACAGTTCATACTCTAGTCCAACACCCCAGTTACTTCTCAACCAAAACCTCAAGAGCTTTTACACTCAATATTGATAATAGAAGAAAAAACATTGCAGTTGAACAACTGAGCCGCTGCTCTGAGTTTGCGGTAGAGATGTTAAAGAAAATTTCAGCATACTACTTAATTAACATTAAATGATTAAATTCAATTTTCCTATTCTAACTTATAATATGCAGACACAATATACTAAATGTCAGGAGTCAAGAGAAGAAGAGTCTGTAACCTACCTTTTGGCCTTCATCTGCTCCTGAAGCCTGCTGTACATCTCTAAGACTGGGAAACACAAAAAGAGAGGAAGCCAGAGATTTGTTAGAGGCCAGAGCAAACACAACAAACAACGAATCTAGGCAATCCTTTAATGTAAAAGACAGGGATGAACATCGCATTTAGACGCATTTAGAAACACATGTTAATGCCAGGTCTGAGCACACCAGGGACGTGTGATGTGTGTGTGATGTGAGTTGAGGCAGCAGGGAGCTGAGCCTCATGTCAAATCTCTCACACACTGGGTTAGGCATTTGTCCTTGGTGTATGTCTGTGGCTAACTCTCTGAATGTCACCAATATAATGGTTGTGCACATTTTATCATATGTCATCATTTTCCATAACCTAGTTAACTGAATTTCATGTATGAGTGGAAGACGTTTAGTCTTGCTGATCTGACGTTAAAATGCACTGAAAAAGCATGATATGAGGCAGCCAGTACTTCTGCCTCATGAAAGAGGGCGCTAGTGAGCCACGGGTTTATGCTATTGCTCTTCTTCTATGGTGAGTCAACTGTAGGCTGCCGTCCATTTATTGGGATCTTCTGGGATCTGTGTGAACGCCAAAAATAGAAGACTGTACATCTAAGCTGTGGTTTTAAATTCAAAAATTTACATTTGTGTAGTTTTTTTCACTGGGTACTCTCATATTGAATGAGTATGAACTATGGAACTGCAACGGCAAACTCTTTCTTATTCTCTCTCTCTTAACCGCTATAGAGTTCACATTGTTCCTTTGACCAAATATGTACCTTATACCTATATGTGTGTAAGAATGCCCATTTGAGGCATGAAACTCAACCAGTAACTTAACTTGAAGCTATTCCATTGGGTTCATGATTATAAATCTGTGCCTCATCAGCCACGAACCTCACTGGAACACACATACATAAAGCCAGCCACTTACGATCACATGGTCTAGATCAGATCTTAATGCAAGGTCTGGACAGGCCCAACGCTACCTCTGGTAGCAGCCAAAATGTACTTCTCCTTTAAAACCCCTATTAAAGATTTAACAATTGGTTGTTTCACTGATCTGTTGACAAATCTACCGAAAATCAATCTGAAACTATTAGGATAATCATTATTTACCTATCCACTGTGGGATAAATAAAGGATTATCTCATCTTATCAATGACCAGTTTCACCTTAGGCTTTTCTTTGTCAGTTTGATAGTTAAATTTTGGGCATAGTAAATAATTAATGAAAATGTGTTACCTGGAAGGCAGTGTGTCAGTTTGTCTATGGTGGTAGCGATGTTTCTCTGCTGCACTCGACACTGCTTCAACTCCTCCATGGAGGAGATGAGCTGAAAAGAGAAGAGGCAGGTGAAGCAGTCAACCAAAGTCAATGTTTTCCTAAAAACACAAATCCTCGGTTTGTAGAGGTGTTGATATTTTTGAACTCGCCAACTTACATCTTTGCCGTCATCCTGAAGGCGCCTGTTGGTGTCAGTCACCTGACTCTGATGAAAGAAAGAAAGTTAGAGAGAGATTTTGGAAAATTGTTTCAGTTACCTTAACTCCAAACATCTATGTCTTTAACACATCTCTCTTTACCTTCAACTTCTGAGCCTCTCCTCGTACTTTGAGCAGCTCTGTGATAGAGTCCACAAACCCCTGGAAGTGATGGTTACACATCTTTTCGATCTCCCGGTCGTGGTTCCTGATCCGTGCGTCCAGCTTCTCCATGAAGAGCCCATGCTCCTGACCATCGTACACCGACCTGGATGAATGGAGATGACACATAAGAAAGGGAACAATACATAGTAATTAGGGCTGTCAAAGTTAGTGCAAGAACAACGCACACTTATTCTGTAATTTAGATCATCAGGAAGCAATGTAGCAGTAGCAACCTTAAGAAGAAATGGCTAAAGAAAGGTAAGTTTAACATTCAAAGTTAATCTTCAAAGCCCTGCCAGATGGTTCTTCCAACAGAGGCAAAAAGTTATTTATGTTTACCGGCCATGTGAAATGAGAGACCACCAAGTCTCATCTGCTAGCACACAACAGCAGCAACAGCCTACTCCATCTCAGTAAAGCTGGACAGTTCAAAACATAGAGGCAACTTTTATTTTTATTTGTTGCTTTAATTATTAATTGAATTTTATTCACATTAATTTTAATTTTCAAGTGTGCAGAACCTTGAGGCTGTTCAGAGGATATTGCAATAGGTGAGGTGAGGAGGATGGCTGCATTTGCAGTGAGTCTCCATTAGATGGCGTTATTGTAGTAAACTTGTTACATCTGTGAAGGTTCTCAGTCATTCAGCAATTTGTTTTTTTTTGTTTGTTTTTTGTTTGTTTGTTTGTTTTAACATAAAAAAAAGTTCTTTTAAATTTTTTGGAGCTCTTTCAGCGGAAAAATTAAACATTTTAAGTAATTACTCTTATGATTATTGTTAAATTAAATTGATTACCCACAGAACAGTAGTCAGGCTAATCATGAATTAAAGTAATGGTTTGTTGTGTTGTTTTCTGGTCTTTAAATCAAATGTTATTGTAAATGCATAAATGGATATTGTAAATGCTACCTTACAAGGTAGCCTGGAGACCAGACTAATGATTTCTTTCCACAATTTCTTTGTGACTGGTCTGGAGTTACTCCTTTAAGAACTCATTATGCTCTAGCCAAGATCTGCCAGGGTTATCAAATGGTTTGGACTTGATGCCATGTAGAGTAATCAGAGCGCTGTGGAGTTGATGTTGATCTCTCTAATTGGTTGTAGGACTGTCCTGAGGCATTCCTCTCTCTGTATTTTATATTGAAGCACAACCCATAATGAAACCCAAAAGGCATGTTTACATGCCAGGACTTCAGACTGTGCCTAAATGTGCCTTTAAAATGTGAGACAGTGCGAGTACATTTTCCATCTATTTGCGCATGTGCGACCGGTAAATTTGACGATTTTTAAAAAATTATTATTAAATATTTTTTGTTGCTGATGAACTTCTGCTCCAAACTTCAGCCCAGTAATTGGCAGTCATGCACCAAATGAACCACCAGATTGAGGACGTTTGTGTAAAGTGAGGAAATTTTGGCCGGTCCTCACTTTTGGCTGTTTTGAAGGTTAAAACTCAGTTTTAGGGTAAAGATTACAATTAGCTTGTAAACAATGGCGAAGAGGACTATAGCTACTTACTTCCTCCCCAACAAACCCAAGCCCCTTTCACATCACATGAAAAACTAAAGTTCAATGTCCCAGCAATCGAGCCAGAATTTTATCTGCTGTGCTCGACGCGGCTTCGATATGAACAGGAATGTCGAGTTGACTCGGGTTTTTCACTCTGACGTCCAGGCTGATTTTGTCAAGTTGCAAATTCTGCTGTCGATACTGTTGGTTGATACCCACAACATGCAGGAGCCACGAAATTTGCTGATAATACTAAACATAAGAGACAATAATTGTCTCTTATGTTTAGGTTGCATCACAACGGTTGCACAATAAAACATGAATTTAAAACATTGTAGTTTCTGCATTTATTATCAAAGTATTTATCAGTAATACAGTAAAAATTCGAGGAAATGTGAATATTTACTTTGCAGGTCAATTTACAGTGTGCCCCTAAGCTTTCTGCCAACACCCCTAAAATTTTAAGTTAGAGGCCACTGTGGTTGCTGGTAAATAAAAGTTAGTCTGGAGCCCTGCATGCCCTTTGGTTTCATGTGACAGGCTCGGATTCTGGTAAGAATTCAGTCTGGGTACACCATACTACTAACAAGATCTCATCTTAGATATTTTCATACAAGTAAGAACTAACATATGGTTTGTGTTTAGGCTTCAAGCAAACCAGGAAACCGCGGTCAGAGGCATTATCAGGAAGTTTTCCTGCCCAAAAGCAATGTACCTACATGCTGGTATCAGTTGCCTAAATAGATGTTGTTGAGATTGACACAGGAGCAAACAGGAAGGCTGTTATATTTATCTGTTGTTAGACCTATCCGTAGCTCTACTTCCATAAAGTTGAACTGTGTGCAGGTTTTGTTGTGAAAGAAGACACACTGCGTTGGGCTAGTGGACGGTGCTATATGAAATCTGATCAATAATTAATCTAAAAATATTGTTATACACTGAAAGACACTCAGGATAATGTGCCACAGCTCAAGGCAACGTTTCTAAATGGCTTTTTAGACTGACCAACAATCTGAATCCCAAAAATATACAATCCTCCTGTGTAACAGTGATCACAGCATTTCCTGTGTTCTTTCCCCTTCTAAAACAGCCCACACAAACATACACCTGAATGTGACTAATAATTCCCCTCCCTTCCTCTTGTTGACCAGGAAATGCCCGACTCGTACAATAGAGAGCCACCAAGTGCTTTCTTTAGACATGCACAAACACACAGAGGCCACACACAGTCCGCACAATACGTGCTGACTTCATACAATTGCAAAGAAGCAAGTCACACAGTTCTGATAAGATATCATTAAATACAGCAGTCAGTATAACGGCAGCCCTAAACAAATACTTACCCACATAAAGAATAAACTGACTATAGAGAAGGAAAGAATAAACCAGAATGTGACACATGAACTGATAAAGATGCACAGTACCGCTGAAGTATTTCCTTAGAATTCTCTACATTACAGCGTAAAAGTGACTCAACGACTTTGTATGTAATATGGTCCTAGAATGGAGCCCTGCAGAGCCATGATATTGATGACCCAACCACACTTCCACCTTTTTTGTTTAATTAATACTACACTATCTCCATCAGTTACAAGAAAATGTTGAATGATATACTGTAGTTATTTATATATGCAATTTATTTATTTATTTATTTATTTTACACCTCTCACATCTAGAGACCTGTATTTTTGTGTTTTAGTTTGGCCTAAGTTCCATCCACTAACATGGAGGAGGTGGAGCTTAAGACCTGGTGACTGCAGCCAGTCACCAGGGGGAGCTCTACTTGCTTTGGGATCACTTTGGAGGAGCAGCTCTGCTGTTCATCTTTATACAGGCTATATTTTTCCACATGACCTGCTTGATTCACGTGTTTCCACAACATTTCTATTGGATTAAGCAGCACTATACACATACTAAGAACATACGAAGGGGAGGGGATGTTCTCCTACCTTTAGGTTTAGAGTGGGAAGAGGCTTCATCTCTTATGATTGTATCAAGACTCTAATGATAATCCAAAGGATTATTACAGGAAGGCAGTGTTATTATAAGCAGCGCTGGGAACATGTTGAAGCTGAAAGGTATTGCTTCACTCTCCTTGAGACAAACCGTTGTGTACAAGCTAAGCTTTGCATGTGAGGAGTGACTAACTCTCAGAACGACAATGCCAAGTGGTGACGGCTTTTGAAAGGAACAGGTTATTTTTTATACCTAGCGTTACCGAGAGTTTGGAGCCAGAGTCTGCGCAGTACGGTCAGAGGGTGGACAGAATTATGGATGAACCGCACATACTTCCTCCAGACTCACTGCCATCTGAATTTGGTTAATACTCTATTGTGCCCTACATCTACCAGTTACAAAAAAAATTATGAATGCACTTCATTTACCTTTTTTTTTTCTATTCTCCCGTTCTTACAAGACCTGTTCACAGATCATGAGATAGATTGATATATCAACAGACAGACAGACAGACAGACCGATAGATACCATATATTGTACCATCTTCTAACGGCTACTTTCAGAAGGATAATGCACCATGTCACAAAGCTCATATCATCTCAAGCAGGTTTCTTGATCAAGACAATGAGTTCACTGTACTCCAACGGCTGCCACAGTCACCAGATCTCAATCCAATAGAGCTCCTTTGGGATGTGGTGGAACGGTAGATTGGCATCATAGATGTGCAGCTGACAAATGTGCAGCATGATCCTGTCATGTCAATATGGACTAAAATCTCTGAGGAATGTTGTTGAAAGTATGCCATGAAGAATTAAGGCAGTTCTGAAGGCAAAAGGGGTCAACCTTTTACTACCAAGGTGTACCTAATAAAGTGGCCAGTGAGTGTATATAGATATAGATATTTGGCCTGTAGGCCATGGAGGAGGCAGAGCTTATAGCCTATACTGCAGTCAGACACCAGAAGGAGCTCTTCTTATTTTGACTGTCAGGGCGTCCATGAAACAGGAAGAGCTTCTGTTAGCTTGGGCGCTTTTTAAACTTTGAGTTGGCTGTTCAATTTAGAAGATGAATGTAAGTGAACAAAACTACAGTCTGTAGAATTCAATGCTGAATCTGCTGAAAAGCTGGTGACAGTGGCTTGACTAGTGTCTGGCACAATCAAAATTGGGTTCAAGATGTTCACAATGGCCCAACACCAGACAACAGCTGAGTGCCGGCTGCCTTAGTGCGTCACGGCCTTTATTCTGCGCAAAAACACCAAAGTGAACAGCAGAGGATCAATCAAGTGGTCGAAAGACACCTGACTGCTCTCCAGTTGATTTTGTCAATTTTATTATAAAGCAGTTATTTTTCTACACCTCAAGTTATTGGCCAGTAAGTTGGCCAATAACTTGAGGTGCTGCCACCATTTACATTTTTCCAGCTCAAAATTTGATTCAGATTCGTTTACAACTTCAGGTTTGTATTAATGGATGGTTCATTTTATAAAAACAGAAGGTTAGTAGATAAGGTTGCAGGTGAGTATCTGGTCGTTACCAGACCATAGTCACGTGAGGTCAAGGTGGACAAACCCCACAGATGTTCCTAATAAAAAACTAATAGGCCCGTACTAGTTATTTAGAACTGAAGAATCTGCTTGGATGAAATATTCTCAAGAAACGTTTGCCTCCTCAGGGACTACAGGAAAAGCTAAATTACATTTCAGCGCTACAAAGCTGAGCAGAGAGAAGAGGGAAATAGTTGGAGAGCACAAAAGAGAGGGGGAACATGAACGAATAAAGGAGTTTGTGTTTGTGGGAAGAGGTGTTAGGAGGCAAGCCAGTCCCGGAGAAATCATCTATTTTCCCCGCGATGTCATTCATTCATACAGACTGGAATTTCATTTTATTTTAGTACAAAGCATATGACTGACACACTTGAGATCGGGAATCACATCCAGACT
This sequence comes from Mugil cephalus, assembly GCF_022458985.1. Classification (NCBI taxonomy): domain Eukaryota; kingdom Metazoa; phylum Chordata; class Actinopteri; order Mugiliformes; family Mugilidae; genus Mugil; species Mugil cephalus. The sequence goes on along the minus strand of NC_061770.1, from coordinate 51,854,323 downwards.
CATAATTCACATAATTTAAAAGTACATATAGTTGAGTGTGATTCAGGCCTTCGTTGAGAATCATACATCACATAATCCACTGTTCTCACTTTTCAAAAGTTTTTTTAAAGTTTTCCTCTATAATGAAATACAAATGGCATGTTAGTGTATTAAGATTTCCACATTAGGTTGACAGACAAAACAATCCAATTGGCGTTTCGTCAAACATGATTTCTGGACTACTGACGTGAAGAGTGTGAAGAAGGCTGCTCTCAGCCATGACGTCACTGTAAACAGCTGCAAGAGTGTGTGTTATCCACCGGAGAACCTTTGGGGAGGAGTCACTGACTGCTTGACAGCTGGCTAAAGAGGATCTGAACCCACTTAAGACATGCACTCAGTGTGGATGAATGGATGGATGGATGGGTGTGTGTGTGTGTGTGTGTGTGTGTGTGTGTGTGTGTGTGTGTGTGTGTGTATGTGTCTTTCCACGTCCAAACTCATGACTCAGCATTGGGTGTGTGACTTCGCTAACAAGCGTGTGGTAAGTTACTTCCTCTCTTCTCTCATAGTTCAACCCTTCTCATGGAGAATTTTCCCAGCTGAAATTTAAATTTATAACATGTGAGATGTTATAAAAATATTGCTTTACAATGTCACAGTACAAACATTAGGTACACTAGTGAATGCATTCTAATGTAACAGCACTAAATCTTGTCTTCACGGCTGTTCCAATGTTCAGGTTGTGATGAAACAGCGTCACAAAGGTGGTAGTCCAACTGGACAATCGTTATGAATGATGTAGTGGTGATTCTCTTAAACCGGACTGAAAGTGTTTCAATTATTTAGCCAACCTCACTGAAAAAAATATAGGAACACATGTCAGTACAACACAGTACCACAAACCCCAGCCTCCACAATGAAAACACAACTCTCTTCAGTTACTTTAAACCAATGCTGAATACCATAACCTTCATGAAGACAACATTTAGTGCCATATTGTTTGTGTATCTAATGAATTGGCAAGTGAATGTATATTTTGGGGGAATTTACTTTTTACTGGATAATGACACTGACAAAGACATGTTGAACCCATCCCCAGCATCACCTGAGAAATGCTCAAAGGTCACCAATCGCCACATAAATCCTCCTCCATCCCTAGAATTAACACCAGTGGCCTCTAAGTTTTCCAAAGCAATGTCAACACAACACTTGAATTTCAGCACCAACACACAGGTTGCTCCTTTGGAAAGATGTCTACCATGAAAATAAGGAGCAAGCAACTCCCTGATCAAAGGAAAACAAAACTTCTACCGAATCTGGCCACATGTAGTAAAAAGGGTAAATGAAAACATGTCGTGCATTACTATTTAACCAGTAAGCAAGTTAAAGTATGTAATATGTAATAAGTACACTTTACTTGTTTTTATTGGAATGAAGCTTCAGAATGAATGAGGCAATCCTCCACTCATGCAGGAGCACCCTGTTGAGTATCAGAGGTCTTAATTGCGATTCAGGGCACATTGCAATGCAACACATTGAAACTCATCTGACGCACCATCTGATACCAGTTAAAGTTAGTTGGAAATTTCATGCATTTGTAAGAATATGGTCAACTATTCCAACTATTTATCTAGTACTAGCGCTGGATGCAAGTCTCGGGTTATACTGGTCAAGATATTTCAGTTTGGACCAAAGTGTTAGTTCTCTAAAGGCAAGCAAACACAACTTATGTTAGCATACTCTCAGTAGCTCAGTTAGCTTTTTTAAGCATCAATACTATTACTACAGTTTAATAGATACCCTGTGAACTAATTTGGAGTTGTGGTTTAACCATATAGGAACATCTACCAAACAATCAGGAATAAGCATTTTCCATGGACGTACAGTAGGAAACCACATAATGAGCACATCCGTACATGTTCCCTGTCATTAATAGTAAAATCTAAGGGAACGCACAAGCTGCATGCCGTTAAACACAGGGTGGATCCACAGAGAAGCAGCGTTTTAAAGTTACTGACCATTCCTCTCCACGCTTTCTACAGCGCAACTGGAGCTGACACAACCCAGAACAAGTTTAACCACGGATAAACAGATAACAAACGTGAAGCAACAATAGACTAGATTCAGATTGATCTGATTAAATCCTGGCATTCTTAACAGTACTCAGCTAAAGCACAACACACAGTCAGTAAGACGACAACAAGACGACACCCTTAGTGTGTTTTATGGAGGTACCGATCAAGTGTTTTTGCTCTATAACATGAAACTAATCTTTTAATATTGAGAATCAGCCGATCTGAGTCCAGATCTGATCTTAAATGTCCTAAATGTCTTCCCCTGAAGATTCCAGAAGGCTTTTCTTGCCTGCTTAGTCCAATAAAATAAAGCTAGTAAGTTATACACTAGGACTGAGTTAATTTGGTGAGCGTCGCTAACATCGATATATCGACGATAATCTATTACTACTACCACCTTGCCAAACATCCACATATTTTACCAATTACTATCTGACTGACTTCATTGTCAAGAGTAAAGTACTACCACATAGCAGCATGAATATATCCTTATTATGGCTGACGCGTCGCTGACATCATCGATTATATCGACTACTTAAATAGCGAGATTTGAAAATACCTCAACACAACACAATGAATGTAGACAACAAAGTAGTTGTACAACTGAAACGCGCCAACAGAAACCTGTGAGCAGATGCTAACTGGGTTGTTAAAACAAACATACTAATTAATGGCAGCATACTATATAAACATCTCAATTAATTACACTCAATTAACCTGACCGGCATAATTTCATTAAACTTTAAAGTTTTTTTAAACTTTATTTGTAATTGCCCCTCTGTAATAACAAGTTTTTCTGATACCTATTCTGAAAATAGACATGTTTAAGTTTGTTATTGTTATATTTGAATAGCATTTATAAGGAATCCTTCATGTATATGTATTGTTCCAATAAGCTTACTCAGAAAATAGTTGATACATTCATTTAAAACATAATCTTTTAGTTTAGAATGAGAAATTTTGAAAAGAACTTTAGGGCCTTTGTTTGTGAACTTCTCTGCCATTCGACAACCAGACAACAGCGACGCTTGAACTGCTCTGTCATGACTTCATACATCACTACGTCTTCCCAGCTTGCCGACAGCGTCGCTCTCACACCACATTTGCTTTTATAATCACAGCTTTTCAGTGGTCATCAGCGTCTCTGTCCAGTCTGCGTTTATGTCTAGGTAATTGCTATTGAGTGGACTCCCTCACGGAGAAGCAGAAAGAGACCAATGAAAACAGAGACAGCAAGACACAAACCCTCCACAACTCAATTAAGTTGTTAGTGGGTTGATACTTTTTTCTATAAAATGCTTTTAAACCAACAAATATATACACGTAGATGACAAAATCTGCCAATATGTTACAGGTTACTGTAAAGCAGGGAGTGTGATGAATGCACACACAGAAGCAAAGAGAATTTCTCATGAGATGAATAAAGTATCTATCCATCGAAAAACAAAAATCAATGAATCAAATGGATTTTTGATTAAAAAATTGTTTTTTAAATATAAGCCCTTTCCCGCATCCTCTCACCAGAGAGGCAAAGTACACTGAATGATGCCAGTAGATGTTGTTGATATTGATGATAGTAACTGAGCTGTTGAGCAAGTTTCCTAGCTGTAAACATTTCACCAAGCAGAAATGTTTCAGAATTAGCTTCAGATTTAGAGCGTGTTTTACCTTCAGAGAACTTTGAAGGTCCAAAAAAGAAAAACTGACTACATTGTAAGAAACACAAAAAATCTCCTTTTTGCAATACGTCTAATCCCTGTAATAACTACAAAAACACAAATGGAAATTCAGCACTGCCTTAAGTCAGTCTTTAAGTCTGGATGATTTGCATGAGATTAACACGTTCTCATCCACAAGTACACAACGATATTCAGTTCTACACAGAGGAACACATGATGACATTAGGGAACTTGTAGCATTTAGGTGAATGTTTGTAAGCTCTGAGAAACTCGCTTCATCCATACCGACTTATTCCGCCCGTCAGGGAGGAATTCTGTGGCTAGCCTCGACCTGCACACTGCTGCTGCAGGGAAACTCTCACACCTGTTTTTTTTCCTAGCTGTTGGGAGAGTCTTGGTCTTAAGAAAATGCACTGAGGGAAGCTGGGCAGCAGAATTATTTCACTCCAACAGCGTCTAATGTCTGAAAAGATTCTCATTCATCCAGTCCAGGTACATCTGAAACAAAGGCCACTGGACTTGTTGAACTTGTGGCTCAGGTGGCTTAGTTTAGGTCGGTAAAAACCCATGAAACGCATTTTATTTTTTTTTTGTCTACAAGCTGACGTAGCATGTTGTGCTTTTAGAGTTCCGTATTAGCAAAATCTGTGGGTATTGTCCACCTGAAATCTTTAATCTTTTAAGACAATGCAACTGGTGGCAAGAGCCAAGTTTCCTCACTGTAAGTACACACCAGGGGGTTGTACTTTAACAGGCAGAAACTATAGACCCAGGGCATAAACTGGGGTGAAACATTTTGGGGACAAATGTTAAGATTGTTGCAAAAAGATAGAGGGCCTTTTTTGTGCGTTCTCTATATAAGTTACACTTGGGGGCCAGCCTTCGTTGTCCACGGAGGAAATGGGAAGTGAATGGAGAGGGGAAATGCAGCGGAGGAACCAGGCTAATAATGGCTTATCAAAGGTGTGTGTTTCAAAGTCATTCTTTCCCGTCACATCCCTCACCGTTGGGAATTTTCTAATCACCCGAAGACCAATTTAATAAGCTGCTATTACGGCCAATTATTGCACCCAGTGGGAGGAAATCTGAGGCAAGAGTTTGTGTTCACCAGCCCAGTCCAGACCCAGTCGCCTGCATGACTTGACAACATCATGTGACACCTCTGACTGCCACATTCTCCTCCAAGGAGTGTGTCCCGTTCAGCACCACGGAAAGTCCACCCACACCACTGTGTGATGTTTCATCCGTGTCTCCGTCCGACTCACTCTCAGCATTTCCACTTCGCCCAGCGCACGCACTTAAAAGATAATATCACAGTCTATGTTTGGAACCACCAGCCACAACATTAGCTATATTTAGGACAACTAAAAGAGAGAGTTTTGTAGATGAATATAGCAGGTGATGAAGGATGCAGCTTCTATTACATCCATATTCTTTTTTCCAGAGTGATAGACGACACCTTGTTGGGGATCTTTTTTTATTTATTTTCTAGTGCTGTGTTGTTTTACTGCTATTGAAAAGGGTTTGTGGAACTCAAAATTGTCCTGGCTCTACTTTCTGTCACCACTCCCGCGGTTATTCTTTGGAGTACGCTTTTGGGAGAGGGTAGCATTCGATCCCACTTGTCTTTGCGTTAATTATGATGATCAATTCAAAGATAGAAACCAATAAAACAGAAAATGATATTTGCTGACTAATGAGCAGCGATCTGGCAAACAAACAAAAATTTAGCATGTGACCAGTTAAACTGATCTAAATGTTTTGGCACCCATCAGTGGGAGCAACTGATACAGTTGATTGGCATAAGAAGGAAACAAAGAGTTTCCCCAATGTTTACAGCAAGGAAACGCTGTCCAACATTTTGACTCCTACCATCAAATTCCCAGAAGGGGCTGCGGCAGCTCTGACAATATTTCTTTTACAAATTAAGCTGTGACAGCAAGAAAAGCAAACTATGTCAATACACAAGCAAAAATTTTATATGCTGCTTGTTTAACTCAGAAACATTTCAGGGCACAACCATACAACAGTGTTGCCTGGGCAACCAGAGACTGGAACGTCCAACCAAAAAGAGACCGTGTTGCAATGTGGTTGTCAACATGCAGTTCTTAAAAGTCTAAACTTCCCATCAGTCACAGAGTTGTCTTCAAGAAAAAAGCCCAGCAAGTCCAGCTATTTTTAGGCGATGCCATGTCCACGACACGCAAGAGCTGCATACGTGTTTTGGAAATCTAGTCTTAAAGCTGAAAGAAAACAGGGCCATGACCCATTTCAGGTCCAAATGCAGCTTCATTAACCCTTTATGGGACGTGGAACCATATATGGTCACTTCAGCACACTTTATAAATTGTGTCCTTGTGCCTCTCAGGGAGGTTTCGAAGCATGGGATTTTCATTTAGCCAGCGAGTGAAGATCAAGGAAATATTCTCAGGTAAAATCAGGGTCTAATGCTGTCTGTGAGGTCCACCTCTACATGAACTCTGAGCATAACTGCTTTATTAAGCACCATGAACCAGTGGCTTAATATTGTCTAATGTGATAATGTTGAAGTTAAGTGTCTGCATCAGCCCGGTTCTAATGGTCTAAATACGTGTTTACATTTGTTTACCACTTAAGTGCACAGAACAATATATGGTAAATTCATCAATCTTCTCAATAAAAATTTGAATGATTTCACTAAAGTAAAAAGGTCTTCTGATGTCCTATAGTAACACTCTAGGGTTGAAATTTAGAATTTAATTAATTCATTTCAATGAGTGCCCTATAAAGGGTTAAGAGCACGTCCTCCCCGCTGATGGTACGTGACAAAATGCAAAAAAAAAAAAAATGATATTAAAAATAACTGCATGGACAAGGGAAGAAATTCAGTGAGCTCTTCCGCTGAGTTATTGACCAACAGCCTAAGCATTTAGGGATGAGCATAACAAACGTCAACAAACAGCGCTCTGTGTGCAATGCAGGGCCATTTTATCACTCTGAAAAATGAGCCTCAAAAAAGAGTGTTTGAAAGGGACAACACCTCTCATTCATTGTGTACACACACAGAGGCAGGGTTTGTCCGGGCTGCTGCACTTGACACTCCTTAATATGCTTCAACTTAGCCGCTGCTAACCCCCTAGCAAGTCAGCTGCTACTATCTGAAGCAACAATTAAAAAATTGCTCAATTTTACCAACGCGGGTGATAAATGTAAAAAAGGAGACAGTCAGAAACTACGCCGTCTCCCCACTGTGAGCTCTGACTCCACTGAGCAGAATGCCAATTAGTTAGCTCGATGAGCTAGCATTAGGCTAAGTTGCTGGAGAGCCTGTGGACAAACAAGAAGGTGAAAAGATAATGTCGACTTAGTGACATTATGTTAGCTCACAAAAGGCGTGAGTCGCTGTTAAGGTTGAGACGCCTGTGTTCGCAGTGTAAATGAGCCAGCTTTAATGAGTGCTAAACTCAGCCGGCTAGCTGTCCGGTAATGGATGCATGCCAGTTAAAGTTTTGATCCAGCTCTCAGGAGTCTCAGCCGTGTCCACTTGGGACGGGGTTAGCCACGGGCCACGCATTCACTCACCGCAGGGTCGGGCCGATACAGTTGGTGTCTGTGCTCTCGATCTCCCGCAAGATGCGTTCGTGTTCGGCGGCTGTCTCCACACTCGCCATCCTGCATGTTGCTCCGGACTATTCCGAGCTGAGCTGAGTCGTGCGGACAGCTCCGTGCGTCACACAGGAGGAACCTGAGGGGGTTGGCTTGATGTCTTATCGGAGCAGCCCGAGTGAGCGGAGTTTTCCCCGCCTTGTCAAGAGAGGCACATCACTGTTATGATGAGTCCAGTTTTAATTTTTAACAGTATATATGCAGAGTCAAAAGTGTAATTAAATTAACACATGCAGTGAGATAAATTCGTTAAATCGTAACAAGTATTTACTTATTTAAGATTCTAAACTCTGAAACAGCTTCAGCAACACACACATAAAATGTAAATAGACGTCAACAAATTCGCTTCCGGTCCAATTTTGTCAGTCTACCGGAAATATAAAGTGGGATGCTGGTGGGAAGTTACTGTCCCCTCATTAATATTTAGTTTTTGTAATTTGAAAACAGTTACTTCCTTCCAGCGGTTCAAAATAAAACGACACTAGGAATCTGCATGCACTGCATCTGTTTTAGCTTATTAGTAAAAAAAAAAAAAACATAATAAGCATAATATCACTGCATAGTTTTCCGATTCATACAACGTCCCCGGACAGTGCAATTACACGTTTGCAAATATATAAAAAGTAAGGTTACGCTTTTACTTTGTAGGCAGTTTGGCACAACACGCGGTGTAAATTCCACTAACTTAACGGCGCTGGTTCAACCTGCACACGGAAGGGAACAGAAGTAACAGGAGTTAGAATGGAGGTAAAAATAAACAAAAAAATAAATAAATAAAAAGAACAAATTAATTAATGACCTTTCGCTCATTATTGAAAACATGCACTGAATAGTAGAGAGCTTGTCTCAGTGTGAGTTTATGAGGACATTAAGGCGACAGGACTATTAGGTTAGCCTTGCTGAGCTAACAGTGCTTCACCAGGATCAGAGTCCATGGAAAGTGATGAATGAACTTTACACTGTGTTGTTGGTCCAAATAAAACTGTACTACGCTGCTTCTGTAAACTTGGATTTATTTGTGTTTATTGTCTTTCATGCCACCGCTATGTAATTTGCACAGACGAAAAATAAATGCATAAACTACACCAATTCCATTTACTAAAGCTGGATTTTGACGTTTATTTCTATCGGTCTTCCCCAGCCTCATAAGAAGCTGATCAATTCAGTGGACGGCTGTGTGGACGAGGCTCTGTGCGGCCTCGCCAGGGCCGCCGGGGGCCTGAGTGTGCTGAAGGGCCACAGGGTTGTGCTTCGGTCCGACCTAGACAGCCTCAGAGGCAAAGTGGCCCTGCTGTCTGGGGGAGGGTCGGGACACGAGCCGGCACACGGAGGTGAAATAACTTTTATGGTTTAAAAAAAAAAACGCCGAGCATGTTTAAATATGTCTTATTTCTCACAGTGTCCTCCGTGTCTCCAGGTTATATCGGTGCTGGTATGCTGTCAGCAGCTGTGGCAGGGGGAGTGTTTGCATCTCCGCCTCCTGCCAGCATCCTGGCCGCCATCCTGTCTTTGCACAGTGCGGGTAATATAGACTTACACAGACTTTAATGATCCACGAGTCTCGTTTATTCATTTATTTATTTATTCATGTTGTTTGTTTGTTTTTTGTTTTTGAAATTGGTTATTAATTATAAAAGGACAATGGTCTTCATCCCTCAGGAGCCTCCGGGGTTCTTCTCATTGTGAAGAACTACACTGGAGACCGCCTCAACTTTGGACTGGCTGCAGAGCAGGCCCGTAACCATGGGGTCTCCGTTGACATGGTGATTGTGGCTGAGGACTGCGCCTTTGACCGACCCAGCAAGGCTGGCAGAAGAGGCCTGTGTGGCACCATCTTCATACACAAGGTGCTCAAACACAAACTTTATATTGGTTATGATTGATTTGACATGGAAATAGAAGTTTGATTTTCTTTCTTTTTTTCAGAGCTTTCAGCAACTAAGCTGGCTGTGAGCAAACTCCATGTCATGTCTCATATCTTATCTTGTGAACTGTAAATACTCTTCATTGTGTTCCCTTTTTAGGATTATTTCATCAAACAGAAATTTCCTATATAGCCTCTGGATAAGACAGGATAAGATAATACTTTACTGATCCCCATAGGGGAAATTCAGTTGTTACAGCAGCGCAAGTCCAGAAAACCAGTGACCAGAAATTAAATGAGACACAGAGAGCAGGCAGCAGAAAGACGTTGAATAGGTCAAACACAACAGTCATCAAAAATACACTACACAAGAACAAAGTGACAACAGTTGTACATAAAATCACTATGTAAATAGGCTACATGGTGTACATACTCAGTGAGGTCAGAGCTGTGCGTTGTTGTACAGTCTGATGGCAGATTCAGTTCTGCACGGGGCTGGGATGATTCACTGGCTGAATGAGCTGCCCATCAGCCACAACTCCTCGTGCAAAGGGTGAGAGGGATTGTCCAATATTGCACAGATTTTGTTCTTCACTCTCACCCTCTCAGCCAGTGTTTCCAAGCAGTCCGAGTTCAGTCCCACCACCAGTTTACTGAGTCTGTTGATCCAAAATAGGAAAATGAGGCTCTGAATTTAAAAAACACAAAAGAAAAATTCAAATAAGAGCGGCACATTAATAGTGACATATAAATGAGGCACTTTAGTGAGCATATCTGCATATCTATCTCTTTTAACACTTTCAAAGGACGTCGTCAGTGTTTTGTCTTATAGGAGTCAGTTTAGGCTAATGGCAGGGTTTTTTTAAATAATGCTTTTTCAAATAAATGTCCTTAAACAAATGGGTGCACTTCATATCAGCTGGCAGGTGCCCTGGCAGAGGAAGGCTGCTCGTTGGACAAGATTGTTTCCAAGGTGACAGAGGTTTTGAAGGGGATCGGTGAGTCTTGTTTTTTTTTTGATTGTTTTTTTGTTTTCGCCTAAAATGTTTTCATAAAACTCCATTTTCACCCATTCTCGTATTTCAGGTACTCTCGGTGTGAGTCTGGCTCCATGCAGTGTTCCAGGCTGTCTGCCTTCGTTTGATCTGCAGCCAGGAGACATGGAGCTGGGACTGGGTGAGGGACAAGGATAGGAGGATGGAGGAGAAGTAGAAGAGCAAGTGGAATTGTTGGGAGTAAGAACAGGTCAAAGGCTGTAGACAGTTTGTATCTTGAAGCTAACTCACCTGAACTGACTTACTCAGCCAAACCACGAGTGTATCGATACAACTCAATAGCACTCTCTAGTGGCGACTTCGTGCTCTCACAGTTCAAACGTGAAAACATGGAAGTAGGTGAAGCAAACTCCACATGAAATGAAGTAAAATTAAACATACATTTCTTTCAAATGACATAAAATATGTGACTCATACTCCCTTATATATAATGTTGCATGGTTTGGGTTTTACGTCAACTTCTTACCCATCCCTAAATACTCTGAAGGTCAATTTCAACATTTTGTTTTTGCAAAACCACCACACAGGTAGCCTGGGGCATTTTGTTGTTAAACTTTCTAAATATATTGACCTGTGCTTTCCCCCCATCCTTCAGGAATTCATGGTGAACCCGGAATCAAGAGGTCAAAGGTGGGTCAGGTTTAAACGGCAGCATCTTAAAGGTATTATTTACAGTATTACATAAAAGTTTTGACACTGATTGAAAACACTTCTTAACAGATGGAATCTAATTTGCTCTTGAAATATATTCAGAATCCTTGAGGTGCACTTACTTTTGCACCTCTGCATCACAGATTTGTAATGTAGACTAATTTCCCTGAGTAAACAAGTAGGCCATTATAGTAATTCAGTTTCATTTTTTTGATTCGGTTCTCTTTTCCCACTTCCACAACTTTCAGAATTCATATTGCTGACATTTTGAGTCATTTTTAATGCAGAAATATAGAAAAATTCTTTCAGCTTTTAAGCAGCACTGTAAATGTTAAGTGATTTGTTTATCTTGTCACTCAGGTGACCTCTGCCGATGAGGTGGTGAAGACCATGATAGATCACATGACAAATCCAAACAGCCAGTCGCATCTGTCACTGAAAGCAGGTCTTCTATAATATAATATATATATATACATATATATATTTAGCTGCACTTCCTTTAACGTTATTGTTTTGCACAGGAGATACAGTGGTTGTGTGTGTGAACAACCTCGGGGCTCTGTCCTGCCTGGAGATGGCCGTGGTTACTAGATCGGCCGTCGTCTGCCTGGGTGAGTGTGGGTTTGTGTTTTTGTGAATGGACTTGCCTGTTTGTGTTTGTGGGTTTACATCATAAATATGAACAATGGTCCGAGAGTGGAGCCACACGGAGCCATGGTTTCGATGACCTGCCCACACTTCTGCCAGAGTCACTCATGTTTTTCTTTAATTGTTTAACTGTGTTCTGCTCTAAATTTAAATATATATAACTAACGGTGCCACGTTTAGTGGCTGTTAGTGAGACACATTTTAAAGTTTTGTCGCAAAAATAGTTTACAGAATCATCATGTTTTAGTAATGTGTAAATTATAATGGGATAACCAGGGAGCCGCGGCAGTCTCACACGTAATGATGCGACAGCAGTGCTGTCATTAACTGCACGTCAAACGATGTGGAAACGTGTAGTTTGTGAAAGCTGTTGGGATTGAGCTCACTACATAGTGCAACCCTACAAAACCTACAGGTTTTGGACACAGGGACTGTGTGGTCATGTGGTCACATCCTGTTTCTATAGTGTTCTATAGGGTTAAATAACTAACTAAAACAAACATGAGCACTATATTACCTATCCGAAATGAAAGAAACTATCCTTGGAAAAAAAATTATTTTATTTTTTAGTTTGGCCCGAGTCCTGTCCACTAACATGGAGGACGTGGAGCTTATGACCTATATTGCAGCCAGTCAGCAGGCGGCGCTCCACTTGCTTTGTCTTAAGTTTTCAGGAGCTGTTTGTGGTTTACATTTGTTAAACTTCAAGTGTGGGACCTGAAGAAAAAAGTGACAGCTGGTGTAAAATTAGCACTTTTGCCATTGTCAACAGTTGTTTATATATTTATTTACTTATTTCGTTGCATTGCCATCCCCTTGTGCTTCGGAGTGCGGACAAGAGAGTAAATTCAAACCTACATTTTTGTTGTTGTTTTCTACATTGTGTTGCTTGTTGTTCCAATAATATGCACATTTGGATCAATAAATATGTCACATGTCCCTCTTGAACGTGATTGGTAGTTTGCATGGTTATTTACAGAAAGCCGCGGAGCAGTTGTTGCCAGGGTGATGACTGGGTCATTCATGACTTCGTTGGAGATGGCGGGAGTTTCACTAAGTCTGATGAAGGTCGACCAAGAAATACTGAGATTGTTTGGTAAGCGTTCAAGCTCATTGGTTTGTCTTTGAAATTGCTGCGGACACTTTTATTGGCTAAGCCCTAACCTACTAGGAATAACTTTTGGTTCAGTATATGACCTACATCTCAGTGTTCGGGTAAGGAAATGTTAGCCTAGATAAAAGATGCGTCTCTATGAAGACTTTATTTTTTTTTGATTAACTCGTGGTGATAAAACAAAAATGTTGTTCACCGGTTTCGGTTAAGCTAGCTTTAGCCGTCAGATGCATATTAACCTTTCCTTCATCAACCAGACGCCAAGACTACTGCCCCCGCCTGGCCGAACCTCAGCAGTGCGTGCGTGAGTGGACGCAGCTACATCACAGAGCCTCCGGTCCTGAGCACACGACCACAGGATGGTGCACACTCTGAAGGTTAGTGTGCTTATGTTGCCTCAATCATAAAATTGGACAAAAGTTGGTTGTATGGATAAAGATTAAGTGGGATAGCTTAATAACCTTTAATATTCTAATATTAAATGGGGGGAATTGTCTATTTAGGTTTTATTTAATCTATTCTTTGTTCATATTTTTTCAGAATTTCCCTTTTGCAAGGATTTTAATACTGCCATCTAGTGGCCATTAGTGGAACATGGTTTAACAGTTGATGGGGTTTGCCCATACACTTGTTCTTCGTTGTCCTTTGCCCAGTTTTATGTGGAAAAAAATCCCTAAAAATGTCTCATTTTGTTTTTTCCAGGCCCCCTGAGTGAGGTGATGCGTAAAGTGTTAGAGAAAGTTTGTTCCACTCTGTTGGCAATGCAAGAGGAACTCAACTCCTTAGACCGCGATTCTGGGGATGGAGACTGTGGTAACACTCACGCGCAGGCAGCTGGAGGTGGGAAACTGTGAGTAGTGTCAGCAGCAGCACAATGGAGTACATTCTAAATGTGTTTATATAAACACTCCTTTAGCTATTCAGAGGTGGCTCCAGGAACACATGGTACCTGGTTGCCCTGGTCAACTGCTGTTGGTCCTCGCTGGATTGGTGCAGGAGAAAATGGGCGGGTCCTCAGGAGCGGTGGGTTCACTGTGTGAAGTGACAGCCAATGCTATCTTTACCTAATCAAGTACACAAACTCATCTTCTTTACCTTTCAGTTGTACAGTCTGTTTCTCACCGCTGCGGCTGGCCATTTGTCTGAGGGGCAGAGCGATGCTTCAACCTGGGCTGGTGCAATGCATGCTGGGATGCAAGCCATGAGAAGGTGCAGGGCTATTTGACACTCTCTTTGTTGGTGTTGATGAATGTTTTTTTTTCTGTTTTCTTCATGTAACCGTCGCACAGCTTTGAATCATATCACATGATCCCACAGCTGAATCATCCAACAGTTAACAACAAATTCTCTCCACAAGGTCCATTTATGTCCTGGAGCTTTTGATTACATGATAAAATCATTTTTGCTTACATTGACTAGTTTGAAAATTACTTGGTAAAACTCCCTGCATGTGATTTGAAGCTCATCTCTGTTACTTATATTGTAAATATTATACATATTAAGGCTTTTTCTACTTAAGTTACTGACACACCAAGCCAAAGGTGCGTAGACTCCAAAAGTGAAGTCAAAGCAAGTTCAGCTCCCCCTGGTGGCTGGCTGCAGTAGGAGGTTAGAAGCTGCACCCACTCCACTTTAGTGAACAGGAAACAAATACACTAAAAATACACTTCAAATCTTTTTTTTCAAAGATATTTTCTCACATTTTAGGTAGTTAATGTAACACTGGTGCATTTTTCAGTTTAATTTTTAGTTATGTTGACACTAAAGATGTGACCTCATGATGACTATCAGCTGCCATGCCAAACCACTCAGTAAAACTGAGCTGTAAAAGATGAATAAATAAGTTCAGAGTATCACCCAACATTTCTTTTTTTTAAAAAAACATTTTTTAAAAATATATTTTATTTAAAACTTTTTCAGAGGGAAAACAGACAAAACATAACAGTGAAGAGGGTGACAAACGTGAACATCGACTCCTTTTAAACCAGTTTGCTTTCACTGTCATTTCAAATCGAATTTTCTCTTTGTATAAAGTGCTTGAGAGCTCTGTGAGCCAAGATTCAAAGCAGGGGGGAGTCTCTTTATTCCAAACCTTGAGAATCATTTTGCTTTGCAATGTCTGCACTCTCCGACCGTACCGCACAGACTTTTATAGGCGGTTACACTTATGCATTAAGTTGACGCAGATGCGCAACGACACCACAGACACCTACACAGACCGTAACGCATCTGACGTGCACCTTCCCAGAAATGTAACTATGCGGCACGGAAAGGCAGCTCGCAAGAGCTGTGATTGGTCTGCTTGGTAGTAGCGCGTTTCTGCTTTAGTATTTCCATCTGCCCCTCCTTCTCCGAAATTTCAAATTGATTTTTTTTTCGATCAATACAGATGGAACACAACAAGAAAAGGTTAACAGAGGAGGTTTGGAGGTACAGACATTTGTAGGACTTGTATTGAGTGAAATTTTGTTGAAAGTGAAGGAGGAAGTGGGAAATGAAGCAGGAAGTAGTAGTATTTCTGTCTAGTGTTTGGGTGGCGTTGTTACAGAGAGAGCCAGACTGACAAGGCACAAATATAAATGCAAGCTATGTAAGTTAAGGCGTCTGGGTGCCACAGTACACTAAAAGAGCCTTTACTCCAAACTCGCAAGATGGTACCACCCATATCCCGGGGAACAAAGCATGAATTCAGCCAATTCAGTGAAGTGGGGATGTGTTGTCCATTGACTTATATATAGTCAGTGGTACAGACACATGCATATTGAGGCAACATCACAGTCGGTCTTGCTGATAGTTAACTGTGAATATTAGACCTAAAAGTGCAATCTGTTTCAATCCAGATATGGTGGCGCCGACCCCGGAGATAGGACAATGGTGAGAAAGAAATATTTTATATTTTATCTCATTTAAATGTACTAATTCAAGTATTTTTACTATCTTCTGCAATGAAATCATCTTCCCGGGTCTGTTGGTACCTTTCACTCTGTAGTTGGATGCCTTGTGTCCAGCAGTGGATGAGCTGATGAAGTTAACCACAGCACCACATGGTGGACAGATGACCATACTACAGACTGCTGTGCAGGTAGAGTAAAATACATACTGTTACGTGCCTACAACATTTTTAACTGCTCGCAGTGACACACAAATGTATCCTGATTTTCTAAAAAAAAAAAAAAAAAATAGTATTTCTCCACTCTTCTTTGACTTCCCAGAAAGCGGCCACTGGGGCAGAGGGGACCCGTAACCTCACAGCGAGAGCTGGTCGAGCCAGCTACATCGCAGCTGACCGAGTCACGCTTCCCGACCCCGGTGCTGTAGCCGTAGCAGCCATCTTGAAATCAGTCATGGAGGTGCTAGAGGGGCAGAAGTGAGGCAGCAGCCAGGATGTTAGTAGATTACTGTTATCACAAGGAAATAACATGATTACATGCGTACTCCTTAAAGAATAATTTTTTGCATGCTAATTTTTACACTATACGCGTAGGAAATACTACAAATGTGAAACTACAAGTGTAAAAACGGATGCTTTCATTGTCAGCAGAAAATGTTCCAATAATGATGAAAAACAAGAAAAAACACAGATATTGTGTTTTAAATCTGATTAATCAGTTAAGAACTCACTTGTTTGTTTTTTTAGTGCTTGAATACATAATTAAATCATGACTTGAATATTCCTCACACAAAAAATAAATACAGATTTATATTAGTATATATTTTTTTAAATGCACAATATCCAGGCAACCCTGGCAATAAATAATTGTTGATGCTTGTATGTGACTGCAGGGTGCACTGAGACATTCCTTGTTAACTAGTCAGGTCAGACCAGATTTGAGTCTGAGAAAAAGTGGACCCTTCAGGAGCAGGGGGACACAGATAAACGCAATGCATAAACATGTTTTAGGCTCTAGTAGAACAAAATCCGGGACAATTTTGAAATTGTTTAATTGTTTTAGGTCTCATGTCCGGGCAAAAGAGGATGTCTGGTCCACCAATTATCTGTGTTTAATGCAAGCTTCCTATGTTACTGTTGTTAGGTTATTAAGCAGTAGCAGG
This sequence comes from Mugil cephalus, assembly GCF_022458985.1. Taxonomy (NCBI): domain Eukaryota; kingdom Metazoa; phylum Chordata; class Actinopteri; order Mugiliformes; family Mugilidae; genus Mugil; species Mugil cephalus. The sequence continues at coordinate 51,837,557 of NC_061770.1, read as the reverse complement.
GTGGGGTCATGTGTAAAACTGGAAATGGTAAAGTCCAAGGTTCACAGATGTGATCGTTAAAGTTAGCAGTCGTGCTTTACATTGGCTGACAGTGGAAAAATTACAAGTTATGCACGTTTCATCTTTATTTCTTATTGACTATACATTCTTGAAGAATCACAGGAGTTCTAATGTCTTTTTTCATCGTTTTTTTTTTTTTCTTTGGGAATCCACAGCCACTATTGTTGGTCTAACTTAGCGACAGTGACACTGGAAGTCAGAACTTGACAAAGAGAATCATAATAAACTTTATTTATCCCTGAGGGGCATTTAGGAGGGCAAAGAGTGGTACATAAAATTAAAGATTTTAAAATTCACAAGCAAGTGAACTGCATTTTTCATGTGACACAACTTGCAGGATGCCCCTTGAATTGTCTAACTGTTTTTACATCTTTAATTGTTTCCCTGTGTAGAAAATACTGTAAATACACACACTTGCTAAAACTCAGTTGATGTTAAAAAGTGTGAGAAAGGTGACTGTTAAATTGAATTAAATTGCAAGTGTACTGTTATTTAGCCTAGCCCACTGACTGTTTGCCAAATTAACAGGAACGGGCGTTGATACAACACAAACCACAGTCTCCACAATGAATGCACAGTACAACTGTTCTTTCACATATTGGAAACCAATGATTAATACCAGAACTTTCACAAAGAGCAGATTGTTGTTATTAGAATGTTTCACTCTGTACCAAGTGGCAAGTGAGTTTATATTAAATCCACTGATCATTCGGCATAGTTAACTCTAATAAACAATTTTCTACAGTGATATGGTTCAACATATTTGTTTTCACAGCTATACAGTGAGAGATATTCACGTGTGTTCTGATTCACTGGCTAATGGTCACCCTAGCAGAACCTGACACGTGTCATGGGTTTTGCATGTTCACGTGTGGTTTTCACCTAAAACATACAACTCTCCTTCTCTTCCTTTTAACTTTCATTTCAGTCTTCACACATTTTTTTTTTCCTGTCATCTACCAAGCCTTCTACTTCCTGGAACACACGGAGCGTTGCATGTGAAGACTTAACACGCCCACACTTTGACAGATAAAGCCGCTTCGTTAGAAGCACTCACTTTGAGTTTGGGTTTCACCACTGCGCTGAGAGCACGACAAAGGTAAACGACATCTTGTTGCGTTCTGTGTGTGTTCGCTGTGATAACACACGAAAATCTCGTGTCAGCTGACGTTGTCAAGTCTGAGAAAATCATTTGTGTTTGTCAATTTTTTAAACATCCATACCGTTGTTTGTGACGAGAATCGTAGTGGTACACGTCTACTACATTGACAAGAACGTGAAGTGTGCACACTTTGTATATATCCCGGGAATTGTGCATAATCAAATAAGGAAACGAAAGTGTTCGACCTTTGATAAAGTCCTATTGTTTAACGTTGCGTTTAGGGACTGTATTGGGGCCTTTTTTAATTCATTCTTTTAAATATAATGTTATTTATTTATTTATGTAGGTCATTTTAATACTGCCATGAGTGTTGCCATGTTTATAGCGTTTCGCTTCTGGAAAAAGAAAAATCAATTATGAAAAGAAATAAAAGAAAATGGCACCTGCTGTTGGTGGTGAATGATTAACCAAGCAAAACCAGACAAACTGTAGTGCTTGTAAATGCAAAGTTTCATGCTTATCTGACCACAGAATCAAATGTCAAAGAAGGAATTAAAGTAATTACTGCAACCGCTTTGCAGTTTAGCAAGAAGGTCGGACTCAACTGTAGACATTTTGTGCTTGGGTTTAGAGTAGTTGCTATCAACAACTCTGAATGTGCTAAAGTAACTTAAACGTTTTCGGGGAATACGCTCATTAATGCTCCTGATCATTCTGAGGGGATCGATACCACTAACTGTTAACTGTGAGACCTGTCGCTAACAGGCCGGAGCTAAAATGGCTATAATTATAATTAAAGTGTTATATACACTTTATTTTCTGTGTGTACTAAACGAAAGAGATTTAATTGTAATGTAATTATATAAACCCCTCTGTGATGTCGCTCATATGTTTCTTGTTTTTGAGGCTCTGTGTGATTTCTCTGGTCGCCACCGTCTTAGCAGCTCCTGACCTGCCACCTACCTGACTTCCGTCTATTTCAAAAATAGGATCTGGTCTGGGTCTGAGGACACCTACACCTTTAATTATAAATAACTGTAAGCTTTGTTCTAATTTAAGACTGAGTTGTAAATAATAAATAAAATAGAAGCTGCCCTGTACAGGTATAAGAATGGTGACATTTCTGAAGATACCACTATTAAATCTGTACATTAACTAAGAAGCTACAATTGTGACAAGGTTAGCTTACCTTAAGACAGAGACTGAACAGCTGAGTTAGCTGGGAATAAATGTTAAAAAATGTTTGTGTGTAATCAAATGAGTTAAAACGATTATGTAAAGATGTGTGACCCTTCATGGCATTAATCATAGGTTTCTTGTTTTTGAAGCTCAGTGTGTTGTCTCTGGTCAGCGCCACCTTGGCAGTGCCTACGCTCCTCCTAACTCCTGTAATTTCAAGAATGGGAAGAGGTGAAACTTAAGTGGATCTAAGGCAGACAGCAAGCAACTCATGAGGACTCATAAATCTGTACATTAAAGTTGTGACACAGTTAGGTTAGCTTAGATTAGCACACTGACTAGAAACAGCTGAGTTAGCTATGACTAAATGTTACAAAATGTCTCACTCAAATGAGATACAGTTTATAGCACGTGGATTTTTTTCTGGTGGATTTCTATCTGATTAGCTCATTCCGTTTTGAGTTTTTGAGTCTTCTTTAAGCAAAATTAATACTCTTAACCCCCAAAATGATGAAATTTATCTTTAACAGTATTCATCTAGACTGAATGTAACTGTGTTTGTAAATGTATAGAGTTCCAGTTAAACCAGGTTTTTTTTTAATGGCTTTTGAAACTGGTTGGGCCATAACACAAAACAAGAATTGTTTTGGTTTGTTTTTGGTTGTTTTACCATACCTCACATACCTCTCCCTCACTTTTTCTTATGTGTGATCCACAGCACTGGGACAAGCAAGTTTTTATTTGAAAAATGACTATGATTCATTCATCAGAATTGTATGTTTAAGCTTTCTGTATGAAAGCAAATCGATTGAGTTCAGTGCAGGAAAAATGAAAACACATTAGATCATTAAATACATGTCTAAATTACAACAAGTCAGAAACAAAGAAAGTCAAGTTAATGAACAGAATAGAAAGATATTCAGTTCGATTCAATTTTATTTATATACCATCAATAACAATACAAATGTTCTCAAGACGCTTTACAAAATCCAGTCAGAAACCTCCAGAGCAAGCCCGAAGGTCACGGTGGTAAGGAAAAACTCCCTTTTAACAGGAAGAAACCTTGAAAAGAACACAGCTCATATGTCTATGAACTAAACAGCACGTGCAGAATCTGATAATGATACAAATACGAGATGTAGCTGATGATTTTACATGACAGTTTGAAAATATAAGAGGTAGGCCGGTTGGAGCGAGTGGATAATTGCAGGCCATAAAGACTGGGCAGACTGATGAGACCAAGACAACAAATGTAGTATGGAGCTCTACAGGTCAGAAACACACAACTACAGGATGGCAGGATGGCAGTTAACATGCTATACAGCAGGAGCACAGAATTGCATGACGAGAAATAGAGAAGACATTAGTTAAGAAGTTAGAAGATGGGAGCTCAGAGTCTGAAAACGCAAAGTAGATTATAGGAGCTTGGTGCGACATGTGCTCAGTGCATCATCCCCCAAATCTAGTAAATTTTTCCTAATCTCGTTGTACACTGTATAAAGACATTCTATTTTAATGTAATTGCTCAAACTCCTCCACTACTTCTTTCATGTTGAACTCACTCGTGTCTGTACCCGTACTTTAGCGCAGTATTAATAAACATAAACTACAGTTAATACACCTATCAATCAGCCATTAAAGTCACTATGATACACATATATTCCAAGCTTAACCTTCCGAAGGCTGCCGTTAACCCTGTTGTTCTCTTTCCCGTCAACGTTCAACGACATTCAACGTTCAAACAGGAAATGTCTGCTTGCATTTCAAAGCCACCTGTTAACTAGAAAAACACCCAAATCAAGGCCGGGCTAATGTGGTGACACCAGATCGACGAAGCCAGGCTCATTTACATTTGTCAGACTGCTGATTTGTCAGATTTTACTGTCTTACATTCACATATCTCTCTTTCTCATCAACTTTAAAATAAATAAATAAATAATAAAAAAGACGGATTCATTTCATTGATTAATTAATTAAAAGTTGCTGTGTCTTTACATGTCTCAGATGGAGTTTGCCTGCAGTCATGTCGTATGTAATTGGAGGCCGAATGGAGCAGGTAATTTAAAATGCATTTTTTTAACCCAATCCGTACAGTACTTTGCCTTATTATAATATAATTAAATTCATGGGTAGAATGGATGAGTTTTAGTTCCCTTGTGGCTTTTCTCTCTCTCTGCAATGCACAGGTGTTTCTTTGATCGAAACTGAATACGACAACTCTGTGGTTAATAAACAACATGAAGGTAATTTTTTTTCTACATAAGTGCATAAACTCAGAATTCATAAAGGTCAACATCTCTAAAATGTTGTTTTTCTGTCTTGAGTGTTCTCAAGAGTATTGCAGTGAAATAACAGGAAAGCATATTAAGTACTAACGTTTGAGTGTGCGTGTGTGTGGGGGGGCATGCTTGCAAAATGTACGACAATGTAGGAGATGCTGCAGATAGCAGTTCAACAAGGGAAACTCCAAAATACGCAGTCAGATAAATTTGATCTATGAATTGACACAAGCAGCATTGTAACCGTGTTAAAGACTGTGACACTAATGCTGACAAAGCTCAAAATCTCTGTTTCTGTTCACTGCTTTAACACTCTCTCAATAAAGACATGATTCATGATGACCTAAGGAGATCTAAGAAATAGTCAACATGTCAGGCAATGATCATTACAATATGACAGACTTTTACAAATGAGAATCTTCAATAAAATAAGCCAGATTAATATTAAATAAAAGACGTGTACATTTTATAACAACATAAAATGTTATTTTAATCATTTAATTTAAATGAATTATTAATATTTTATATATAAAATTGTATAATGCTTATTAGTAGATATAATAAAAATTTAATGTATAAAAGTGTAATACAATAGGAATATGGTAATTGTTTGGATAATTAGTTAAATAATTAGGCAATGTGAAATTAAATTAGAAATAACTGAGTTTTATATATATATATAAATCCTTTAACACCATAAATCCTTTAACAATGCTGTAGTAAGTTATAACAAAGCAAAGGTTTTAGATTTCATTTAAATGTATACTGATGTTGAAACACGTCTCTCTCTGTTACTTCAGTTCCACCTCCTCCACCGCTGCCTCCTCGTCGTTTCAGGAAACCTCGACCTAGCTCCCTTCCTCCCCCTTGTTTCACCTCCTTTCAGCCTCCTCTCATTCCTCTCAGCCTCCCTCCTCCGGTCCCTCCCAGACGTGAGTTGTGTTCACTCTTTTTCCCACCCACCCCTCTCTTTTTATTTGTTTTTTTAATTCCTTCTCCATGTTTTATCAGTTGACAAGCTGGAAGGAGAAAGCAGGGTGATAGCCAATGTCAACGTCGTCTCCCTTGGGCTTGGGAAGCTGGTCGACATCAGCCAAGGTTAAAGGACACACACAAACATGCTTTGTTCTATATTGTATTTGTGTTTGCTTTTTATATCATGTTTCTTTCTCTCCTTCTCTAACCAGACTCAGGCATGGAGAGTTTTCAAACCCCAGTGATCTGTGGGAAATGTAGTGCTGCCTTGTCATGTCTGAGTTCCATACAGAAAACCGTAAGTGGTGTCTTTCCCCCAAAATATTTTTTTCAACCTTTTACGTATTATAATGCCCCTCTCTTTTGCAGGTATGGCTGTGTGAGTTCTGCGGACGTCAAAACAGCGTAGACAACAATGAGAACATAGTGTGCATTGGTCAGCGTGCAGGTGTGCGCAGTGATGACGTTTACCTACCAAAGCAAACCGATGATGACTACCAGAACTTGGAGGACGCGCTTGTCGTTTTCTGTGTGGACATATCCGGCAGCATGAGCGTCACAACAGAGGTGTGTGTTTGGAAAAGCAGTCGTGGAAGACCTTTTGCACATAAAAGTACACATATATATTAATGTCAAAATGCTCCACTTAATAACATTCCTCTATTAAATGTCCAGTTTACACAGATTACAGGAATCACATGTAGTCTAGTGGTTCCAAACCTATGAGTCTTCTGCCTTCTTGTAGTATTCACAGCCTCACAACTGAAGAAAAACTTCAAGCCTTAGCTCACAAATTGTGATGTATTTGCTGAGATTTTCAGAAATGATGGAAGTGAATGGTAGGTTAATATATTGAAAGTTCAGCATTAAGTTACTTGGTCATTAGCTTGCTAACTTTTAGCCTGGGTGGCTTCAAGGTGCCAACAGCTGGATAGCAGGTGTCTAAAACTTGATCATATTTCCCTTTGTTTATGCATCAGCATACATGGAATTGATCGAAATAGAGGGTGCTTGTTTAAGCAGTAACAGCTACCGTGGCTAAAGCCTGCTTTAAATAGTCTACAGCAAACTGGCTGCCGCTGGAGAAGTGAGTTGTTGTTCCGGTAATAATCAGTTTCCAATGGAACAACTCCCAACTTTCCACCACAGAGAAATCTGTGGATGATGAAGTTTATCTTGACTTCAAACAATGAGCAAGTTTGGTGATATGTAGCGCGTCATGTCCACTATGTATCGTCCTTTGTAAAGGATATTGATGCAAATGTAACTTTAAAAGACGAACAGTTAACAGCGACTGAAGGCATTTGTTGAGAGGCAGAATGCATAGTTTGTTACTCCAACCAATTGCTAGAGAGGTATTTTTTTCTTGGCCAGGCTAATGTATCACAAATTTTATGGAAAAAGAAAGGAGACCTCAAAATAGATAGCATAGATTGTATAAAGATGGATGACAAACAGTTCCTCATATGTGAAGTCAAGGGAGAAGACCTCCCCCTGATGTCTGGCTGCAGTATCTGTATGTATTTTTCTGATAAGTTTTCTTTTGTTCGGTTATTTGACGCTATGGAAACACGATGTGAAATCATGTCGACTACTCCATAAGTCCCATAGGACTGTGAGAGTTGGGAAAAATAAATAAATAAGTATAGTATATCCAACATTTCCTTGTAAGTGGTGGAGGAAGAGGAGAGTGCAGTAAATAATCAAACAAAAACACAGGTGGGTCTGGAGGAAGTGTGGGCACGTCATAGATAATGCATCAGTTTAGCCAGTCTGTTGTAACAGCATGATTCCAATGCAGAAACATAAATATTAACCAATGACATTAACTTAATGGACAAACACATCACAGTAGAGCATTGTTTAAAAATTATATAAAAGTGTGATTTTCATTATGATATTTGCTCTGCTCCAGGTTCCGTCACCCAGTGGCTCTCCAGCGTACATATCCAGACTAGAGGTAAGATAAGATCGAGCATACTTATGGGACTTAAACCTACAACCTCTGTACTCCCAACTCTTCTTCTTACTCCCTGAGCCATGTGCTCATAAGTCAAGAAGTATTGTTATATGACGGTAAATGGATTCAAATCTATGGCTGACTGACTGGCAGACTGTAATGTTTACATGGTAGACATGTGAAGAAGCTTTTTTTAATGCTTTCTCAGGGTATTCAGGATGCTCTTCAGAGGGCATTATCATCCATGCTGAAGGAGTCCCCTCGCAGGAGAGTGGCACTGGTGACATTCAACGATGAGGTTGGAGATAATAATAATAATGATTCTTTCAGGCTACTTTTTTTTAAATTTAGTAAATAATTTAACTGAATTGCGTTACTGTTTGCATGCATCCTTTTAATTAATAAATTTGAACCTTGTGCTATTTAATTCTATATATGCACACACACACACACACACACACGCACACACACACACACACACACACACACACACACACACACACAGACACACACACACTACCAGTCAAAAGTTTTAGAACACCTTAATTTTTCCAGTTATTTATTGCAGTT